>NC_070602.1:118319888-118628040 GCF_027172205.1 Podarcis raffonei | reverse complement strand
CTGCCCAGAGTGGCTGGGGGGACCCAGCCAGATGGGCGGGGTATAAATAAATTATTATTATTATTATTATTATTATTATTATTATTATTATTATTATACCTGACCTCGCTCCAGCTGGGTCACTGCTGCATACCAGGATGGAGACTGGAAATGGCCAGGTTGGTGCAGTGCTAAAGCACCAGCAGAATCAATCCGGTGCTCATGCCAGCACGTTTCCACCATGCCATCCTCATTGCCACCTTGTCCCTGCCCCTATCTATCCTGGGGCCTCCTGACCTTCAAATCGCTGGAGAGCATGTCTGCTTGGCAAGAGGACACAATAGGAAACGTTCCTTTTGCAAGTTTATTTTAGCTATTTTAGCACCCAAGCCTATAGCATTAACACCGCACTTGGAAGTTACAAATGTATCTATTTCAAAACAGGGCAGAATTAAAATATTTTTCTTCACATTAAAATTAATGCCTCAAACAATTCTTATTTGATTGTTTCTGCTTTTCAAATGATTTGACATCATTCTGGTGGTATTTTTCCCCTGTAGATCACATGCAAAGTGGCACAGTTCTTCCATCTTTATTTAATGATCTGCAATTACTTCTGGATGCTCTGTGAAGGCATTTACCTGCACACGCTCATTGTGGTGGCTGTATTTGCAGAAAAGCAACACTTACTGTGGTATTACCTTCTCGGATGGGGTATGCTATTTTCCTCCTTCTATTTCTTCTTAAATCCCAAAGATGTGCCAATATCCGCTGGAGAGCGCAAGCATAGTGGTGCTTTCATTTAAGAGATTTGCAATGCCATGGTTCAAGCAAGCCTGTCCCGAAGCACATGGTTCAGGCCACGGATTGAGACAGGTGGCAGATTGTGTGCCCAACACCCTCCCATCCACCAAACACGAGGCCCAGGGCAGTCTTAAGCATATCAGGCGCTGTGGTGCAAAGATCCCTCCGGCGCCCCCCCCCCCTTTCCCACAGTTGTCAACCTTTTTTTAGGGCTGGAGGGGGCGGGCAGCGGCTGGAGGGTGGCTCCTCCGGCGGGGAAGAGGCGGAGGTTGGACGCGGCAGCTGGCTGCTTCATGCCATGGTGGCCACGGCAGGCAGCACACAGAGCAAGCAGGCCTGTGCCGAGCAAGCGAGGGCGCGTACGGCACTCCCGCTGAGCGACGACTCGGGTTTTTTCCCTTTTAGCCATCTGGCACCCCACAGAATTCAGCGCCTGCAGGCTAAAGTGGGGGGGGGAGACTGACGCTCAGTGGGAGCTGTACACACACCTTCGCTCACTCAGCGCGCTCGTTCCGTATTCCCAGGACGCTCACCTGGCGCTCTCCAGAACTTGGCGCCCCGGCGCCCCGCACCACTAACCTCTGTGGGTAAGACGGCCCTGACGAGGCCACCTCCAAATGGCTGGCTGGCTGGCCTTTTGCTGCTCCTGCCGTCTACTATTTGGTTGGCCCGTCTAATTCCATCTGTTCCAGCCCCTCCCAAGCCCCTGTCAGGGACTGGGCAGTATGCTGTCTTTCCATAGTTGCAATTATGCTCAAGGTGGCTCACAACATGACAAGATTTACACAATTACAAACATAACAGGAGCCATAAAGGGGTTAGTTTAACCTCCGGTTTGCTAGCAAAACTGAATCGCTGTGTCACGAAATGATGCCTGTCTAAAAAGTTTGGAAAAACTCTGCTCTAAGTGAATTGAGGACACCTTAGGAGAGCCTGCACCACAACCACTCGGTGGCTGCTGCAAATTTTGGTTTAATTTTGACATCTTTTTTCCTCATATATTCCTCATTTTAAAATGGCTAGTCATAATAAAAATAAATGTGTGGTCCATTGGAGGCCACAATAAATCAGTAAGGAACGAATCCTAAAAGCAATGTAAAAAAAAAAAAACCCAGAGGAAATCCCCCAGGGGAGGGATTTATTAAATGCAAATTATATAACCACATAAGGGACTCAGTCACAATGCCATTGCCATTCGCCTTTGAACAGTTTTGTCACTTTACATTGTAATTTGCGGATGTCACAGCAAAGCAGTGGAGGTGCCCTAAGGGTAAACTTGTCCATAATTCCTCTCTCTGAGGAGGGATCTCTAATTCAGAGGGTTTGCATGGAGTGCACAGTGGGTGGGGGAGAATGGGAGCAAGAGTTGGAAGAGGTGCGCAGCCTGGGAGTCATTTTGGACTCACAGCTGTCCATGGAGGCGCAGGTCAATTCTGTGTCCAGGGCGGCTGTCTACCAGCTCCACCTGGTACGCAGGCTAAGACCCTACCTGCCCGCAGACTGTCTCGCCAGAGGGGTGCATGCTCTAGTTATCTCCCGCTTGGACTACTGCAATGCGCTCTATGTGGGGCTACCTTTGAGGGTGACTCGGAAACTGAAATTAATCCAGAATGCAGCAGCTAGACTGGTGACTGGGAGTGGCCGCCGGGACCACATAACACCGGTCCTGAGAGATCTGCATTGGTTCCCAGTACGTTTCCGAGCACAATTCAAAGTGTTGGTGCTGACCTTTAAAGCCCTAAACGGCCTCGGTCCTGTATACCTGAAGGAGCGTCTCCACCCCCATCGTTCAGCCTGGACACTGAGATCCAGCGCCGAGGGCCTTCTGGCGGTTCCCTCATTGCAAGAAGTGAGGTTACAGGGAACCAGATAGAGGGCCTTCTCGGCAATGGCACCCGCCCTGTGGAACGCCCTCCCTTCAGATGTGAAGGAAATAAGCAGCTATCCTATCTTTAAAAGACATCTGAAGGCAGCCCTGTTCAGGGAAGTTTTTAATATTTAATGCTGTACTGTTTTTAACACTTGATTGGGAGCTGCCCAGTGTGGCTGGGGAAACTCAGCCAGATGGGCGGAGTATAAATAATAAATTATTATTATTATGGGAGAAATATCAGTAATGGATCGGGAAGAAGTGTTTGACTGAGGAAGGGACAGTGGCAACGACTCTCTCATCCAGGACATGGCTGGGATTTCAAAGGCGGAACTGAAGTCCAGGGGGAATTCCTGAAAGGTGGCGCTTTGTCCTGGATCTTAGGCGAGTCAAACTTTCGGGGTTTCCTGGTTTTTACTTTTTGAAATATGGCAATCTGCGCTCCAGCTCTGTGTTCAAAGAGAGAAAGTCGGAAGTTGGTAGCCTTTCTGCTTTGCTCTCATAGCTAAGAAATAAAACCAGAGTCAACTTAGAATGTCAATCTTCTTTGCCCCTTTGTTTTAGTCTGGCGAAGAAACCTTTGCCGTGGCATTTAGGCAGCCATCTTTATCTTGGCTAAAAAAGACAGTGCACATTTAGCCTAATCAGGAAACAGCTCCTCTTTTGTGAAGAGAAAATAGTCTTCTATTGTGAAAAGGCATTCGGGGGTAATTATTCATTGTTTCTGATCTCCAAGGTGTTTATACAGGAATGAGTGTTTGTTTTCAAAGAAGTCTCGCCATTCCTATGGTAGGAGGTCGAACCAACTTCTATTTTTCCAGCAGTTCCTCTTGACCTGCTTTGTTCTCAGAGGAAAGCAAAAAAAATAAAATTATTGAGATGAAAAACCTGATGCGGAGAACAGTATTGAAGACTGTAGGCTGAAATTTCTGAAGTTAATCCAGTTAGCTTTTTGGACTTTTCTGTTTAAAGAAAAATTAGACCCATGTGAACTGCCTTATCCCTGTGAGCATAAACACTGGGGAACTTGATCCACAAAAAGAGCCAAATTCAACTTGGATTTAAGATGGCTCCTGGTCCTGTCACATGAGCTCTTTCGGTGACTCAGTGGCCCGTAGTGTACTAGTTGTTTATGCCCCTCCCTCTTTGAATTTTAGGTTTTTTTTTATTTTTCTTATGGACCAAAACAACTTCCATTGCTTTTTACTCTCCCAGGGTGTTCCACCTTTTATCTGCTGTTCACACAGACAAACTAAGCAAGCACCTCCTGCTCAAAACTGCATCTTTGCAGCACTCTAGCAGGGAGTTGGCAGAAAGTATATCAGAAGACCAGCCTTTAAGGGACTTAGCAGGTTTGGTTATTCTTCACTTGGGATCTGGCTTTCAGTGTGTCATGCTCTGACCTGTGGAACTTCCTGCCTCTGGAGAGACTCAACAGGAACTATCCCCCCACCTTTCCACTGGGGGGGGATGTTTAGACAAGCCTTTACAACAGAGCTTTCCAAACTTTTCATGTTGGCGACACGCTTTTCGCGACACAGCAATTCAATTTGACTAGCATAAAAGGTAAAGGGACCCCTGGCCATAGGTCCAGTCGTGACCGAGTCTGGGGTTGCGGTGCTCATCTCGCTTTATTGGCCGAGGGAGCTGGCGTACAGCTTCTGGGTCATGTGGACAATATGACTAAGCTGCTTCTGGTGAACCAGAGCAGCGCACGGAAATGCTGTTTACCTTTCCACCAGAGCGGTATCTATTTATCTGCTTGCACTTTGACGTGCTTTCAAACTGATAGGTTGGCAGGAGCTGGGACTGAGCAATGGGAGCTCACCCCGTCGCAGGGATTCGAACCACCAACGTTCTGATCGGCAAGTCCTAGGCCCTGTGGTTTAACCCACAGTGCCACCCGCGTCCCTCTTGACTAGCATACCGGAGGCTAAACTAACCCCTTTCCAGCCTCGGGAGGAGCACGGGAAGTGTTCATGCAATGCACCTTCGCAGTAGAGCTGTGTTAAGAATTTTAAGGTCTTAGATATGTAATAAATGTTCATAAATGTACCAAGCAAACACATACATAAATATATAAATCACATGTCTGAAAACCCCACAGAAAAAAGTCCTGAACAAATTGACCTCAATTATTTCTCTGCAAGGTCAAAGTGGGAAACCTCCCCATTGTCTCTTTCCTCACAAATCCTGTCTTAAGGGTACATTTAAGATATGAATAGGGTGTGAGCCTGTGTCTTGGCTTAGGAACTAAGTACTTATCATTACAAAAGACTGACCAGGCTCCCCAGGCAATCCAGTCAAGTGACCATTAAACAGGTAACTTGGCAGACAGGAGGTAAACAAAGCACTCAGATTTCTTCTGTAGACCGCCCTTTCTGTGATATAGGCATGATGTATGGGGGGGGGTATTGAGCTACACTCCTTCTGTGATGTAGGTATGATGTTTCTGGGGGTGGTCTTGGACTCCAGGGAGGGAATTTAAATTGTCCATATAAAGGCAGGCGCGCACTTGTTCTGAGTTCCTCCTCCTTTCCTGCGTGTGAGGGGAGCACCCTGTTGCTACATATCAATAAAGATCAGGCTTACTAGCTGCTTTGCTTCTCAATATTCTCTGGTTGGCCTCTGTTATTTTCTCCTACCAATAGGGAACCTATGTAAGGACTCTATATGGGCTCTTGGATACCCCATAAGGGAGAAAAGGGCAGATTTTTGTTTACAACAGAGCCAACACACTAATGTGTGGTTTGGAAAGTTCTGCTTTACGACATGCTTTCCCCCCTTTTAACTATTCGGTATTTATTGATATTTATTTATGTTTCTATGGATCGTTTGTTGATTTTACCCTTACGTGCTGTACTCTACCTTGCTATATATTTTTTAATTATAAGTTTGTGAGTTAATAAAAACCCGGCTCCTTCAGAAGCCATTTCCAGATTAGGAGATTTAATAGCAGTGATGGCTGGGTCATCTGTGGATTGAACAGAGCCATCTGACACCCTCGCTCCTGCCCCAGAGCGAGAACGTGGCTTGCTCTAAGCTGGATCTTTTGGTCTTCATTCTTAAATGACTTTCTCCATCTTTAAGGCCCGAGGCTGCGAGGAATCGGATGAGGGTTCCATTATGTACCATCACAGCCCTTCAGAAAGAGTATCAGAGTATCCTATGAGATTATCATACAATCCTCCCATGAGCCTTTTTCCCGTGGACAAAAATGTCACCTTGGTCAAAGGAACAAACTCAAGGTCCTACCCCAGGCCAAATGCTAAAGATAATCTGAATATGATAAATAATGGTTTGGAGTATCTGTTTTAAAGTACGTGGCACAGCATGGTGGGTAGCTTCCGAAAATCTATTTTTGTGCTTTTCAGAACCATGTGCCTTATTTTAATTTTAAAGCTTTTAATAACTATTTAACATAGACATCCCTGACAGCTTTGATTGAGGCAGGCTCAGATACACAGACGTTATAATGAGTCACTTTTAATTAGACTCCACAGGGATCAATCGGAGTTTGATTTATCGTCTAGAAGGTGTCAGTGTTAACATAAACGGTTTAATTTTAAATCATTCTTCATTTATAAACATGTCTCTCACCTTACATTGGCATTATAGATTCGTTTTACTGATGAGAAGGGAACTGCAAGCTAAGTCTAAAGGCTTCACTAGTTCAGAATCTGGGGACTCAGCTGTACAGCTGCAAATAAAAGGTTTTAAGTGTGTTGTAAAGTGCAATATACATATATGACACTAGATGGCGAAAATGAGCTACGGAAATTCAATGTTGTAGGTTGGATGGCGGCTAACAGATTGAGATTGAATCCTGACAAGACAGAAGTACTGTTCTTGGGGGACAGGGGGCGGGCAGCTGTGGAGGATTCCCTGGTCCTGAATGGGGTAACTGTGTCCCTGAAGGACCAGGTGCGCAGCCTGGGAGTCATTTTGGACTCGCAGCTGTCCATGGAGGCACAGCTCAAATCTGTGTCCAGGGCAGCTGTTTACCAGCTCCATCTGGTACACAGGCTGAGACTCTATCTGCCTGCGGACTGCCTAGCCAGAGTGGTGAATGCTCTGGTTATCTCCCGCTTGGACTACTGCAATGCGCTCTACGTGGGGCTACCTTTGAAGGTGACCCGGAAACTACAACTAATCCAGAACGCGGCAGCTAGACTGGTGACTGGGAGCGGCCGCCGAAACCTACATTTGCTCCCAGTACGTTTCCGAGCACAATTCAAAGTATTGGTGCTGACATTTAAAGCCATAAAGCCTCGGCCCAGTATACCTGAAGGAGCGTCTCCACCCCCATCGTTCTGCCCGTACACTGAGGTCCAGCGCCGAGGGCCTTCTGGCGGTTCCCTCATTGCGAGAAGCAAAGCTTCAGGGAACCAGGCAGAGGGCCTTCTCGGTAGTGTTGCCCGCCCTGTGGAACGCCCTCCCTTCAGATGTCAAAGCGATCAACAATTACCTGACATTCAGAAGACATCTTAAGGCAGCCCTGTTCAGGGAAGTTTTTAATGTGTGATTTTAGTGTATTTTTGGTTTTTATGGAAGCCGCCCAGAGTGGCTGGGGAAACCCAGCCAGATGGGCGGGGTACAAATAAATTATTATTATTATTATTATTATTATTATTATTATTATTATTATTATTTATTATTTAAAACATTTTTTAAAAAAGCATTTTCACAGAGGTTTTTTATATCTGTATAAGGATGCTTCATTGATGCAGCACTTACAATTCACCCTTTCCATCATCCAGGGGTAGCAAAGCTTGGTGCCAGCCCATTTGTAATTAGTTTTCTTTTGTTTTGGGTAAACAAAACAAAACAAATCCATAAACACTAAGGAAGGAAGTTTGTCCGTGCTTTTCTTTCATGGGCTCCACTCCAGCAAAGCACTTAAAAGTTTGCCTAACTGCATGTGAAATCTGGGAAAATTCATGGGCTTAGCAATTGAATTTTTAATCTATCCTTCTGGCCATATTCAGGCTAAGATCACATTTGAGTTACCAAGTAACTTAAACAGGCTTATTCAATCAAGTGAGGTTTATTAAATAAAAGAATCGGTTGTGCCAAAACTGGAGCTTGAACAAACAACATCTTTTCATTTCCCAAACAGAAATTGCTTTGCGGTTCTCTTGAAGAATTCCAGACGGGCAACTGCGGAGCAAAAACAACAAAGAGTCCTATGACACCTTAAAGATTAACAGATTTATTGGGGAATGTGTTTTCATGGGATAGAGGCTGCTTTTGCCAGATGGTCACATATCTAGACTTCTTCCTGCATCTGATCAAGTGGGCACTATTCTACAGAACCTTGTCTCACAATAAATTTGTTTTTAGGGTGTTTCGGGACATTTTGTTCAAGGAAGTTCAAGTTTGCACATGATTATTTATTATTTTTTAATTTTGACTCCGCTGGCACAGAATAACATCAAGGTGAATTACAGTGTGGCATCGCTTGACTCGGGTGCATGCTCCTATCTGCAAAACAGACTTCCGTCTTGTTTTGAGGAATAACACACTATTATCCTCATGGTAGAGGGACGCGGGTGGCGCTGTGGGTTAAACCACAGAGCCTAGGACTTGCCGATCAGAAGGTCGGCGGTTCGAATCCCCGCGACAGGGTGAGCTCCCGTTGCTCGGTCCCAGCTCCTGCCAACCTAGCAGTTCGAAAGCACGTCAAAGTGCAAGTAGATAAATAGGTACCCCTCCGGCGGGAAGGTAAACGGCATTTCCGTGCGCTGCTCTGGTTTGCCAGAAACGGCTTAGACATGCTGGCCACATGACCTGGAAGCTCTACGCCGGCTTCCTCGGCCAATAAAGCGAGATGAGCGCCGCAACCCCAGAGTCAGCCACAACTGGACCTATGGTCAGGGGTCCCTTTACCTTTACCCTCGCGGTAAAGATCTGGGAATGGAAGATCAGGTGGTCTTCAGGTTATAGCCAGAGTCCCTGGTTGAGCTAGAATTCGATATAAGGACAGGCACCGTATTTTTCGCTCTATAAGACGCACCAGACCATAAGACGCACCTAGTTTTTGGAGGAGGAAAACAAGAAAAAAAATATTCTGAATCTCAGAAGCCAGAACAGCAAGAGGGATCGCTGCACAGTGAAAGCAGTAATCCCTCTTGCTGTTCTGGCTTCTGGGATAGCTGCGCAGCCTGCATTCGCTCCATAAGATGCACAAACATTTCCCCTTACTTTTTAGGAGGGAAAAAGTGAGTCTTATAGAGCAAAAAATACGGTAGTTTGCCCGCACACAGTTTGGTCTCCCTCCAGTGTCTGTTTGCGTACGGCTTCAGAGAGTTCAGATTTGGTAGGCTCACCTTTAAATGTGAACGGAATCCTTGATCCCCAGTTGCTAAGAAGTCATACATTTTAATGTGGAGGTAGGGTGATTGAGGGCTTTTTTTCAGCCAGATCTCAGTTCCGGCATCTCTCTTTTTTTAAAAAAAAAAATGATCTTTATTACTTTTAACAAATCAAAAAAAAAAGAAAAACACAACAGAGATAAAACAAACCAAAAATAGTAACACAATAGCACAACATACAATAATGCAACAATACAAGAAAAGAAAAAAACATTTCAAAACACAACCTTTCTTTCATTCACTTGTTTCCTCGACTTCCTCTCACCTCCCTTCTTGTATTCCACTTCTGTTTGGTAATTTCAGCAAATCCTTTCCATCTTTCTCTTAAATCTCTATCAAATTATACATAACATAATTTTCTTAACCTTATTTTAACCTTAAAGCTAAAACTTATAGATGCTTAACTTCTCATAACATTTCTGCTAAATCCATGAAGTGTCAATCCACCGTTTTTCTATCCCTCAAAAAAAATATTTTTTTATTTTCATATGAACTTTAAGCTTGGTATATACTTTAATAAGAACTTTAAATTTTCCAGTCTTCTTCCATCAGCTCCTCCCCTGGTTTCGGAAACTTCCAGTCCTTTCCGTCAATTCCCTATAGTCCCTCAGTTCCAGCATCTCTCAGGTGTTCATTCTAAGAGGATAACACTGGGATGATTTCCCCTTTTTGTGCACTTGCTTTGGATGGAAGTTCTATACTAACCCAGCCGCTCTTGTTCCTGTTGTCTTTCCTCTGGCCAATGTCTGCTTCCTCTCAGTTTTGCTGTCTGGCAGTTAAAGCTGAGGTCTTTTTGACAAGAAGGGAAATGAGGATGATCTCATTCTCTGGCCAACGGCTTGGGCCAGCCTGGACTTCCGTTGACCACAACCTTCTTCAGGGGAGATGGTGACCTCTCAGCGGCCCTTATTCCTGTGGCAGCAGAGGAATCCTTGCTGCTTCTTTCTCTTAGTAACGAAGATCCCATTTTCTCTTCGCAGGATTCCCGCTCATTCCGGCCTGCATCCATGCTGTAGCAAGGATCCTATATTACAACGACAAGTAAGTCAAAACGCAATTCAGCCTTCTATCTTTGGAACAAATCTCAAGAGCGCCTCTTATGAGAGAGAAGACAGATTCTTATTCTTCTTCCCTAATTCTGATTTCTTCTTCTCCCTTGCAGCTGCTGGATCAGTTCAGAGACTAATCTATTGTACATCGTCCATGGTCCTATTTGCGCTGCTCTATTGGTATGAATTTTTAAAATATTGTATTTATTTTTTAAGAAAAAATCCTGGTTTTATGTCTTGGCTTTCATGAGGACCAGCATGATTTCCTACTTAAAAGGGAGTAAGCTTTAAAGCAGGGGTTGGCAGCCTCAGTCCCAGGTGCTGAATTTGTCCTTCATCTGTCCCTTGGGACACATAAATCTGGCAAGATGAACCTGTTTAGATAGATGGAGACAATATTCCTTCTTCCCATGGGTTTACAGTCCAACTTCTTGCCTGAGTTTGGGGTTTTTGGTAGTGATGATCCACATGCACCGTGTGTGTGTGTGTTTGTGTGTGTGTTGTTATTATATTTCTGCTAACTAGCTTCTCTGTAAGAAGAATGCTTGCTGAAAAGTTTCAGTGTTCTGGACAGTGGGTGCAAAATGGCCTGCTTTCATATTTCATCAAATAATCATTTTGATATACACTGCAATTTTAATTGCCAAATAGTTTTTATTTTTTAAAAAAAATACTTATTAGACTGCAATCCTGCAGCTGCTTTGAGGCTGGCTGTCAGCACAAGTGCAAGAGGGGAAGATCAACAGTGGAACAGAGGCACTCTTGGAAAGTGGTGGACTCTCCTGCCGTGGAGGTTCTTAAGCAGAGGTTGGATAGCCATCTGCCATGGATGCTTTTGCTGAGAGTCCTGCATTTCAGGGGGTTGGACTAGATGACCTTTGGGGTCCCTTCCAGCTCTACAGGCCTATGATTCTATGATTCTATCATCCTCAGGCAGAATTATACTGGGCCATCAGTATACACATGGGCCACCAGAGGCCCATGTGTACCCAGAAATCTCCATCAACATAGATGTTCTGCTAGCTGTGTTCCACCAACAGCCAAAATGAGCTTGTATGTGTGTCTACTAGAGTAGCCAATAATCTTCCATTTCCCCTGAAATGCCCCAAAAATTGGCCCACAGTTATGCAAAATTCCCTACCCCTACTGCCAGCATCCTGCCCTGGCTTCCATAAACTGGCAGAGCTGTGCATGCTGCGATTGTTCTGCCATGGAATTGCCCGCAATCCAATAGGATTTTCACAATGAGTTATGGAGCCTCCCCCAAAACAAGTGCAGTCTGGCACACAATCCACACAGATTGACAACACTCTCCTTAGTGTCGATACTGTATGACAAAATTATCCACGTTAACACTGTCCTTCTCCTTCCCTTGTAGGTGAATCTTTTTTTCCTCTTGAACATTGTGCGTGTATTGATCACCAAGCTAAAGGTCACCCACCAAGCAGAATCCAATCTCTACATGAAGGCTGTCAGAGCCACCCTCATTTTAGTGCCACTTCTGGGCATCGAATTTGTACTGTTTCCCTGGCGGCCCGTGGGCCCTATCGCCGAAGAGATTTATGACTATGTGATGCATATCCTTATACACTATCAGGTATCAAATCTGCATGTGGAGTTTGCACTTGGGGGTACAGGAATGTCAAAAAATAAAATAAAATAGGAGTGATGTGCTCGTGATGATCAATAACTGATCCAAATGCCCCTTGCGAGCCTTGTCAGATGCATTCCAATTTTTTGTTTTGTTTAAGCACTGTTGATAGGGTGGCGTTGTGGTGCCAATCGGAAGGTCGACTTTTCGAATCCCCATGACGGGGTGAGCTCTCGTTGCTCGGTCCCTGCTCCTGCCAACCTAGCAGTTCAAAAGCATGTCAAAGTGCAAGTAGATAAATAGGTACCACTCCGGCGGGAAGGTAAAGGGCGTTTCCGTGCACTGCTCTGGTTTCGCCAGAAGCAGCTTAGTCATGCTGGCCACATGACCCGGAAAAACTGTCTGCCGACAAATGTCAGCTCCCTCAGCCAGTAAAGTGAGATGAGCACCGCAACCCCAGAGTCATTCGCGACTGGACTTAACTGTCAGGGTCCTTTACCCTTACTTTTAAGCACTGTTGATATATGCAGTATATAACGCGGGTGGCACTGTGATATAAACCACTGAGCCTTTTGGGCTTGCCGATCAGAAGGTCAGCAGTTTGAATCCCCATGACAGGATGAGTACCTGTTGCTCTGTCCCAGCTCCTGCCAACCTAGCAGTTCAAAAGCACGCCAGTGCAAGTAGATAAATAGATACCACTGTGGCGGGAAGGTAAATGGCGTTTCCATGTGCTCTGGCTTCCGTCATGGTGTCCCATTGCACCAGAAGCAGTTTGGTCATGCTGGCCACATGACCCGGAAAGCTTCCTGTGGACAAACGCCCTCAGCCTGAAAGCAACATGAGCGCCAGAACCCCATAGTTGCCTTTGACTGGACTTAACCATCCAGGGGTCCTTTACATTTTTAACCTTTACTTTATACAAAGTTGATTCACAAGGATTGGGGAGGGGAGCAGACAGTTGTGCCAACATTTTCTTCCTTTAAGAAATGTACCTCCACTTTTCACAATTTTGCAAGGCAGAAGAAATTGAGCAGCTGTGTTTGTATAGCTGGACCATAGCCTCGAAACATACTTCCCTCTACCCTGTATTTAGGCCCTGACGTTCCTGAAAATTAGCTCTTTTCAACTCTTTACCAGTTGCTGCTTTGGAACCTTTTTCTTTTTTTAAAGGACCTTCTTCCTAATAACCAGCTTTGTCTGTTTGATGGTGTTTCCAGCATTCGCCAACCGGGTGAACTCCAGATGTTTAGGACTACAACTCCACTCAGCCCAAGTCAGAATGAAGTTAGCAAAGGCTGGTGATGGCAAGAGAAAAACATTCAGAGTGAGGGCCTCACTAGAAAAAAAGGGCAATCCCCCCCCTTTAAATTAATACACATTTGTTCAAAAGTTTAAAGGTATAGGGACCCCGGATCATTAGGTTCAGTCGTGGCTGACTCTGGGGTTGCGGCACTCATCTCGCTTTATTGGCCGAGGGAGCCGGCGTACAGCTTCTGGGTCATGTGGCCAGCATGACTAAGCCGTTTCTGGCGAACCAGAGCAGCGCACGGAAACACTGTTTACCTTCCCGCCGGAGCGGTACCTATTTATCTACTTGCACTTTGACGTGCTTTCGAACTGCTAGGTTGGCAGGAATTCAAAAGTTACAATACAGCTTTTTCCACTGTCATAATATCACAGAATGATCACTCCAATCTTCAATCCCTCGTCACTGTCATGTTGGCTCACCGAATACCCTCAGTAGGAACCCAACTACCGATCTGGTTTGCTAGACGTTTCCACTTAATATATTCCCTGCACAGACACCTCTGGTGGCATTAAAATATCCTGTTCTTCTTCAGTAAAAGAGAATGGCACCAACGTTGCAGAAAGCAGCCAAGAACCAGTGCAGAAAGCAGCCAAGAACCAGTGCAGAAAGCAGCCAAGAACCAGTGCAAGAAAATGTGTCCCTCTGAGTTTCTGAATCACCCTTACTTGCATCTGAATTTTATTAAGTGCATTTGTCTCATCAGATTTACAGCTTCTTGTTTTGTTCCACAGGGCTTGTTGGTGGCAACCATTTTCTGCTTTTTTAACGGCGAGGTACAGTAACTGATTTCTTTACTTTTAAAAATGAAGGTTCTTTCATATCATGATACATTTGTGTGAAATGCTCATTGGTCCTTGCTTCCATTTTCCACCACAAAGCTGAGGAGACACATTTCTTTTAGCCCTGTGAACTCTGTGTACATGGTTGTTTACCATACTATTTGGTACCATTGGTCCGTGCTTACTCCTGACTGGTCTCTCCAGTGTCTGGTTATGGTGTTTCTGGCTGCTGAAAGTAGGTGCGTTATGAGTTATTTGTGGTGTAAATGGGCATTATTGTTTTGGAAGATGCTTAGTAGGGCCAATTCTGGGGTGATTTCTATTACTTGTAACCAATAAACTGAAACTGACACGGGGACAAATAGAAGAAGACGCCTTCAGCCCGGTATGGCTCCCCTTTAGCACATACACAGCCGAACAAGACAATGACAAAAATCCACCAACAGCATACAAATCAATATGGCTAACCTGACCCCAAACGCCCACCCACCCCACTCACACATTAAAACAAAGACCACCACAGCCAATCACAAGCAGACAACCACACCTTGGCCGACCCCAACCTCTCTCACCACCAAAGGAACAGAAGTGAATAGCACAGAACCTGCACAAGCAATGCTGACACAAAACCCTACATATATTAAGTATACAGTGGTACCTCGGGTTAAGTACTTAATTCGTTCCGGAGGTCCGTTCTTAACCTGAAACTGTTCTTAACCTGAAGCAGGTTAAGAACCTGCTTGGGGCCTCCTGCTGCCACCGCACCACCGGAGCACAATTTCTGTTCTTATCCTGAAGCAAAGTTCTTAACCTGAAGCAATATTTCTGGGTTAGCAGAGTGTGTAACCTGAAGCGTATGTAACCTGAAGCGTATGTAACCCGAGGTACCACTGTAATAGAAACACCGCCACCCAACCCCACCCATTCCCCCCCCCTTTTCCCCTTCTTCTTCCTAATGTCTCAGCAAATGAAACAGATCTGTAAAAAATGTTACTTGGAGGAAAAAAGAGAGATAGAGACATTGCACATATTTTTTGTAAACTAAGAAAATCTTTAATAAAAATACATTTTTTAAAAAAACACTCTGTCTACATGGTGAGCTGCTATCCACAAAAGACTCAAAATGTGGGACATCTTCCACATAGCTGGGTTTTGATCAGCGACCATTTCTTCATGTACCTCACAAACTACTTGGTCCTCCTGTGCAAGCTAGGGTTATCGGTCTCCTTTAGTCATTCGCTACAGAAAACGGATGTTGGGATGAGATGGAAAATCCCTCTTGAAGAAGGAAATACACTTCCGTACCATTCAGTACTGGATTCACAGAGGAGTGGTAATACCACTGAGAGTCTGTTACCAATAAATGGATTCCTGGAATTATGTGGCTCGAATTCTAAGTTAATTTAAGGACGTTTGTGGAAGGAAAGTTTCCCTTCCTCTGAGACCAGCAGCTACTTACACACACCCCAAAAAACCCTTTCTAGTGGGGGGGGGGAGTGTCAGGGGCCCATTTGGGATGGGATGCAGGGAACGGAAGGGGTGGGAAAGTGATGGGAAACTTTCCTCCCATGGACTTCCTTAAATTATATTGAAACCCCAGTTTATATAAGCGGCTGTGGAAACACACGGATATTTCTGTTTCCTCCAGTATGATGAATGTGCAGCAACGCACCACTTCTGCCTCACCGAGAACGGGGGGGGGGGGTGTAGGATAGCAACTGAAGCATCTCCCCATAAAAAAGAGAAGCCAAAAGAGGACACCGTTGTGCGTGCAATTTGCACATACAATTTGCATGATGTGGAAATTTAGACATCACAACGATCATTTAAACAGAATTCCAGTACGTCCCACCATAGTAGGGAAGACCATGAGCAAGTTGACTGGTGTGACAAGTGAATCTAGTTCTCACAGCAGCTTCAAGCTCCCTCCTGTGTGGTGTAGTGGTTAAAACCGGTAGACTCGTAATCTGGGGAACCGGGTTCGCATCTCCGCTCCTCCACATGCAGCTGCTGGGTGACCTTGGGCTAGTCACACTTCTCTGAAGTCTCTCAGCCTCACTCACCTCACAGAGTGTTTGTTGTGGGGGAGGAAGGGAAAGGAGAATGTTAGCCGCTTTGAGACTCCTTAGGGTAATGATAAAGCGGGATATCAAATCCAAACTCTTCTTCTTTTTCTTCTTCCTGCTCCTCCTTACTATGGTTGTTTATCTTTAAACCCAACTCAGACAGGAAAACCCTTCAAACAGAGGGCACCTCTAAACAGAAGACCGACAGCCTTTCGAATAGATGGTGGCCCTCTATGAAGTGGGGTACAAGGCCACTCTAAATGGGGATGGTATTATAATACTAGGGTAGGGTTGCCATATTTCAAAAAGTAAAAACCAGGACACCCTGAAAGTTGTTGGTTTGGGGGGGTTTTTTAAATAAAAACACCAAAAAAACCTCACAATCTTTCGATCAACTTGCCTAAATCCAGGACAAAGCGCCACCTTTGAAACCCCAGTAATGTCTGGGGAAATCCAGACTTATGGCATTGTTCGGGAGCTGATTACTTTTTAACATCATTCTGCACACATAGCACAACATGATGACATTTAATCTTTCTCTTTTTTTAGTGGGTATTTATTTATGGTTAATGAGTTTTCCAAAAATTGCACATAAAATTCCAATACACATTATAATAAAATTTATTTTTTATTTTCAACTTCCCAACCCATTTCCGCGATGTTATTCTTATCCCATCTTTGCTGCACCTCATCTTCCCTCTTTTTTCATCATTATCACGACACAATAATCTCACATTATTTCTGTTGCTCGTAGTTCAAAGCCTGGTTGCGGGTTCTTCATATTGGAATATTTCTTCAAATAATCCGAAAAGGGATTGCATTCTCCACACACACATACACCCCCCACAAAACCCAGCCATCATTAAATTCTCTTATTTTAGCTTTTCTGATTCAACATAGCCCATTACTTTCCTTATCCGTTCCTATTTAGTGGGAACTTCTTCATCTTTACATTTCCGAGCATAAGGTATCCTAGCTGCTATCGCGTCCAATATTTGACAAAGCAGATTCAGTAACCTTCCACTCCCGATGTCAACGGTTCTTTGAGGGGATGGGTTCTGCGTACCTTTTGCCAAGGCTGCTGGTAAACTCCGCTTCCTGTTGCACAGGTGGCCTCCCATATTGTATAAACGGAAACTATTGTAAAACAGAACATCCTTCCATAGTCCTTCTACAAACAAACGCAGGCCTCGTGTGCCTTCATCTGTTTCATCCCATGTATTTTTAAACAAGGTAGGAAAGCAGACAGAGCTCTATTCAGGAAGCGGCATTTCCATCAACGCCACAAAAATGTGAATCACGTTTGCTGATTGAAAACTCTTGCCAGATTGTGCAGATGCATAACGTTTAGGATGCTACGGTGCTTTAAACCATGCTGAACATCTCACGTTGGTCAACGTGTTTGGGGGATATTTATTGTTTCCATTTGTACAGAGGTCACCAGGCAATCTCCCACCCAGGGGTCACCAGGTCCAGACCTACTTAATTTCAGAAACTAAACCAGAGGGTTTCAACCTTTTCGAGTCCACGGCTCCCTTGACCCAACAGCATTCTTTGTGTGGCTCCCCTTGAGTCAGTTCATGAGGAAGGATTCCACCATTGTGTCTGTTGCTGTTCACACTGAGGAGGAGAAATAAATAAATAAATGTCCAGTAGTACCTTAGAGACCAATTTAAGGTCCTACTGGACAAATTTTTATTTATTTTGACTGTGTCAGACCAACACGGTTACCTACCTGAATTGAGGAGGAGGGAGAGGCAGTCCATGGAATCAGTGCCTCCAGTCCTTGAGCCCCTGCGTAATTCAAATATATAACCTATTTGAAATTAGGAGCGTAAGGTGAAGACAGTGCCAGATTATCAAATAAGCAGAGTAGGCACCAGCCTATGGGTCCTATGACAGCCAATCAAAATAATATTAATTTGATCTTGAAATTGGTTTATTAAAATTCTTTTTTAAAAAAAACAAAACACCACCAACATATTAGGAGATAATTTGCTGGGTGCGGGGGCTCCATGGGGTTTAATCTGGCACTGGGCGAAGAAAGCAAATGTGTGCCGTTTTCTATGTTTCGATTTCTGGGAATGGAGTTGAGAGATGACCTAACCTGGGGAGAAAACAGCAAAGACCTGATGAAGAGAGCACAGCAGAGATTATATTTTCTGAGAATCCTCCAGAAAAATAATCTCTCAAAGGACCTGTTGATGGCATTTTACCATTGTACTGTTGAGAGTGTATTAACTTATGGTCTGTGTGTGTGGTTTGGGAGCTGCACGGCCAGGGAAAAAACAATGTTGTCCAGGGTTGTAAAGACTGCGGAGAGAATAACTGGGTGCACACTCCCCACCTAGGATCAAATCTATGCTTCCAGGTGCCATAAGAAAGCTGCAGAGATAGCGCAGGATAGTGCGCACCCCGGAAATGATCTCTTTCAGCTTCTGCCTTCGGGAAGAAGGTACAGGGTTATAAAGACTAGGACTAGCCGCCTGAGAAACTGAGAAATTTCTATTCAAATGCAATTTTGGTTTTAAATGCAGTGTAAGGTAGTCTCTATGGGAGTATATTGTATTTAATTATGGGGTATCAGAGTTTTTAGGGGGCTAAACAGGCTGGGATAGCAGGGATAGCAGGCTTGTTGGTTTCTGAATGTCTGATGTAGATTTTCAATTTCATTGTTCTGTATGGGACAATGACAATAAAGATTATCGTATTTCTGATATGGCACCTGAGGCAGCCATCTTTGTCAACCTGTTCTCTGTCCTCTTCTTCCCTGAAATAGGTCCAGTCTGTTCTGAGGAGACACTGGAAGCAACACAGGATCCAGCTTGGGCACAGCTTTTCTCACTCAGATGCCCTTCGCTCGGCTTCCTACACAGCCTCCTCGATCGTCGATGGTCAAAGCTTCAGCTACAATCGTGAGTGCTTCCTACACAACCCGCCTTCCTACACAGCCTCCACGATGGTCGATAGTCAAAGCTACAATAGCGAATGCAACTGGGAACATACGAACGGGAAAAGCATTTACGACACGGAAAACGTTGTTTTTAAAGCCGAAAAGCTGTACGGCTGATTAGCAAGGACTCTTTATTCCCACCCTCACGATATTTTGAGTGGATGACTCCAGGAGCCAATAAGACAGTCCCACCTACCCTCCCACCCACACTTTTTTGGTCAGTCTTTGAACTCGGTTACTCTTGAAGGATGCAACGGATTTTAATTTCTTTCTCACATGTGGTCATGCCTTCGCATATCTCAGCATGTGAGTGCTTGCTCTTTGTTTGTACACTGGAGCTGGTCTTGCCCACCAACTGAAGTTTCATGCTCTAACCTCTGGACGCCCAACCTTCAGAGAAATACTGGCTGAAGTTTTCATGGGGATCAATCAAGCTCTAGATCTACATATGTGTTTTGTACATATAGATATGTGTCGGGATAGATAGATGTTGCCTCTTCAGCTTCTACCGTGTAGACAAAGTGGGCAATTCTTTTGTATGACGGGAATCAAGGGAAGTTTCGGTTTATTTTCAGCGGTTTTGTATCATGACTGGGGGTTGTCCAAGAGGTTGTTTTGTATGCTCAGAAGAACTTGTAAATGCTGTATTTATCATGTCGTTTCGTCTTAAGTGCAGCCAACAGAGCAAGCTAATTAAGTATTGGAAAGGATGCGATGATTGTAAAGTATTCTCCGTGTTGACTGTGCAACATTTAACTCTGACAAAGATAGATATAAATCTGCAGAATAGACAATGGCTCTGATTTGATTGGCGTTAATCAGTGACTAACCTGCTCCATTGGCTTCAATGGGACATGCTAGAATACAGTGTACCCTTACTTGAGACTGAGACCCATGGAATAAGATGTGCACAGCTCCTGGGTATATATGAACAGGATTGGGCCATTAGTCACAACTTGCTTTCTGTGACCCAATGATTTAGCTTGTATTGATCACTATTTTAAATGGAGGGTGTCGCAAAGGCATGGGGAATCTTTGGGCCTGAATGCTATGCTATGCTTCTTCATCTTTTCATTCAGCTCCTCTATGGAATCTCTCCGTGGAGCTTCCCTTTCCTTTTTGCAGAAGGATCTGTTTTTGAATGTGCACAAAGTGAAGCGAATGCTTGGACCGTAGTTCCGTGTGCTCCTTGGTGCACATTGTCGAATGGCATACCTGAAGTTTGCACTAGAGACAGTAGCAGGTTTGTATTTCATAAGAAGAAGAATATCAGGCACTTAAAACTCACATCCTGTGATGCACAATGCAATGCAATGCAACGCAACACAATACAACGAATCGTTTCCAGCTGGTTTGTCTCCTGGGTCCTAGATGTTTCAGCCAGAGCAGATTTGTATGTACTGCAGCTGCTCACTCTTCTTGTGGTACAGAAACCCGGCTGACTATATACTGATGGGAAAGGCAGTGATCGGAGAATGAGTTGGCCATGGCTAAGTTGGCTCTTCAGAACGCGATAGTGGACATGGGTACAGCCGCCCTGACCCATTCATGAGTTGACTCAGGTATCATCTTTTCTAAGGCTTATGGACCCAGGAGTCTGCATTGGCAGTAGCGCTGACAGAAATTTGGTATAGAAGGCATAGGACAGGGATTAGGGCTGGGCAATATCTGTTTTTCAACATCATGGTATATTGCCAGCCAAACATCACGATATACCAATCTATCACAATGTTTGAAATAAGGATGGAACTACCCGTATTTTTCGCTCTATAGGACGCACTTTTTCCCCTCCAAAAATTAAGGGCAAATATTTGTGCATCCCCAGAGGACAGGATCACACTTCAAAACGACCTTGACAGATTAGAGAACTGGGCCAAAACAAACAAGATGAACTTTAACAGGGAGAAATGTAAAGTATTGCACTTGGGCAAAAAAAAATGAGAGGCACAAATACAAGATGGGTGACACCTGGCTTGAGAGCAGTACATGTGAAAAGGATCTAGGAGTCTTGGTTGACCACAAACTTGACATGAGCCAACAGTGTGACGCGGCAGCTAAAAAAGCCAATGCAATTCTGGGCTGCATCAATAGGAGTATAGCATCTAGATCAAGGGAAGTAATAGTGCCACTGTATTCTGCTCTGGTCAGACCTCACCTGGAGTACTGTGTCCAGTTCTGGGTGCCACAGTTCAAGAAGGACATTGACAAACTGGAACGTGTCCAGAGGAGGGCAACCAAAATGGTCAAAGGCCTGGAAACGATGCCTTATGAGGAACGGCTAAGGGAGCTGGGCATGTTTAGCCTGGAGAAGAGGAGGTTAAGGGGTGATATGATAGCCATGTTCAAATATATAAAAGGATGTCACATAGAGGAGGGAGAAAGGTTGTTTTCTGCTGCTCCAGAGAAGCGGACACGGAGCAATGGATCCAAACTGCAGGAAAGAAGATTCCACCTAAACATTAGGAAGAACTTCCTGACAGTAAGAGCTGTTTGACAGTGGAATTTGCTGCCAAGGAGTGTGGTGGAGTCTCCTTCTTTGGAGGTCTTTAAGCAGAGGCTTGACAACCATATGTCAGGAGTGCTCTGATGGTGTTTCCTGCTTGGCGGGGGGTTGGACTCGATGGCCCTTGGGGTCTATTCCGATTCTATGATTCTATGGAGCGAATGCAGGCCTCAGCGACACCAATGCGAAGCCTCTGAAGTGCAGAGGGAGCGCTCCCTCCGTGCTCCGGAGGCTTCGCGTTGCTTTCACTGAAGCCTAGAGAGCGAGAGGGGTTGGTGTGCACCGACCCCTCTCGCTCTCCAGGCTTCAGGGATAGCCGCCTGAAGCCTTTGGAGCACAGCGCGAGTTCCCGCTACACTCCGCAGGCTTCAGGTTCCTTTTGCTGAAGCCGGGAGAGCAAGACTCTCCTGGCTTCAGCAGAGAGGGAGAGCTGCACAGCGCCCCTTCAGCCAAGCGGGAGGAGAAATGGAAGGGGCTCCATTTCTCCTGCCACTTCACTGAAGGGGCGCTGAGCAGAGAGGGGGAGAGAAAAAAATTTCTTGTTCTCCCCCTCTAAAACAAGGTGCGTCCTATGGTCGGGTGCATCCTATAGAGCGAAAAATACGGTATATAGAGGTGAACAATAGGGCTGGGCAGTATTTGGTTTACAGCTTCGTGATACATCACCCACTAAACATTGTGATAAACTGATCTATCGCAATGTCTGAAATGAAGATGGAGCTGTTTTTTAAACTTGGCGATGTATCACCAGCGAAACATCGCGATGTACTGATATATCACGATGTCAAGGTATACAGTTGACCAGCCTCGCGGTTCTCCCCACACTGTGATTGTTTGCATAGCGTGTACGCATCATGATTTGCAATGTATTGCCAGGTCAAAAACTATGAAGACAATATGGACTTTGAACTGGACTTCAAATCGCTATATTGCCCAGCCTTAATAGGGATGAGCAGGGATAGTTTTCTAGAAAAAGAGGTGCTGGAAAGCCTGCTTTGTTCTCTTATAATGGCAATGGCACCCACCTGAGAGGTGCCGGAATCGAGTTCCGGTGAGTTCCGGCTGGAAAAAAGCCCTGGGGATGAGGAACCTGCGGCCCCTCAGATGTTGCTGGACTGCAACTCCTCTCATTCCACCCCCTAAAGTACTTAAATCCAGCAGAAGTCAGTGGGATGCAATGTAGCTTAACTGCCTGCAGGAAAACCCTCTGGGAGTCTTAGCCTCTTGAGGTCTGCATGTAAGTGCGATATTCTTGTTTCTCACGCCTTTCCCAAACTTTATTCTGCTGTCTCCACTTACACTGAGAAGGGCTTTACTCTGTGGATAATACCACTGATGCATTTTTAAATGATGAGGTATTTTTATTTTTATTTTAAATCATGTATATTGAGTAGCAGGAAAAAGTGACGAGAGCACGTGGACCTAGGTGAAATAAATTCCCCAAAAGACTTAGGAACAAAGAAAATGGGCATGCGGGGGGGGGCAGTTTCTTTAAAATAAATAAATAAATAAATAATATGTGGCTTATTTAATGTGGAGAAAAAAATGAGAACTGTCTAGTCACTGCTACTGGTGATGGAACAGTCTCATACCAATGTGGTTCTGACTTCTTATGAAAGGACTGGCAAGGAGGGAAATGAAGCCCCTTCGTCTTTCTCAGAACAACATCTGCCTATAAATGCCACGGTGCAATGTGAAGTGTTCAATTTCCTTATTATTTTTTTCAAGGCTGCACATTAATTGTCATTTAACAGGCTTCAGTAGGCAGCTAATTTTGTGAGCCGTTACAATGCTTTTGAGGCTTGAAAAAGCTTTGAATGGTTGCTGTCACGATTGTATAATCATATTCAGATGCTTTAGGGAAAGCTCGGTGAATTCTTGTTATTTTGTTATTTAGGATGGCATTTGACGGAGTAATGAAATGTACTGTGTGGTGTTACAAAATTAAAGTCATTGGGTTCTTGGAGCCATTCCTGTCATTTGAAAAAGCATGGATTTATTCAAGGTTGCGTGTTGCCTGTGATTCCATGGCAGTAAAGTCTACAGCAGCCTTTCTCAACCTGTGGGCCCCCAGATGTTGTTGAACTACAACTCCCATCACCCCTAGCTAGCAAGGCCAGAGCTCAGGGATGATGGGAATTGTAGTCCAACAACATCTGGGGACCCACAGGTTGAGAACTTCTGGTCTACAGGATTCACGTTCCTAAGAATATCTTCTTCTTTTTAGAGTTATAAAAAAAATGGTTGAAAATGTGTGGTCCGGTCTCAGAATCCAGGGGTCGGAGGGAAATCTTCCACAGAAAGATCCTTCTGGTCCCTTCTCCTCTTCTCCTTGACTAAATTATGCAAATATATTCAGTTTTATATAGGTCACAGCATTCAGATTTTGGGTGTAAAGGAGTTTTTAAATCTAATTAGCTGACAGTCCTGTACTTACAGTGTGTCATCTGGAAACACATCTGGGCCTCAAGTTGCACAATAAACATGTATTAATTCTATTAGACTCATCTTTCTTGGAGAGATGACATACAGATTTGCCCTACCCACGGTGTCACTGAAGGACACATGTTTATTTTACAATTTTCTTTTCTGTGGAGCTTGCTCATGGGTGTGGTACCTCAGGGTCCATCCCTTCCTTTTCAAAAGCCATACAAGGAGAGCTTTGAAATGTCATTTTGTCTGTAGATTTTAATCTAGCAAGCTGCTACGTTGGCCCAAATCTGAGGAAAAGCCAGAATCGTTTCATTGCATCCAAGGCCAAGCTGTGGGTCTGGGGACATGCTGTGATTTTCTTTTGTAAGCAGGGTGAGAAGGCTATGCATATACAGTGTGGAATCAGGAATATTTCTTCCAAAAAAGACAATGGAAAGCCCTGGAAACACAGAAGTTTGGATTGTGGCCATGCTTGCCATGATGCACCTCAACAACAGCCATTCCTTTCTTTATTTCTAAATAAATCCACCTCTGCTCCCCTCCCCCCCAAAAAAGAATTCTAACTTTCTTTGAGACCCACATATCATTTCCGTACACTGGCCTGGATGTTAGGTCATTGTAACTTGAGTGCTACGACGCTATCGGCTGAGGCCTTTTTCAAACCTGCGTGGACATTACGTGATCCAGCCATCACTTGTGGATTCTCAGGTGGCTGCAGTCGTACCTTGGAAGTCGAATGGAATCTGTTCCGGAAGTCTGTTCGACTTCCAAAACATTCAGAAACCAAAGCATGGCTTCTGGTTGGCTGAAGGAAGCTCCTGCAGCCAATCAGAAGCCGTGGAAGCCCTGTTGGACGTTCAGGTTCCAAAAGAACATTCGCAAACTGGAACAATCACTTCCGGGTTCTTCGGCATTCAGGAGCCAAAACGTCCGAGTTCCAGGATGTTCGGGATCCAAGGTACAACTGTATATGACCTCTCTGTTTAGAAATATATTGCAACTGAGTAGATATTGGGTGATAAGAAAGTTCTCTCTGTGGCGATTAATCGGTGATAGTTCATTGAGACATGCACATTGTTGTTTAATGTTCCAGCCATGGGACAACCATGCCTGTATGAGCCAGCCCTTAGTGGCTTGAACCCAGGGTTATTCCTCACCTGCAGGGCGTTCTTGCATGGATGGTGTATCCTCTTATAAATGTGGTTAGTAAACTAGCATCTTGGAATAATGACACTTTTTGAAGGTGGTTCAACATTCTTTGGCAGTCATCATTTTAGTAACTAAGAAGTCAAGAAAGGGATTTTTTTAAAAAGTATTTCGCCTTACATCTGGTATCTAATAACAACGAATGTCTAAATTTTAGTGTTACTAGATATTTCTTCAAATGAATGAATATCTCTTTTATTTTTTTTCCTTCTGCTGCTCACGCGTTCAGTTAATAAAATGTCAGAAACTACTATTTGCGTGTGATCCTTAAAAGATTCTTAGTTACTCTCCTTCTCCACCAAGGTTAACACACACTTCAATCTCTCCCTGCCCTTCAGGGACTTTCATTGCATTTCTGGACTCTTGGAGTTTGCACATTTTTCCAATGCATGGTCAATCAGCAACATCCAAGACTGAGTCATGTTAATGGATGGTTTACAAGGGCAGGGTTAGCCCCAGATTTAGGATGGAGGACCTGCATCAGTGCCTCTGAAGCAGGGAGAAACCATGGACCAGAAACTCAAAAAGGTTGCTTTTTGTCACCTTTCGCACTCTGCCAGTGACTTCCTCCGTGGCCACTGGGGTTGGGTGTGCTCTGTTCCCTCCTCTGTCGGTCCATCTGCCTGCTTGCCTGCCTTCCTCCCTCCACTCGCGGCTTTCCCTTCTGACTCCTTCCTCCCTACCTTCCTTTTTCCTCCTTCTGCAAGTCTTGCCCAATCTCTCCACCTTCCTTCCCTCTAAGAAGAAGAGTTTGGATTTGATATCCCGCTTTATCACTACCCAAAGGAGTCTCAAAGCGGCTAACATTCTCCTTTCCCTTCCTCCCCCACAACAAACACTCTGTGAGGTGAGTGGGGCTGAGAGACTTCAGAGAAGTGTGACTGGCCCAAGGTCACCCAGCAGCTGCGTGTGGAAGAGCGGAGACGCGAACCCGGTTCACCAGATTACGAGTCTACCGCTCTTAACCACTACACCACACTGGCTCTCTAAGACCCACTGGGTGCTTCGCTCACATTTCTAATAGTGCTGACGGCCAACTAGGGATGGGAGTTGGGAGGGTTACTGCAACGGCCCACACGAGGGACCAGATTGCTCCATCCAGGGGGGTAGGAAGTGCAGTGCGGGAGGAGCAGTTCACCCCAGGTATCACCCTGACAGGGGGTGACAAAATGGCGGCGGCACTCACTGCGGGGCCTGCAGCATGCCCGAGTCATGCGTTTTGGCACCTGCAGGCTCCACACTGTCTGCCTGCTGCCTCCCCCCAGCTGTAGGGCAGCTGAGGCACCGCGGCATGCCCCGTCCCTGAAGGCACCATGCGCCCCATCCCTTTCCTCTCTAAGGGCACTGCGCCCGTCCCATCCCATCACTATGGGCACCAAGTGCCCCATTCCGTCCCTATGGGCGGTTCGCCCCAGGTGCCCGAGAGGCTATCTCCACCGCTGCCTCCATCGAGATGCCCAGAAAAGCCTGCATGTCTCACCCAGTAATAATAATAATAATAATAATAATAATAATTTAGACCCCGCCCATCTGGCTGGGCTTCCCCATCCACTCTGGGCGGCTTCCAACAAAATATTAAAATACCATAATACATCAAACGTTAAAAGCTTCCCTAAACAGGGCTGCCTTCAGATGTCTTCTAAAAGTCTGGTAGTTGTTGTTCTCTTTGACATCTGGTGGGAGGGTGTTCCACAGGGCAGGTGCCACTACCGAGAAGGCCCTCTGCCTGGTTCCTTGGCTTCTCGCAGTGAGGGAACTGCCAGAAGGCCCTCGGAGCTGTACTTCAGTGTCCGGGTAGAATGATAGGGGTGGAGATGCTCCTTCAGATATACTGGACCGAGGCTGTTTAGGGCTTTAAAGGTCAGCACCAACAACCCATTTTTTTG
Organism: Podarcis raffonei; assembly: GCF_027172205.1. Taxonomy (NCBI): domain Eukaryota; kingdom Metazoa; phylum Chordata; class Lepidosauria; order Squamata; family Lacertidae; genus Podarcis; species Podarcis raffonei. The sequence continues at coordinate 118,601,235 of NC_070602.1, read as the reverse complement.
CGCTGTTCCACCCTATCCTCCGATTCCCTCTACCGCCTCATCCCTCCCTCCATGCTATCCCATCTCTGTGTCATGAAATGAGCATGGAGCCCAAAGGCTGCAGAAAGTCCCCAGATTTATACCCTTGCGCTCATTCATCTAGACGCCAGGATAATTTCTGCCTGGCCATTTATTTGAGAAATTAAACAGCACTGCTTCATCGTTCCATATCTTGGATACTTCACGGCCCATCCTGAAGAGTCCTCCTGACTTCTCCTCCTTTGGCAAAGTGCGCCAACGTTATCCGGGAATACAATAACTCATCGAAGAACATCACAGGATAGGACCACTCATAGGTGCCAACTCCCTGGGGCCCCGGGTGCCCGAGCACCCACAAAATTCCCCATGAAGGGACAGGGCACCCACAAATTTTGGTGCCAGGGCCAGGCACGCCGCATGGCACCCACAACCCTGGGCACCCACAGTTGTGGGGCCGACTCTGGGGTTGTGACCGACTCTGGGGTTGTGACCAACTCTGGGGTTGCGGTGCTCATCTTGTTTTAGTGGCCGAGGGAGCCGACGTACATGTGGCCAGCATGACGAACCAGAGCAGCACACGGAAACACCGTTTACCTTCCCACCGGAGTGGTACCTATTTATCTACTTGCACTGGCGTGCTTTCAAACTGCTAGGTTGGCAGGAGCAGGGACCCCGTTGTGGGGATTCGAACTGCCAACCTTCTGATCGTCAAGTCCTAGGCTTTGTGGTTTAACCCACAGCGCCACCCGCGTTCATTAATTAATTGTCTGCAAATTACTTTGGGGTGTTCTAATAAATGTAGGTGTGATTGTTCAAATTTTAGCCCTTAAGAAGTGGAAAATAGAAAATAAGCAAAGCCTGCAATGCAGAGAAATTTAAAATGCTTTGTTGTGTCTTCATAAAAGCCTGGTTTATTTACAGATGCTCCAGATAAGAGATTTATAGGGTTGCGTCCTACAAGAACAGGCAGTGTCCGCTCCAAAATAACATCACTCCCAGATGTGAAAGTTAACAGGCTCTGAGCGTATTAAGCCAAAAAATCTGATTCTCATGAGTTTTTTTTACCTCCCCAGCTGCTAAAGCTGCCACAATAAAACAAGCTTCTACAACCCCTAGGGTTGCCATACTTCAAAAAGTAAAATCCAGGACACCCCGAAAGTTGTTCAGTTTGGGGGGGGTGTTTTTGGGAATCCAAAAGTTTTTGAGCATTTTTTAGACACACACCAAAAAATGAGATTGACTTGGCTAAGATCCAGGACTAAGTGCCGCCTTTCAGAATTTCCCCCAGACGTCAGTTCTGCCTTTGAAATCCCTGTAATGTCCAGGAAAATCCAGACATACAGTAGCCCAAACCACCCCCTACTCCTCCCTGGTTACTAGAAAAACCACATGAGTTCGATATGGTAGCCAGCCTCAAAAAAGGGAGCAATATGGATTGCTGTTGCCTGTTAGTTACTATTGATACATTTGCATTGTTGAACCTTGCCTTCTCTGGTGACCTGGACTCAAGCTTTTCTTGAAAGTTAAAATAAGGAAAATCTGATGGAGACTTGTTCCATTCCCTTACTGAAGTCACTTTCTGATAAACAGCCAAACAACAACAATAATACAACAACAAAAAATCAAACTCAAATACATAAGAGAGCTTGGATAAGCCAGTCTTTTTGGCAGGTCACAGGGATGTGCTGTTTTGGCATGAGGAAATTATTTGTTGTTTCCTTCAAAACAACAGTCCAGATAAAAACGGATGAACGTTACAGTTCTGTTTTACAATTTCTGCAAAGAGAAAATGTTAGTTGATTCAATGCCTTGCCTCTCATACAACAAATGAATGTTGAGAAAGTAAGTTGAACAAGCTAACATCCTCAAATATTCAGTTTTTCATTCTTTTTATTGGAAATGGAAACAAATTGGTTTTTCTCCTTTCTTTAATCATTTTTTTCATGTGTAGTAATACAGAAAGTTTGACCCCCAAAATTCCAGCAGTGGGGGCGGGGGGGCGGGGAATACACTATATCATGGAGGGGATAATAAATAAGAACACACAGGAGAAAAAATATATTGCAAATGTGGTAATAACCATTACATATATTTATTAATAAATATGAATAAAAAAGACTCGGAAATCTTTCACACAACAATTATTACTTTCGTATGGACACTGAGACATCATTCAATTCCAGTAATTGTATGAAAGACGTCTCCTCCCTTCCATTAAGGGCTTACTGTTTATTTCCATGGAAGTGATTTTAAAATGTGAAACTTTATACACTCAGGGAATTTCCTTTCTGTTCACTGATGTTCATAGCTGTCAACTTACAGATTTGAAAATAAGGGACCAGCAGCCTCGGAAATAAGGGATCAGCAGCCAAATTAAGGGATTTTCAGAGCACAGGTATGTTCGACTTCTGAGCCCCTCCGAGCCAAAGGCAGAAAGCCCAGCCAGCAGCCAAATGAAGCCTCAAGTGGTGGTTCCCACAGCGCAGCAACCTGGCAAAGGGGATGCAGCAAGGAAAACCACCGTCACCTCTCCACTGGGAAGCGCTGAGCAAAGGCGAGTCCCCAGGCAACGCTGCCGATTTGATCAGCACAAGGCATGCAAGCTCCACCCCCCAGTCGTTCTTAGACTCCTTATTGGGTGAGCAACGCAGCCAAGCAACACAGTTGGAGCCTCTCTCCTCCCTGGCCAGCAGGGAGGGAGGGAGAGGAGCTGCTTCCTTTGAAACCAGGGAAATTTAAGGGACATCATCATTAAGGAACAGCAGGGGTACATGGCGCTGGGATAAGGGACTTTCCCGCCAAATAAGGGACGGTTGGCAGCTATGCTGAGGTTGACAAATACCGGGCGGTGGGGTTGTGCATGTGTTTTGCTAAGAGTTCTGAAACTGCACATGCTCAGAATATTATTATTTTTTTCTGGTCCACGAAAGCTTATTCCATAATAAATTTGTTAGTCTTTAACATACCAAAAAACCTTATTTTATTTTATTTTATTTCCCTTGTGGGAAAGCAGGGTCCTATCTAGAGAAAGTCACTTCCTTCAGAGGAGGTGGGGTGTAGGCTTCACGGCCCCTCCATGCGTGCGGTGGGTGGATGCCAGCCCCCGCGCGATTGGGGGGATTCCCGGCCGTGTCACCCCCTGGCTGGCCAATCAGCTGGCTCAGGGGGTGTGGCCTGCCCTATAAAGGCAGGGTGCGGCCGGGGATCTCCCTCTTTGCCACTCATCAACTGCACCAGAACCCTCACCCATCTGAATTTGGCCTCAGCTACAGTGCAGGGTAAAATGAGAATTAGACTTTTCCCCTGCCATAGTGCCCCATCAGTTACACACACTCAGAGCAGTTTCCAACTAATTCAGGGGTCAGCAAACTTTTTCAGCAGGGGGCCGGTCCACTGTCCCTCAGACCTTGGGGGAGCCGGACTATTTTTTTGGGGGGGGGTGAACGAATTCCTATGCCCCACAAATAACCCAGAGATGCATTTTAAATAAAAGGACACATTCTACTCAATAAAGTTAATGCCTATTCAAACCCATAAACCATATACTCCGTGTCAGTGTGATTTATTGTTTTCCTGGGAACTTTGTGGCACAGGTGCCTTGGCATGCAAATGCAGCTGGGAGTAGCAGGGTGGGTTGTACACACAGAATCACAAATGCTGTGCAGGACAGAAATGGTATACAGTGGTACCTCAGGTTACAGATGCTTCAGGTTACAGATGCTTCAGGTTACAGACTCCGCTAACCCAAAAATAGTACCTCGGGTTGAGAACTTTGCTTCAGGAAGAACAGAAATTGTGTGGCAGTGGCGCGGCGGCAGCTTGAGGCCTCATTAGCTAAAGTGGTGCTTCAGGTTAAGAACAGTTTCAGGTTAAGAACGGACCTCCAGAACGAATTGAGTTCTTAACCTGAGGTACCACTGTAATATATCTGACCCTTAATCTAAAGAAGCACAGAACAGTTCCTGCTTTGTTTTTTTATTATTCCTTTAGGCGCTTGGCTTTGTGCACAGAAACAACTTTGCAGCCGAGTAGGGTGTCCCTCTCACAAGATTTGAACTGGGCCGAATGCAGGATTTGTAAAGAAGGCTAAATCCCACATGAATCATTAATACTTCTCCATGCATCCACTGTCGAAACCTGACAGAGACCTTGAAAAACAACAAAGTAGTTATTTTGTGCCTTTTCTAACTTGAGTTGCATCGCCCTGAGGCAGCGCTGCCTTTGCCTCTTTGTTGTTGGTGGTGAGGATATGCTCTTCCTGTCAGCGTGCAGAATGTTACCATCTGCAGCGTGAGGTGGTGAGAATATGTCCCTAGGCAGATGAACGTGCCTTAAGCCAGCCTTCCCCAAGCTGGTGCCCTCCAGATAATAATGATTTAATAATAATTTTATTATTTATACCCCGCCCATCTGGCCGGCTCGCCCCAGCCACTCTGGGTGGCTTCCAGCACATACAAAAACTTATGAAAACATCAAACATAACTCCCCTATACAGGGCTGCCTTCAGGTGTCTTCTAAAAGTTGTGTAGTTCTTTATCTCTCTGACGTCTGATGGGAGGGTGTTCCGCTGCCGAGAAGGCCCTCTGCCTGATTCCCTGTAACTTTGCTTCTCGGAGTGAGGTAACTTGCAGAAGACCCTCCGAGGTGGACCTCATTCTGAACGATGGAGGTGGAGACATTCCTTCAGTTATACTGGAGGAGATACTTTGGACGACAATTTCCTAGCTGCGGCTGATGGAAATTGTCATTAAACCAGCTTCAGTCTGCAGTATAGGATACAGCCTTTGCGTTTCCCATGGATTGTTATGTTTGGAAGATGCCCTGGCTTCTTTCTTCTGATCCCCACAGGAAGGCAAATATGCAGCATCTTCCAATATTTCAGCTATTGTTCCATGTGTCTGTTGGAAACGAACGGGTGATTCCGTTCCAGGAACTGGCAATAGAGCTAGTGACATATGTACGACAAAGTCTTGACACAGCAGAAATGCCTCCCATTAACAGTGGTGCTTTCAGTATCAGAACTGTTAACTAGACAGAAACCGCTCATGCAATGCCATAAAGCAGGGGCTCACTCTCACAATTCTTCATTCCTCTGTCTTGCTCGCTCAGCAAACTTCGGTGATTATCATATTTGTCATCTTACAGATTTCAAAATAAGGGACCAGCAGCCTTGAAAATAAGGGACCAGCAGCCAAAATAAGGGACCTGCAGCCTCACCTGTTCTAGGCACTCCAGTCTTCCTGTCCTCCTGCAGTCTGGTCAAACTCATGCAGGTAGCGTCGAGAACACTGTCCAACCAACTTTGTAACCAGAGGTTCAACGGAATAGAATCTGAATCACATGCACCACAAGGCCTATGCAGCCTCAACTTAAGATGGCTCCCCGGCCTGGCTTTGCACTACAAAGTTTGCAGCAGCACGTGCAACAAAATGGCGTCCAGCATTCAAAAACCCCCTCAGCTTGCATTAACTAACCACACACAAGGCATGCAAGCTCCACCCCCCTTCTTATTAGGTGAGCAACACAGCCAAGCAACACAGTTGGAGCCTCCCTCCTCCCTGGCCGGCAGGGAGGGAGCGAGAGGAGCTGCTTCCTTTGAAATTTAAAGGACATCATCAATAAGGGACAGCAGCGGGACATGGCGCTGGAATAAGGGCCTGTCCCTTCAAATAAGGGACACTTGACAGCTATGGTGATTAGTTTTGATGTCTACCCACGCCAATGGTCCTATACACAACAGATGTTGTCCAAGCAAACCCTGCTGCTACCACCAATTTCTGGATATTCTCAGAGTTTTATCTGTCATGCCCCATGGGCCGCATTTGTGCAATGCCTGGAAGAATTAAAACAATGGAGTTCAGCGGAGAGCTTTTGGTCCCTTAAAAAATGACTGAGCGGTGCTGTTACTAGTTTTGGCACTTCCAGATGGTCTGAGTAATGAATCTTGGCTAACGTTGAGTAACAGTGTTATGAAAAACTGTGCAAGATATTAAGACAATATGTTTCGAACAATCGCTTTTGGGAAGCAATTCAATTTTTTAATAATAAATGGGATGACAAGGCAAAGCGTACTATTTTATTTTTATTTTTTAAGTGAGTGAGGCAGCTTCCTTCTTACAAACTAGAACTGGTGTAAAAAAAAATTATGGCAAAATGGTAACAGAATAATACTGCCAGCATTTATGTAATGCTTTAAGGTTTCCTCAGTAATTTTGAAAATAGGTTAGGTATTATTGAAGGCCACCAACATCTCGAGTTCCCAAACCAAGATGCAAATCTTCCCACCAGTGCTCCTGTGTGAGTCATTTGACTTGTGAGAGATCACCTAAAGACGGGCTTTTTCGAGGCTGTGCTCGCATGGTGCCCAAAAATGCATGCTTTCGGCTACTGTGTGAGATTGTGGCCCCAAAGAAAGCATTTTTCGGGGGGGAGTTTCGGCATGAGATCTCGATGTGAAATCACACGAGATTGCAGTACTCAAAATGGCCGCCGTGCTCTTCCATGAGAAAACAGTATGTCCCATTTCTCCAGGACACTTGTGGGGTATGAGAGTACCTGTGTTAGAAGCAAAAGAACCAACAGAGGAAGATTGGCAGATGAAGATGATGGATTTTTCGGAGCTAGCCGACCTGACTGGAAGAGTCTGTGACCAGAAGGAGGAGGAGTACCAGGAAGAATGGATAAAATTTAAAGACTATTTAGCTAAATATGTTAAGATAATTTAACTGGAAAAGCTTGCAAATATTAGATAGGCTTAGGATTTAAATATGTGAGGATAGGAATTAAGATGTTTAAAGTTAGATTAGAAAGAATGAAAGATGCTAAGTGATCAAGTTAATTATTATTAATTATAAATAATACTGCAAGTATTATTTATGCAATATCACAGTGGACAGCATCAAAATCTAAAGACTTATAAAGCTTGTTAAGAAATCAACCGTTCAGAAAACACACAAGTTATTTACAAAGATTGCAAAATGTAGCTTTTAAAAAAAAATGTTCTCTTTTAGTTTGTTGTAAATATTGCAAAAACATTGTAACACACTGCGTCATGTTTTGTATCATTTATGTATTTGAGGAGAGGAAATTGTATGTTTAGTCATGGCATGATGAATATGTGATATGCAATTTGTATTTTTCTATTTGTTCAGATTTGTTTAAGGTCTGCAGCATAACATATCTGAAGTTCAGCAACATCTGAATTTCTTGTTTTTATTCTGTTCTCATAGCCAGTTATAATGTGCTATATTCCATTATTTCACTGTGTTGTACTGATGCATAGGTGATACTGTGTTGCTACTAGACACTCTGTGTTTTCCTTAGGAAGGAGGGAGGAATATAAGTGTGAGGAAATAAATTATTAAGTAAGTACTGTATGGTAAATGAAATATTCTATTTCCGTCTAACAGAGCACAAAAAGATCTGACCAACGTGCTTGTGTTTTCTTGATTTACTGTTCATAATTCTACGCACGGATGCTAAAAATATTCTTAGAACTATTTCGGGTGATCTCTCTCCTTAACTATCTCATTTTCTAAGAACAAAAGTTCACAAAAAGCAGGACTATTCCGTCTGCTCGCAACTTGACAGTAAACCAGTCTCCTTTTAGTTTACATAGTTTTAGCTGCAAATAAATTCCTGGCAGAACGCAGGAACAGGACTTGACAGATAACTGAAAATTTGCAAACCCAAACTAAACCTGACATGGTACTTGCCTCCTTGCGGTAGAGATTAGCATGGCTTAAATGGCATTAACAACCACTTAGGTTAGTACGCTAACTCACAAAGACAGGTGGTCTAGGCTGTGCCATGTAGTAACAAGGTGCTGGGGGACTCCACAAGTAGTCATTGTTAAATACTGGTGCGCTTAGCATCTCTCACTTTGAAATGAAGCACAGCAGGAGATTATTATACATGGTCAATATGAGGGGGGATTTGATCCATTTGAATCTCTCTGCAGTTGTTCTACATTCATTAAGCCTTTCTGTGCAGGGACTATGCAGGCGGGCAGGTACAAAGCTGTGCTTGTGGGTGCCATCTTTGGACACATATCACTTAGAGGGAAGTGGGTGGCGCTGTGGTCCAAACCACTGAGCCTCTTGGGCTTGCTGATCAGAAGGTCGGCAGTTCGAATCCCCACGACAGGGTGAGCTCCCGTTGCTCTGTCCCAGCTCCTGCCAACCTAGCAGTTTGAAAGCATGCCAGTGCAAGTAGATAAATAGGTACCGCTTCGGTGGGAAGGTAACCGGTGTTTCCGTGCGCTCTGGCACTTGTCACAGTCCTCCGTGCACCAGTAGCGGTTTAGTCCTGCTGGCCACATGACCCAGAAAACTGTCTGTGGACAAACGCCGGCTCCCTTGGCCTGAAAGCGAGATGAGCACCACAACCCCATAGTCGCCTTTGACTGGACTTAACCATCCAGGGGTCCTTTATCTTTTACCTTTTTACATATCACTTGGGAAGACAAGCGAACTAATGCCAGTGTACTGGAAGAAGCAAAAATCACCAGTGTCAAAGGAGTGAATCTTCAACATCAACTTCGTTGGACTGGCCATGTTGTTCGGATGCCTGATTATTGTCTTCCAAAGCAGCTACTCTGTTCTGAATTTAAGAATGGAAAGTACAATGCTGGTGGTCAACAAAAGAGGTTTAAAGACTCACTCAAGGCAAATCTAAAAAATGTAGTGTAAACTCCGACAACTGGGAAACACTGGCCTGCGAATGCTGCAATTAGAGAACAGCCTTTACCAAAGGTGTCATGGGCTTTGAAGACACTCAGACTCAGGACAGAATGGAGAAATGTGCTAAGAGGAAGGCACGCTTGGCAAATCTACACCGTGATCAACTTCCGCCCAGAAACCAATGTCCCCACTGTGGAAGGACGTGTGGATCCAGAATTGGCCTCCACAGTCACTTACGGACTCCCTGTTAAAACGGTGTTCATGGAAAACAATCTTACTCGGCTATGAGTGATCACCATAGAAGAAAAAGGTGTTGAGCTAGATTTTACTCAGAGCAGACCCTATGAAATGAATGAAGATGACTGAGTTAGGGCTAGTAATATAAAGGGATCTACTCTCAGTAAAACTGTCTTCTCACACAGGAGAAAGCCCTCCCCAAACCTCAGTGCCTTTGTGACATTAGATGCCACTGCACCAATCCCCAACAACTTCCTGTATTCATTTGCACCATTACAAACTCCACGCAGCTAAATCCAAAGGTTACATTTAAAAAGAAAAACAACTTTATTAAATTTCTCTCCCACACTTCCTCCCAAAGGAGCCCAGCGCACAAACATCAAAAAGGCCAAAGCATATAAAATAGAATACAAGCCTATTTTAAAAATCAAAACCATTTAAAGACATTTAAAAGCAATAATAATAATAATAATTTATTATTTATACCCTACCCATCTGGCTGAGCCTCCCCAGCCACTCTGGGCGGCTTCCAATCGAATGTTAAAAATAGTACAGCATTAAATATTACAAACTTCCCTAAACAGGGCTGCCTTCAGATGTCTTTTAAAGATGGGATAGCTGCTTATTTCCTTTCACATCTGAAGGGAAGATGTTCCACAGGGTGGGCGCCACTACCGAGAAGGCCCTCTGTCTGGTTCCCTGTAACCTCACTTCTCGCAATGAGGGAACCGCCAGAAGGCCCACGGCGCTGGATCTCAGTGTCCGGGCTGAATGATGGGGGTGGAGACGCTCCTTCAGGTATACAGGACCGAGGCCGTTTAGGGCTTTAAAGGTCAGCACCAACATTTTGAATTGTGCTCAGAAACGTACTGGGAGCCAGTGCAATTACATACTTTCACTGTTTCTAATTTTAAAGTGACTATGGCCAGTATCTTTCAGCCATCAAATGATGATGGCTCCTGTGAGTTTTTAGATTGCTCCTGTGAGTCCTGTGAGTCAATGAGAGAGGCAGATGTGCTTCACCAGTAGGGGCGTTCCAAAACCGGGGAGCCACCACCAAGAAGGTCCTGCCATAGGACAACGCCAACCCAGCAGGAGCGAAAGGCAGAACCACCTGCCTTTTCATGGACCAAGATGATTGATATTGAAGGAGTTCCTCCTCCAGGGACTTGGGTCCGAAGCAGTTGAGCTTGAATTGGGCTTGGTAGCACATTGGCAGCCAGAGCAGAGCTTTCAGGACTGGGGACACATATTGGGCTGCAACTGGGCTATCATTGCAGACTGGGGCTCATTGGGCCAAACCCCAGGTTCTACTGCTTCTTAAGTACAGCAGCATTTTCCCCCTCTGCATGGTTGACATAGACTACTTCCACTTGTGATATTGAAAGACCAAATGTGCAGAAACATCAGCCTTAGTTGTGCAATCTGGACATGCGGCGATGGTTGCGTAAGGCAGAAAAGGAGGATCATCCTTGCTTGGTCTCACTGTCACATCCCATGCTGCTCTTAATAATAATAATAATAATAATAATAATAATAATAATAATAATTTAAAAATATATTTATACCCTGCCCATCTGGCTGGGTTTCCCCAGCACTCTGTGCGGCTCCCAGCAGAATATTAAAAACACAATAAAACATCAAACATTAAAAAGGTACCGTATTTTTCGCTCTATAAGACACACCAGACCACAAGACACACCTAGTTTTTGGAGGAGGAAAACAAGTCTCAGAAGCCAGAACAGCAAGAGGGATCGCTGGGCAGTGAAAGCAGCAATCCCTCTTGCTGTTCTGGCTTCTGGGATAGCTGCGCAGCCTGCATTCGCTCCATAAGACGCACACACATTTCCCCTTACTTTTTAGGAGGGAAAAAGTGAGTCTTATAGAGCAAAAAATACGGTAGCATAGGTACAGTGGGCCAGCCTAGGCAGTTTGTGTGAGTGCACAGAGGAATTGCCGTGTTTGGTATTGCCCCGTGTTTCCTTTGCATCATAACAAATCCTCTTTGCACTGAAATGAATGGCAAGGAGTAATGCAATGGCAGTGTAATTCATTTGGTAAAAATCTTCCATGGCAGATAGTGAGGCCAATAAGGTAGTTTTGTCAGAAGCTGAACTGCAGTAGAATGGAAACAGTGCAGCATGCGTTAAGCAAAGGTCGGAGCAGAAATCGATGCCTTCTTGCATTTCTAACCGAGAAGGATCACTTCTACCTCCACCAGCCCTTGCCTCTTCAGGAAAAGCCCATTTTGCAATGTGCAAAACAACCAAGGCTTTAAACAATGGCTTTGAGCTCTTGGATTTTTCTTCATGAATTATTGTGCAGCACAAAACTGTTCTGTATGAAATGTGTGTCTCTCATGGCGCCAGTGAATTGAAGATGAACATGAATGCAAAAAAGATAGCTTCAAATTCATTTTCTGATAGGGTAGTATTTGCAGTGGTTCTGAACTATGAAAAATATATGCTTCTTTGAAGTCTAAAGGCTTACCTCTGGGGCTCACTATTTTCCGCTTTGTAAGCTCTCCCTGTTCTCATTGGGTAAAATAATAATAATAATCCCTTTTCAGCATTATATATTCACTTCAAAAAGATAAGGAGAGAAAGAGAAAGAGAGGATATTAGAAGTGGACCGTTTTTGTGATGGAACAGCGTGATTTGTTCAGTACGATTAATCAGCATGCAGGAGACTTGCTGCTGGTACTTTTACTACATTTTTGAACACAACAAGAGTTACATAAATGCAATTAATGGCATTACGATAATGTCATAGTGAATGTTTAATTGCTCCCATGTTGATTCCGGGACTATTTGAACTGGAAAAACATTCAAGGCAGACATTGTGTAAGCCTTATTTTGAAAACAGACCAAGGGAATTCTGTCTTTAGAAGACTATATGAAATCACAAGTATGTAATATTGATCCTGTTGGCTCCTCAGTGATGAGAGCGTTCTGAAAATAAGAACGACAGAATTGTTGTTCAAAGTGCTGTACTAGAAGAAAATGTTTTGCATTTGGCCCAGCTTTGGAAGCTGGAACTAGATGTTATGACACATGCATGGTTAACTGTTCTCTATTTTTATTAGCTTCTTACATTTATATCTTAACTGTTTTCCGCCATGGAACCCAAGGCAATGTACACGTGGTTTCCTGAGAGTTTCTCATCCAGGCCCTGACAGTATGTGGAGGGCCACAGATTCCCCATCTCTGCTCTTGCATAAGCAACCCTGTGGACATCCTGTTCTGTTCTTTGGTGGAATCTACACACATATTTAAAAAACGCTATGAAAATGCTTTTTAAAAAAACGTTTTGAAAAATACATTGAATTTTGCATAGCTCCCTGTGGCCATCTAGTGTCACATTTCTACACTGCACTTTACAACACATTTAAAACGTTTTATTTGCAGCCGTGTAGATGAGTCCTTGGTCTCAAAAGAAGCAAACAAATCAAAATCCTCGGTAAAAAGGAAATTGTTACCAACGAAAGCTGGCATCTTAAGATCAATATCAGCTTCACATTTAGAGACAGCGAGGAAGTCTGCCTCTTATTTCAATAATAATATTTATGTAAGGAAACAGGAATAGGGATATGCCTAGTGAGTGGTATGAATTGACAAAGGAATCCACTAAAAGGAGGAGGAAACCTGATATGAAGGATGTTGTGGATGTTTCTGATATTCACCAAGGCATGGTTTCATTGTCCTTTGTTGTGCTTATGAACACATGAATATCAAAGGGCTGGAAGACGGGGCAAGTGGACATGGAAGTGCACTTAAGAGAGCAAAATGAGGTTTCAGAGCACCATGGAAACATGTATACGCAGATACCGTTCCTCTCATGGAGCGAGTTCTTCAGCGTGGCTGGGACCCTCAAGCCCGTGAAACAAGCAGGCATCAGTAAAAATCCTACAGAACAGGAGACATAACAAAAGAGGAGGGTGATATTTCTGAATCTTCAGTCTAGCTTACATCTCCATGCCATGTACACTGCTCAATTTGCAGGTAGCAAAGCAAGTTCAGGAGGTGTTTAAAAACATATGGAGCTGTCTCAGATTATAAAGCGCATATACAGGGCCGGATTTAGGTTTGATGAGGCCCTAAGCTACTGAAGGTAATGGGGCCCTTTCTATGTCCACCTGTCCTTTGTCAACAACAAATTGTCGCTGTTTTTTGGGGTTGAATATATGCTATATGGTAATTTATGGACGTAATAGGTACCTAAAGCCATTTGCACATGCAGAATGTAGGCACCCTATATATAGAAATGAGCGAACCAGTGATATTTTAGGGAGCAGGCTAGCAGGCGGGGCCCATTACTTACATCATAGGAGCCTACACAACACAAACCACTGTTGCTTAATGTAGGTTTTATTATGTTTGGTTTTTATCTTATATTTTGGAAATGTACATTTTTTCCCTTTAAATTTTTTGGGGGCCCCCAAGAGAGTTGGGCCCTAAGCTATAGCTTGTTTAGCTTATACGGAAATCTGGCACTGCATTTCTCCTTTAGAGAAATTTAATTTCAGCAGTAATTTAGGGATCGGTACAGAGGGTGTATTTAAACTAAATTACCAGCTTTTTAGTAGAGAGTGTCGATAAAGATCTAAGTACTGCAAATGGTCCAGATTTAGTTGATTTTGTGGCCACTGTGGATAGCCTCTATGAAAATAAACACCTCGCCTAGATTTCTTTTCCTTTTTGAAAATCTTCCTGTGAACATTTTGGGAAGTGGTCTGACAAGTTGGCAGAACATGTTGCCGAGGTTTAATTGTGAAAATAAAATGGCAAGGGTAAGCACTTCAGGAAAGCCCCGTAAAAAGAGGGTTGGGTTGGAATATGAATCCTAATCTCATTTTTTTATGCAGTTATGTTAAAATCCATTGTTATTGGGAAATAATAAAGAAGAAATTCTATGGCTGAAATTAAAGTCTCCTTTTGGCAACTGTTTTCTGGTCAAACAGGCAGTAAGATCTAACACTGTTAGGTCTGCAGTCCTTTACCGATTTAAACTGGGACTGAGAAGACATGTGTAGGGCTGCTTCGAAAGAAATTCAACTCATTTATTGAGACTGTGCTGGCAGTTTGAGAGAGGGGGCAAAAGGTACCCAAGGCTGCTTTTCCACTTGCGCAGCCATCAGAATTCCACTTCTGCAAGAAAACCTCCCCCTCCTCCGCCAGGCAGCCTCCCCATTCACCCTCAAAATCTGCTCCAGGGGGTTGTGGGGCCTTGTGGAGCAGATGTTATTTCTGAGGTGCTGATGTGGGGAGAGATGAAGAAGCAGAACCTGAGTTACAAAAAGAGGGGGGGAGTCTGTCCAAACTGACACAAGCTTTTTCAACGCTTAGCCTTTTGCTTTGACCAACTTGCATGCAGTGGGTTGTAGGCAACCATGGCAGGGCAAGTGTCGCCTCCCACCCTTGGCCGCTGCCGGGCCTCAGCTGCCAGGGCTCCTTGCCTGTTGAGGGTAGTTGGTTGGTTTTAGTGGGTTGGCTGGTTGGGAAAGGCAGTTGGTAATAGAGAGACAGTTAGGGCAGTGGGTTCTTGAGTGTGGGGAGGTAGAAGAGATAGAGAGAGGAAAATGAGACTAAGAAAGTAAAGAGCAACAACGTTTGGAATGCTGTAAAAGTTTTGTTTGTGTCTGAAATAAAATACAGTGGTACCTCTAGTTACATACGCTTCAGGTTACAGGCTCTGCTAACCCAGAAATAGTGCTTCAGGTTAAGAACTTTGCTTCAGGATGAGAACAAAAATCTTGCTCGGGCGGCGCAGTAGCAGCAGGAGGCCCCATTAGCTAAAGTGGTACCTCAGGTTAAGGACAGTTTCAGGTTAAGTACAGGCCTCCGGAACGAATTAAGTACTTAACCCGAGGTACCACTGTACACTCTTCTTTATTAATTGAGAAGCTGACTGAGACTGAAGTGATTTTACCAGGGAGGACCTGATTGGTGGCAGCGGATTAGTGTTGTACGGGTCAATAGTCCGTGAGATGACCAGGGGCTCCATACGAACGCCACAAAATTGTGGATGTGCCTAGTCACATCCCCTCAAAAATGTGCCCCTGGAGCCACTGCCACCTGGCCCCCTCATGCTATGCCTCTGCTTGCCTGATGAGTAAAGGTGGGGAGGAGGGGCTTACTAGCATTTTGGCACGTGAGGCAAACCCCATATTGGTGGGGTGAGGGAAGAAGGGGTGAGGGAAGATCTACATTGGGAACAAGGAGGGGAAAGAAAGATTAACATTGGGATCTGCTGCCCCCATGGACACTGAAGTCTACCTCCGATTCCTTTGTTAGGTATGTGTGCTTTAAATGTACCGTACCTTTCCGCCTATAAGACGCCCCCTGACCATTAGGTCCAGTCGTGGCCGACTCTGGGGTTGCGGCACTCATCTCGCTTTATTGGCTGAGGGAGCCGGCGTACAGCTTCCGGGTCATGTGGCCAGCATGACTAAGCCGCTTCTGGTGAACCAAAGCAGCGCACGGAAACGCCGTTTACCTTCCCGCTGGGGCGGTACCTATTTATCTACTTGCACTTTGACGTGCTTTCGAACTGCTAGGTTGGCAGGAGCAGGGACTGAGCAACAGGAGCTCACCCCGTCACGGGGATTCGAACCGCCAACCTTCTGATCAGCAAGTCCTAGGCTCTGTGGTTTAACCCACAGCGCCACCCGTGTTCCTTTACCTTTAGATTCATTTCACACAGGTGGAAAATGAACAAAGGTGTGCTTCAAAACAGGACCAGAATTCCACAAAGAAGCCCTCTACTTTCCTACGCTGTGAGGCTCTGAACTGAGAACTGGCTTAGAACATCATGTTCCATCTCCCAGAGATGGCAAACCCATATAAACTGGGTTAACCTTTTGCAGCAAACACAAAGTCTTAGGCTCTGTGGTTTAACCCACAGCACCACCCGCGTCCCCCCATGTATAAGATGCCCCCTATATTGGGGGGCTCAAATTTAAGAAAATGGGGGGGAGAGATTTTGAGCAAGTTTTTTTTTGGGGGGGGGAGAATGCCGAACCGAATATCACTCACCCAAGTGGCAAATGCTAACAATCACAAGCGACGCAAGCCACATTGCCAAAGCAGCAGCCAATCTAAAGCAGCCATTTACGCATCCACAAATAACCCACCCATTTGACAAAGCAGCAGCCAGACCAAAGCAGCCCTTGCAGCAGATACCATTCACCCACCCAATCGCTAGATCCTGCTTGCGGATGCAACCAGTTGCCTGTTCTCCCGTTGCACTACCCATGTATAAGACGCCCCCCCCCCTTGACTTTATTTTTGAGTTAAAAAAAACCCTCATCTTATGGATGGAAAAGTGTGGTACTTTAAATCCGTGGTCTGTCTTCAGCCTTTGTTGCAGTTCATTGCACATTAATCTGCTTTTGTTGTCTTTTTTGGCTAGCAGGAATCAGTAGGGAGGAGAAAGGAACATCGTTACTTTGTATGTTAGGAGCCCATAATCCAAACACCTGCAAGAATCAGCCGTATTCTGCACCCCTCAATTCTGCACCTTGTTTCAGCTTCTATAGCGAAGCAAGGGAAAATGCTGGAAATGCTTATTGGTTGTCCATTGTTTCCCCAAAGAACATCATTCTTGTTCATATTTTTATGGGTTTTTTGAAATTATTATTTTAAAGGCCAGAAATTGTTTTGAAGTTGGGTGGGCCCCAATTGTTCTAGCAATTTCCTCAATCAAAGTGACTGCATTATTCCAACCAGTGTGACTTTCTTTTATATATATATATATAACAAGAATGCCCTGGTGTTGGGGACAGGATATATGTTTATATGCTGTGCTTTCCCCTTATTAACCTTTCCCACTGAAACACATGACCTAAGGCCGGAAAAGAAAGAGAGAGAGAGAGAGGTTCTGCCCCTCGTAAAATGTGTGTGAATAGGTTCACTTTCTTCTTAATACTCACTCTGGCTCATCTGAAGTACACAGGCTATGAATCAACATTAAGCCCTAAAGTGGAGTGCAGATGCACTCTTATCTCCCAATGAAACTGAAATATACTCGGAGTCCTGTAGTGATTTCATGCTCTTTATTGCAGCTTGTAAAACAGTGATTGAATTGCCCCCAAACCTCAGGCTTTTATATACATTATTTACACAATGAGTCCTGTCTGATTGGCTGATTCTGCTTCCCACCTGGAGCCTGATTGGTCTTTTCCTGCAGGCCAATCAGTTGTTGCATTCTACGATCCTACCAGCCTAATAGGCTGATTGACTTGTTCCTGGAGCCTGATTGGTCTTCTCCTGCAAGCCAATCAGTTGTTGCATTCTAGGATCCTAATTGCCTATTGTTCTAGGATCCAAGCTTAGTACATAACAAAGTGCTGTGTGCCACATTAGACTGAAGCATAATAAAAGTATTCTTATGAGTTTGATGGGAGTAGGCCTGAGCCTTCTTCTAATTCCTGGATCTGGCACAGATTCAATTCCTGGAATAGCCAGGCTAGTTTCCTGGTGAGGTAATGACCTTCTTTGTATGGGCCATTAAGGCATACATAAGCCCAGAGTGCCTTCCATCAGCTTTGGCTGGTGGCCCAGCTACCCCCCCATCTGGACAGGGATAATAATAATAATAATAATAATAATAATAATAATAATTATTTATACCCCGCCCTTACTGGTTCAGAAACCCAGGCTCAGGGAAGCTAACAACAAATTCAAAACACTTAATTGTAATACGACATAAAAGCAGCATAAAATATACTATAAAAGCATGAATAACAATAAAATTGAAAGTTCAAAAATCAATTGGGGGGGGAATCCATCCAATAAACATTAGATAGTCACCAGGGCTAGCTGGCTAAATTAGTCCTACTTGGGCCAGCGAGGAGGCCAGGGGAGAATTAGCTGTGGGGTCCCGGAGCGGCTAACTACTGTTGTCTATGCTCTGGTAACCTCAAGGTCAGATTACTGCAATGAGTTATATGTAGGGCTGCCTCTGAAGATGGTTCGGAAATCTCAGCTACAGCAGAATTCAGCGGCCAGGTTGCTCACCGGAGCAAGACGGTTTGAGCATATTACACTGATCCTGGTCTGACTGCACTGGCTACCAATTACCGTATTTTTCGCTCTATAACACGCACCTGACCATAACACGCATGTAGTTTTTAGAGGAGGAAAATCCGTAGGCATGCCACCCGTAGGCATTCCCTCCATAACACGCACAGACATCTCCCCTTACTTTCTAGGAGGAAAAAAGTGAGTGTTATGGTGCAAAAAATACGGTAGTTTCCGGGCCCAATTCAAAGTGCTGGTTTTGACCTATAAAGCCTTAAATGGCTCAGGACCGCAATACCTCAAGAACTGCCTCTTTCCATATGAACCTAAATGGACCCTGAGATCATCTTCTGAGCCCCTTCTTCGTGTGCCTCCTCCTCCAGAGGTCCGGAGGGTGGCAACACAAGAACGGGGCCTTCTCTGCAGTGGCTCCCCGTCTATGGAATGCTCTCCCCAGGGAAGTTCACCTGGCGCCTTCATTATACATACACCTTTAGGCACCAGGCAAAAACGTTCCTTTTTAACCAGGCCTTTCGTTGATCTGATTTACATCCTATGCCCTTTTAAAATGTGGGGGACTATTGTATTGATGTTTTATTTTTTATTATGTATTTTGTGGTTTTATATCTTGATTTTATTCTGGGAACCGCCCTGAGACCCCCAGGTATAGGGTGGTATATAAATTCAATAAATAAATAAGGCATACCCTCCAAAATCCTAGGGACCGAAATTGGGACACTCCTTTTTTTGGTCTTGTGTCTCATGACATTAAAAAAAAAAGTGAGTGGCTTTCATTTTAATGCTCTGGCGCGACCACCTACCTCATGCCAGAACGCCAGACCAAAAAAATAGAAGAACAGTGGTACCTCAGGTTAAGAACTTAATTTGTTCTGGAGGTCCGTTCTTAACCTGAAACTGTTCTTAACCTGAGGTACCACTTTAGCTAATGAGGCTTCCCACTGCTGCCATGCCGCCGCCACACGATTTCTGTTCTCATCCTGAAGCAAAGTTCTTAACCTGAGGTAATATTTCTGGGTTAGTAGAGTCTGTAACCTGAAGCGTCTGTAACCCGAGGTACCACTGTACCTTCCGGACTTTTAGGAGAGGGAGCATCGTGGCAGATTGGTTTTTCTCTCAGTGGCGGCTGGCTGATGAGAGATAACTGTGTGAAGCACCGGCCAGGCTACAAACTCACTTCAGTTAAGAAGATGAGTCAATGGACCTGCCTCTCATGCTTCACTTAAAGCTCTTTTTCCCCCTTGGAACAAACAGAGGAGACTATCGGAGAACTGTCTTCTCAGGCTCAGGAGGATTGAAGGATCAGAAGGCAAGGATTTGAACCATGCCAGTGTACCAAGAAGCACTTGACACAGTTGTCTCACACCGGACCCAAAATACTGGACATTCCAGGATCTACCATAGATTCTGGCGTAGTAGATGACTTTTGAACCCTGGAAAATCTTCTCCAAAGTTGGGGGTCGTCTTATGCGCCGGGTATGGTTGTGGCAGGTGGCAGCGGTGGCGGCTGGCTTGGAACGGCAACAGGCAGAAGGATGGTAAGAGCCGCCTCCCGAAGCAGCAGCAACTGCGGCAGCCTCCCCTTCCCACGATGAGGTGGTGCGCGGCTTTGGCCGGGGCTCGCCCGCCCTGCCACCATGGGGACCGCTGGATTCCCAGAGGGAGGGAGGGAGGGAGAGAGTTTTGCCCACCAAAAGCCTCGCCTCGGGCTGCTGCTGTGACAGCAGAGGCAGCGGAGGGGTGTGCGTTCTGCCCCTGGCGGCGCTTGGCACCCTTGCACACTGGGGACAGGAAACAGCTGTGCAAGGAGGCCATCTCAATATGGGACAGATCCTGGGGGTGGGAGTAGGTCTGCCTGGCTCTCTTTCCACACCTATTTATGGAACCCTGATTTTGTGTGTGTGTCCATCTGCCTGCGGAAACAAAATGCAACAGTGCTGAACCCCCGCAGACAGGAGTTGTTTGTTGCCCATTCCTGGGCATTCTCTAACTTTGTGCTTTCTGAATATTTGCCCCCCTTTTCTCTTGTACATGCAGAACCCCACTTCTGATGTGTTCCTTCTGTCCTCTCTTCCCTCCTCTCCCCCACGCGGGCATGATCGTGGCTGCCAGCTCCAGACCCCTGTACTTTGCCCATTGAGTCTTCCTCCTCCATCTCTGCCCGCCTCCCCCTCGTCCTTACCCTTTGCTCACCTCCAGGGTAGTTAGAAAGACAGAGACGAGGGAGTTGAAAGAGGTGGAAGTTAGAAGCAAGGCTGCAGGCCAGGCAGCTGGCAGAAACAACTATGCCTGATTTCTGTTGGAATCCAAGGCTGTGGTTTTTGGAGAAGCAGGACTCTCCTGAATTGAGGACACTTCTGTTGCACCGAACTCCTGCTTGACAGCTTCTCAGAGGCACCCGTTTGGCTACTGCGATAAGAGGATTTTGGACTAGGTGGGCCACTGGCCTGATCCATTAGGACTCTCCTTATGACTTACATTTTAATGAAAGTTAAACTTTGCGGTGGGGGGGCATGTTGGATTATCTGAAAGGTGGCAAGCTCTAATGATCATGCGCCTATAGTTGCACCATCTAATTTCCAACACTGTTAGTGGAAGTGTGGCAAAAGTAGCCAGGTGAATGCACAGCAATAATAATAATAATAATAATAATAATAATAATAATAATAATAATAATTCATTTCCTCAGCCACTCTGGGTGGCTTCCAACAAAAACCAAAAATACACTAAAATGTCACACATTAAAAACTTCCCTGAACAGGGCTGCCTTCAGCTATTTAACATAAAAACATATTTGGCAGGAGAGAGATCAGCTCAGCATTCTCAATACACATTTCAAATTCTTTCTTTTGAAATCATCTCTTCAACTGTCTGCAGTGATTAAAAAAAAGTCAAAGTCACAGCAAAACCGCTTCCTTTGTTGATGTTAAAGGATTTAAAGCGTTCTCCACGGACCAAAGAAAGTTTTATTATAAGTACCGTTTAGAAGAAGATGACAAGGCAGACTGGGCTGAAAGGATCTGCGTGACAGCAAAATTGGATTCAATAAAAG
Organism: Podarcis raffonei; assembly: GCF_027172205.1. Classification (NCBI taxonomy): domain Eukaryota; kingdom Metazoa; phylum Chordata; class Lepidosauria; order Squamata; family Lacertidae; genus Podarcis; species Podarcis raffonei. The sequence continues at coordinate 118,580,209 of NC_070602.1, read as the reverse complement.
AATACATTAGCCGAGAGATAAATTATCAGCTCCCAGTGCCAGATATATTGGGGGGAAAGAGAATCATCTAAATTACCTTTGCATTTTAGAATTAAGAATGATCTAATTCACATTAGATAGTCTAAAGGTAAAGTAAAGATAAAGGACCCCTGGACGGTTAAGTTCTGTCAAAGGCGACTATTGGGTTGCGGCACTCATCTCACTTTCAGGCCGAGGGAGCCAGTGTTTGTCCACAGACAGCTTTGTGGGTCAGGGGGCAAGACACTGTGAGTGCACAAAAACACCGTTTACCTTCCCGCCAGAGTGGTACCTATTTATCTACTTCCACTGGTGTGCTTTCGAACTGCTAGGTTGGCAGGAGCTAGGACAGAGCAACAGGAGCTCACTCCGTTGTGTGCATTCAAACCGCTGACCTTCCAATTGGCAAGCCCTAAAGGCTCAGTGGTTTAGACCACAGCGCCACCCGGGTCCCTGTTTTAGATAGTGTAATGACCTAGGAAAAGGAGATTTATCTAAATCACATTCACATTTTTAAAAGTGAGTGGAAATTGTTGGTCTCTGAACAAAATACTGTGGGGAATCCAGTTGGTGCCCTTGAGCTGTCATAAGGTTTTGGATCCAGTGGCAACATCTACAAATGGGCAGTCCTTAACATATGCAATGAATAATCGTCCCTATTTATCCCAACGTAAAGGTAGGGATGCGGGTGGCGCTGTGGGTTAAACCACAGAGCCTAGGACTTGCTGATCAGAAGGTCGGCGGTTCGAATCCCCACGACGGGGTGAGTTCCCGTTGCTCGGTCCCAGCTCCTGCCAACCAAGCAGTTCGAAAGCACATCAAAGTGCAAGTAGATAATGTAGATGGCGGGAAGGTAAACGGCGTTTCCGTGCGTTGCTCTGGTTCGCCAGAAGTGGTTTAGTCATGCCGGCCACATGACCCGGAAGCTGTCTGTGGACAAACGCCGGCTCCCTTGGCCAATAAAGCGAGATGAGCGCCGCAACCCCAGAGTCGGTCACGACTGGACCTAATGGTCAGGGGTCCCTTTACCTTTTACCTTTAAAGGTAGTGCAATGTTCCAGCTAATCTCTACCTATTCTGTTCTGTATTCTGTCCTCATGCTAAGTGAAAAACAGCAGCATTGACATGCCATTATCCATCCTTGTATTAGGCAGCTCTCACATGTACAAGTTTCATAACATGTCACAACAATTGAACAATAATTCCCAGAGGGCAATGCAATCATATGCTTGGGCAAAAAGAAGAGTTTGGATTTGGTATCCCGCTTTATCACTACCCTAAGGAGTCTCAAAGCGGCTAACAATCTCCTTTCCCTTCCTCCCCCACAACAAACACTCTGTGAGGTGAGTGAGGCTGAGAGACTTCAGAGAAGTGTGACTGGCCCAAGGTCACCCAGCAGCTGCATGTGGAGGAGCGGAGACGCGAACCCGGTTCCTCAGATTATGAATCTACAGCTCTTAACCACTACATCACACTGGCTCTCAAGACACCAGCAGCAGCTATGCCAACCATGAAAGATCCTTTGGGAAATGGTCAGGCTTTCACTGGGAAGGCATAGGAAGACCAAACCAGTTACAGACTGGCGTGGGGGGAGGGATCTTGCTGCCATTAGCTTAGATTAACCAATAATAATAATAATAATAATAATAATAATAATAATAATAATAATAAATAATTTATTATTTATACCCCGCCCATCTGGCTGGGTTTCCCCAGCCACTCTGGGCGGCTTCCAACCGAATAGTAAAAACAATACAGCGTCAGACATTAAAAACTTCCCTAAACAGGGCCATCTTCAGTTGTCTTTTAAAAGTAAAATAGTTGTTTATTGCCTTGACATCTGGTGGGAGGGCGTTCCACAGGGCAGGCGCCACTACCGAGAAGTCCCACTGCCTGGTTCCCTGTAACTTCACTTCTCGCAGTGAGGGAACCACCAGAAGGCCCTCGGCGCTGGACCTCAGTGTCCGGGCTGGATGATGTCCCGCTTTAGCATGGAAAAGTAACATAAATGAAGATGAAGAACCTTCCCAGCTGCCTCCAAAACCCAGCAGTTTCAGCCCTTTGATGCCTCTGATATTTTTGTTGCGTCCACCAAAAATGTTCTGTGCACCACTGTGTGTTACTCACCTAATGTTAAACATAAGCCAGAAGATCCTTAAAGCCAAGAGGGGGGTTTGATGGACAGTTGATGCCACCCACGACATTTTGCCACCCGAAGCAGAGACCTAATCGCGTGCCCCCTGCTAGGGTGAGCTATTTAGGGAAGTGTTCCTGCGCCATTCTTCCCCAGGGAACGGCACCGCCTGAAGCAAACCTCTTCGCCCGACAGCAGGACCAGACGGCCCCACCAAGAGCTGACTGGCAGCTTACCCAGAAAAGGATGTGGAGCATTCAAAAATGGTTTATATAAGAATGCCAGTCACCAAATACCTGATATCCTGCTCCATTAAGAAAGTGGGCGTACAGCTGGAGTTATTCAACAAAGGAATGGGGTTGTTTATCTGATCTTTTGCCCCAGCTCACTCTGAATTGTTTCATATCGGGCTGCTTTTGTTTCTCATGGAAATGATGTTTGAATTAAATGCGCCCAGCTCTGAAGGAGGTGACCTCACGCTCCTTGATATTGTTGTGTGCGGTACAACTGCTATCGTGGTGTGGTAACCAAAAGAAAAATTACTCGAGACATGGGCTCAGGCCCAAGTGCTTGTGGGCAGAGCACTTGACTTGCCTTAAATATGATTAGCTATCCCACTAACTGGCTGCTTTAGGGCCAGTGTCACAAGAAGGTCAGACCTCTCCCCATTCCCTGCTGCCAGGAAACAGCCAAGGAGGCTGGTGTGGGGAAGAAGAAGAAGAAGAAGAGTTTCGTTTTGATATCCCGCTTTATCACTACCCGAAGGAGTCTCAAAGCGGCTAACATTCTCCTTTCCCTTCCTCCCCACAACAAACACTCTGTGAGGTGAGTGGGGCTGAGAGACTTCAGAGAAGTGTGACTAGCCCAAGGTCACCCAGCAGCTGCATGTGGAGGAGCGGGGAAGCGAACCCAGTTCACCAGATTACGAGTCTACTGCTCTTAACCACTACACCACACTGGCTCTCAGAGCAGCAACGAGAGGGAAACAGAGCAGCAACTAGAGGAACGCAGGGGCGCAGCAGAGAGGAAAAGAAGCCCTGTGTGGCCAAAACCCTCTCGAGTGTTGGCATTGAGCAGTTTTTCCAAGGAGCCACCATTGCTGTGAAAGCAAGCACGCCATCCCAAACAGCATTCTAGTTCAGTCCTGTCCCCACCATGGAAAAACCAGCCCCCTCAGTTTACTCCTTGTGCGTCGGTGAGTCGAGGGTGCCTCTTTTCCATGGGATAGCATGGGCAGGGGCCCACAGGGGCAGTTGCCTCAGGCGTAAAATTGTTAGGGGCACAAAATTTCAACACTAAGTGCTGCTACACGTTTCCACCGCTGTGCTCCATTGAAAACTTATTCTCCATGCGAACCAGGAAGTGACCTCTCCAGACAATGGAATGCCTCTTCTTTTCTTATCTCTGTGGCTGCCATCTCCTGTGAGACGCAGACGCTGTTAGGCAGTTGAATGCACATGCGTACTCTGGCCCCAAGCTCTGGCAACCCATGCTACACCACTGTGTCTATTTACTGGAGGGAAATGAGGCCCAGACTTTCTTCCATTCAAATCATTGGGATTCAGCCTTTCTTTACCCATTTTTTTTTTTTAGTGTTAGCATTCTTCCTTTGAAATCAATGGGATTCAGTCATTCTTTACCCAATTTCTTCTTATTTTTTTAGAGTCTAGCTTTTTCCATTAAAATCAATGGGATCCAAATTTTTATCTTTCTTCCATTGGAATCAGTGGAACCCATCCTGACTTTACTGGGGAAAAATGAGAGTCTTGCTTTCTTCCACTGAAATCAAAGGGATTCAAATGTGCTTCATTTTTGTTAGACTCTTTCTAGGGATGGACAGATCCATCAGTTTTAGTTTCTGTCCGTTTTTCTTGTTTCCCCCTAATCTGGATTTCAGTTCTGCACACTTCTACATCAGCTTCTGGGGGATTTAAATTTCCCACAACACACATATTTTTGTATGATATTTCTCCTAATAGGCCTGGTTTTGCAAGCAATTTCTCCCAAATTAATGCATATCTGCATGTCATTTTCATGATTATATGCCTTTCTAGGCACGCTTTTCATTCTGCACATTCTTGGGAGCATTTTTTGGGTCGAAGAACTGCATGGCGAAATTTGGAGAGGTGCGGATTTCAAGGGATAGATGCATCGTGGTTCGTGTATTGTTTTGGGAAGTGCAAGCTTCTTGCCCACCCCCAGTAAATTGTATTCAAACTGGCACCCAAATATCTGCAGGAACAACGTCCCTCAGTTCCTGTGCTCTTACATCAGCAGGTGAGGCCATCCTGGTACTCCCTGCTCAGTATGAAGTACACAGTGTGGGGCCCCGGAAAAGGGCCTTTTCAGTGGCAGCTCCTCATATGTGAAACTCCCTCTATACTGAGGTGTATCAAGACCCATCTCTTTATAGTTCTAAGCAGCTAAGGCACAACGTTTTCAACCAGCATTGGGCAGAGGAAGAACTGGTTGCTGTTGCTGCTTTCAGTAACTGTTCTGACTGATTTGTTTCACTTTTTAAAGGTTTGTGTTATTTTATTGGGGGGCGTTTACATGTAAACTGCCCTGGGGCTTGTGCAAGGGAAGTGTGTAGATCTACATAATCAGTAAAATAAATTCCCATGCTTCTGATGTGGCAAAATTCATTGCAAGCTCATTTGTTTCAGGTGGTGAAACGAGGAGCATTCCATCCTTGTGGACAAGGCCAGATTTAGGTTTGATGAGGCCCTAAGCTACTGAAGGTAATAGGGCCCTTTCTATGCCCAGCTGTCCTTTGTCAACAACAAACCAGTGATATTTTAGGGAGCAGGCTAGCAGGCGGGGCCCAGGAATTGCATCATAGGAGCCTACACAATACAAAGCACTGTCACCGTATGGAGATTTCATTTGTTTTTTATCTTATATTTTGGAAATGTACGTCCAGTTTTCTTTTCCTTTAAATTTTTTGGGGGCCCCAAGAGAGTGGGGCCCTAAGCTATAGCTTGTTTGGCTTATACGTAAATCGAGCACTGCTTGTGGGTAGCTGGTAATTAACATGCCAAGATAAAAACTCGAAAAGAGAAGGTTCTCTGACATACAAAGAAGCATCTGTCACCAGCAGCAGCTGCATTCATAAGAAACTTGCAGCACTGAGAATGCAAAAGAAAAAAAAAATTATAATGACAATAGGGAGCACTTAGATCTCATTGATCATTATCAACAACAACAACAGTGCAATCTTATATATGTCCAATCCTATTACAGTGGTACCTCGGGTTAAGTACTTAATTCGTTCCGGAGGTCCGTACTTAACCTGAAACTGTTCTTAACCTGAAGCACCACTTTAGCTAATGGGGCCTCCTGCTGCTGCCGCGCCGCTGGAGCACGATTTCTGTTCTTATCCTGAAGCAAAGTTATTAACCTGAAGCACTATTTCTGGCTTAGTGGATTGTGCAACCTGAAGCGTATGTAACCTGAAGTGTATGTATCCCGAGGTACCACTGTATTCTGTTTTATAAGTAAGCTCAATGTGTTCAATAGGACTTACTCTCAGGTAAGTGTGAGTAGGATTGTAGACTTAAGGTCTGTCCAGTTGTATTAGCAGGATCTGAATGAGTGGAGTTCATACGACAGTGCTAAACGCAGGTGTAGATGTGTCACTGGTTGGGTGTAACTGTCTGCTTGTATCATCCTCCTGGGTGTTACAATGACTCTGTCTCCCAAGAAATGCTGGTTGGGCATGACGCAAGCTGTTGGACGCGAGACACAAAGAGGAGAGTTCTGCCAGCATTTGTTGGACTTGTTCTTCAGCAGGCCTAAGTCAATTAGCAGGGAGCGTTTTGCAATGTGTCCGAACTGCAGGCCAAGACCACATTTGATTTGTTATCATACACACTGAAATTTCAAGTCAGTCGCTTGGCTTCACGCCACCGTAGTAAAGTTTAATTTATGGCTGTCAGTAGAACAACAAAAGAAGACTCAGTTGTAATAACATGTCTACTCGAGAGAGATGAAATGATCCTTGAATACTTGTGCACAGACAGAAAGAAGAACACACGAACCTTCGTACCACGTCAAATACAATTTTGTTGTTGTTGTTGAAGGTATGTTACTGCTTAAAGGTAAAAGTGAAGGGACCCCTGACCATTAGGTCCAGTTGAGGCCGACTCTTGGGTTGCGGTGCTCATCTCGCTTTATTGGCCGAGGGAGCCGGCGTACAGCTTCCGGGTCATGTGGCCAGCATGACTAAGCCGCTTCTGGCGAACCAGAGCAGCGCACGGAAACACCGTTTACCTTCCCGCCGGAGGGGTACCTATTTATCTACTTGCACTTTGATGTGCTTTCGAACTGCTAGGTCAGCAAGTCCTAACCCACAGCGCCACCCGCGTCCCTTATGTTCCTGCTTACAGCCTAGGTAAACTTAATGTACTGAGTTCGGCTCAGTGCCCTTTTCTCTCCCCTGTTTAAAAATTAGTAATTAGTAATACTTTTTGTAATCTTGTTACACACATACAGCAGTGGCGGGAACAGTAGGGGAACAGTTAGGGCCAGAGGTGCCATCTTGTGAACATGCTGGAGCCCTCCTGGCTCCTACCCAAAGCCGGACGAGCTTTGGGAAGGTTGTGGAAGGGCTATTGGAACCTTTGGAGCATCATGCCTCCCTCCCTAAGCCAGGCAGAATCTTCCTGGGCTTTGGGAAGGAGGCACCAGGGAACATTCAGGAGACCAGACTAGCCTCCCTTATCCACTGACTGCACACTACTGACATACAGCCAGATTTAACTTGAGATTGTATGTTGCTTGAGCAGCTTTCTTTGCACAGATCCCTATCTAGATGAGGAACGGGGAAGAGCCACAGAGCAATAGCAGATCATTTGCTTTGCAGGCAAATGCAATCCCTGGCATCTCCAGGTCGGGTTAGGAATGTCTCTGAAACCCTGCAGAGAAGAAAGAGAAGAAAGGATGTCATTGATAGCTTAAAAATGTAAAAATGAGTATTTTAAATTGTAAAACAGAACATTTTAGTAAAAAATATATATATAAAAATAAAGTGTAGCAATATCCAGACCCCAACAGCAATATTGTCCTCAGACAATGCTTATCATTATAACAACATCTTGCTCCTCTCAGTTTGTTGCTACAATGATAAGGATTTATCTTCAAAGAATGCTTAACAACATGTTGTTCCCCTCATGAAGTCAGAACACTTTATATTGTGGTTACGGAGTGCACTGACTTCATTTTTTGTGTTTCCTAATAACTAGCCAGGGATAAACATAAACGATGTTAAAAAAAAATTGCACCTTCAATTAATCTTTCTGATGTTTTCTCCCAGATCTAATCTATTATTATTATTATTATTATTATTATTATTATTATTATTATTATTACATATATTTGTTTTTACCCAACTTTTCCCCCCAACAGGACTCAAGGCACGATACAGATTAAAACAAGAATAGTTAAAACCGGGGTGGGGGGATCGATAATTAGAAAATCAATCAAACATTGATAGACTTGAACTGTATATATATATCTAAGATCTGTTTAAAACATACAAATAATTCAAATGATTGCAATAAAAACGGCATGGTACCAGCTGTTAAAAGCAGTTAATTCCTCAAAGCTGTCGGAACAAGGAAGTCTCCATCTGCCAGTCGAAGGACAGCAAAGAGGAGGCCAGTTTAGCTTCTCTAGGTATGGAGTTCCAAAGTCTGGAAACGGCCACCAAGGAGGCCCTTTCTTGCGTCCCCACTAAGCAGGACTGTGAGGGTGGTGGAACCGACAGAAGGGCCTCCCCTGAATATCTCAAAACCTGGGCATGTTTGTGTGAGGGAATGTGGTCTTTCAGACAGCTTGGATCCAAGGCTAAGCCAACCAGGAAGCCCCACCAGGAGCCTCCCAGACTTATGCTGTTACGTTTATAACTTTATTCTAACAAGACTCCCATCCCGGGCCTCAGACTAGCTCTTCACAGGCCTGCTTGGACGTAAGCCATCAACCCAGGACTGGATTATCCATTAAGCAAAAGGAGCCCATGCTTAGGGCATCAAGGGAAGTGGGGCACCACAGAAATTTTCCATTGCTGGATTTACCATGAATACCGTGAATGAATTTATTATTTCGGTCACAGACCAGTTCCAGCTCACATACAAAATCAGGGAAGTCATCCATGGACTCTATGGTGCAGCTAAACCAGGTTCCATCATAAGTTCAGTGCAACAAAAGAATGTAAAAACAAGATTCAGGCTGAACTTCACAGAATACAGTGGTACCTTGGGTTACAGACGCTTCAGGTTACAGACACTTCAGGTTACAGACTCGGCTAACCCAGAAATAGTACCTCAGGTTAAGAACTTTGCTTCAGAATGAGAACAGAAATCGTGCGGCACGGAGTGGTGGCAGCAGGAGACCCCATTAGCTAAAGTGGTACCTCAGGTTAAGAACAGTTTCAGGATAAGAACGGACCTCCAAAACGAATTAACTTCTTAACCCGAGGTACCACTGTAATCGTAGAAGACAGTATTTTATGGTTTCATCATCGTCGTCGTCATCATCATCATTATCATCATCATTTATTCCCTACCCAGCCAATCTGGGCAGCTCCCAACAGAATATTAAAAACACGATAAAAAAACCAGACAGAGGGCCTTCTCAGTAGTGGCGCCTCCCATCAGAAAGAAATAAACAATTATCTGACTTTTAGAAGACATCTGAAGGCAGCCCTGCTTAGGGAAGTTTTTAATGTTTGATGCTTTATCGTGTTTTAATATTCTGTTGGGAGCCACTCAGAGTGGCTGGGGAAATCCAGCCAGATGGGCGGGGTATAAATAATAAATCATCATAATAATGCATTTGTGTAATCCTTTTTTAAAGCCATCCAAATTGGTGCCCATCACTACAGCTTGTGGTAGCCAATTCCATATGAAGCAGTAACTTCCTCTTGCCTGTCCTGAATCACCCAATACTTAAGTTCATGCTCCCTTGCAATGGATGGAGCCATGTGTAGCATGAAGCAATATCACTGAAAACTGATGGGACTGCTAAGATTATATGGGTCCACCTGGACCTTCGTTGATGATGGGGGTTTCTCTCCATGTCTGTTGGAGGCTTTCCCAACCCAGAATCATAAGTTTTGTGGAAGCAAATCTCCTTGAACTTTTGCAGCGCTGTTCGGTAAATATATTTGTCCATGCTTTGTTAGTTCAGCTCCGTTTCTATCAAAGCTCAGTGTAAGGGTATTTGATCATCCTTGGTGAGTCAAGAAACATAGTATGATCCATACATCTGACATTTCCCTCTCTCCTCCACAGCAAAGAGATTCTGAGAATTGTTGACAATAAAAAGGGTTGCTTTTCTTTATTTTGCAGTGTCACGGCGAGCCAAAACAAGCAGAGGGAAGACACTGCTTCCAGGAATGAGAGAATATTTCTTTCTTTCTTCTCTTTGTGCAATACCCCTGAGGATACTGGCTGATGCTTATAGGCCTCCCAGGTAACAGTTCTTTATTGCTTAGCTGTGTTGTGGACACTTGGAAGCTCCATTACGGCTGATCAAAAATCATTTAAGTGGTTTGCATAACATTTGCAATGAAATATGAGGGGAAATCAGGACATGGGTGGCGCTATGAGTTAAACCACAGAGCCTAGGACTTGCCAATCAGAAGGTCGGCAGTTCGAATCCCTGCAATGCTCGGTCCCTGCTCCTGCCAACCTAGCAGTTCGAAAGCACGTCAAAGTGCAAGTAGATAAATAGGTACTGCTCCAGCGGGAAGGTAAACGGCATTTCCGTGCGCTGCTCTGGTTCGCCAGAAGCGGCTTAGTCATGCTGGCCACATGACCCGGAAGCTGTACACTGGCTCCCTCGGCCAATAAAGCGAGATGAGCACAGCAACCCCAGAGTTGGTCATGACTGGAAATGGTTTATTGAATATTTACAAACAAACTGTAAACAGATAAGAACATTGGCAGGATTATTGCAATAACCTGCAGTTTTATAAGAGTAGACATTAAAAGCAGATGAATAAAGGATTAAGTTAAATTGATTTGGAATATGCAGAAAAATAGAAAAAATAAATTGAAGGAACAGTAGAAAGAGGGGGAAGGAAGTCGAGTTTCGAAATGTTGAAACAATTGTAATGTTATTGAAATGTATAAAAGTATAATGGAAAGAAAGAAAGAAAAAGAGAGCTGCATAAGGTGTCCCACATCGTCGTGTCGAAAGCTTCCTTGTTTCCCCATTTTGGTAACCTTTAGTAACCAAAAGAAATAGCAGTTTGAAAAGGGTGTTGTGAGAGGAAGGAGAATACAGCAGGAATGAGAACGTGACCTTTCAGCTGGGCAGCATTAAAAACATTAAAATATTAAAAACATACAGGATGGGAAGGCGCCAAGCTGCAGGTTTACCTATCTAATCAGCTACGTCTGTGATAAAGGAGGAAGTGAGCTGAAGGGAGGAACCTTTGGATACTTGTAATAGTCCCCAAGACTCCAACTTTATCACAGCTTCGTTGTGTCTTTAGGATTCAGGCCAAGCTCAAGCTTAAGGAGGAAGCTTAAGTAATCATTACTTACAAGCTTACTTATTCATTACTGGACAGTACAGTCGTACCTCTGGTTAAGAACATAATTCATTCTGGAGGTCCGTTCTTAACCTGAAACTGTTCTTAACCTGAGGTACCACTTTAGCTAATGGGGCCTCCTGCTGCTGCCGCGTGATTTCTAATCTCATCCTGAAGCAAAGTTCCTAACCCGAGGTACTATTTCTGGGTTAGCGGAGTCTGTAACCTGAAGCGTCTGTAGCCTGAAGCGTCTGTAACCCGAGGTACCACTGTATATAGGTTCTAAGACAAAGACACACATGGGTTTTTCATGTATGTTTTCTCCTGGTATGCCCCACGGAGGACCTTAAGGTCCATAAATAGCAACACCCTAGTGGTCCCGGGCCCTAAGGAAGTCAGATTAGCCTCAACCAGAGCCAGGGCCTTTTCAACACTGGCTCCGGCCTGGTGGAACGCTCTGTCTCATGAGACCAGGCCCTGCGGGATCTGATTTCTTTCCACAGGGCCTTTAAGACAGAATTGTTCCGCCTGGCCTTTGCCTTGGAATCAGTTTGATTCCTTGCCCCTCTTTCTTTTTCTTTCTCTTCCTGTGAAGAGGCTGCATCTGTTTTAATGTTGTATTCTAATCTTGTTTTTTTTTAATTGTATTTTAATCAACTTCTTTTTATTATTGGTTGTTAGCTGCCCTGAGCCCGGTCTTGGCTGGGGAGGGTGGGGTATAAATAAAATTTATTATTATTATTATTATTATTATTATTATTATTATTGAACGTATCTGGTGACATTTCACTGGGTGCCATAGGGGCCGAGGTCAAATATTGGAGGAGCCAGGCCGCCACCCCCCAAAAAAAGTTGATGGGCACTGCCATTCAAACGGTATGTGTATGTTGCATCATGTGATCGATTCTGTGAGGTAGGGCTTGCCGGCCTCTCCCCCCCCCCCCATACACAATATTTTATTCAAGTTGGCACCCCTGCTGGACGCTGTCTGTCATCGACACCCACTACTTCTGCGCAAAGAAAAGGATACAACCTTCTTGGTTGTTCATTTGTTTGTTTGAAGGGGTGTCTCCACCACCATCGTTCTGAGGTCCAGCTCTGAGGGCCTTCTGGCGGTTCCCTCACTGCGAGAAGTGAGGTTACAGGGAACCAGGCAGAGGGCCTTCTTGGTAGTGGCACCCGCCCTGTGAAATGCCCTCCCATCAGATGTCAAGGAAATAAACAACTATCTGACTTTTAGAAGACATCTGAAGGCAGCCCTGTTTAGGGAAGTTTTTAATGACTGATGTTTTAATGTATTTTTAATCTTTTTTGGAAGCCGCCCAGAGTGGCTGGGGAAACCCAGCCAGGTTGGTTGGGGAAACCCAGTCAGATGGGCAGGGTATAAATAATAATTTGTTGTTGTTGTTGTTGTCTGAAAAACAGCTAAGAGCTGCCTTAGTGCAAAGCAGCTGTATTAAAAATCAAAACTAAAATTGCCTTTGCAGGTACAGGAGGAAGGGAACGGGAGGAAAAGAAGGACATGAAAGCTTTCCTGAGACAACGCAGCGTCCCCCATTTTCTCTCTCGCTTTGGAAGCGGGAACAGCAGCCTTTTGTGTGAGTGGCGTGCGTCCTTTGCTCCCATTTATGTTACCTGGAGGTTTTTTCTTTAGTTGACCATCAATGGCACCCCTGCTCCTGCCTCTATGGTCATTCCTTGCCCTTGCCAGGTGCCCCTCAGGGGATTGCTGGCGCGACCAGGCACAAAACACACATTTGTGTTGTTTAACTTGCTTTTTGGCACACATTTGGTAGTTCGAAACACTGTTGTTGGTTGTTGGTTGTTGCTGTTGCTGCTGCTGCTTCTGCTGCTGCTGTTAAATGGCTGTTTTACTCACAGGAAGCCATTCATGAAACCTTGACTTTGGTGGACGCTTGTTGTGCAAATCCACAGACAACCTTTGGGGTTCATGGGGGTGGGAAAGTATTAATTGAGGGGATGGGGCAACAACATATAGTGCAAGCACATCCCACCAAGCACTAGGGTGGCCAGGAAACATCAAGTTAGATTCCAGAAGTATAAAATTGAAAGAACCTATACTGGGATGACAAATGAGCACATGAAAAAAACGACCCACATACACATTCGTACCCTAGCATGGACACAGCCTTGGAGAAAAAGGAGCTGTATGAGCAGGAGAAGTTCCAGAGAAGGAGGGTGGGATCTGCATACATATAAAAAACCTTCTGAAAATGCTTTTTTTAAAAGCGATTTTTAAAATACATTGAATTTTCTGGCCATCGCCATCTAGTGTCACATTGTATATTGCACATAAAACACACTTAAAATGTTTTATTTGCAGCCATGTAGCTGAGTCCGAGGTCATAAATTAGAATCGACTAATAAGAACAAATCTTCCTGTGAAATTTCACGGGCTTCTACTTATACAAATATATCCCTATCATTAATATTAACTGCCCACCGCTGTCAATATGGGGCACTCATAATAGGTACATGTGAAAACCGCTCACATTGGCTTTAATTGAATAATTGTTTTTCTCATTAAAGCATGTCTGGTATTTATATAGGCTTGCTTAAACAAGCAAGCTGATCCACGATGAAAGGAAATCATTAGCCATAATTAGAACGGCAGCTCAATAAATCTGAGGTGTCTGTTTAGCAGAGCCTGTGCAATTTTCAACAGGTCTAAATGAAAGTGCCCTCATTTATGTACAAGCAAAGGACACTTAATTCGTAAGAGGGGAAGTGACTGATTAGGGTTGATGGAGATTATGTTTCTTGCACAAAAGCACTTTTGCCTGCCTCCCTGCAATCATAGCAAAGGAAGGCGACAATTAAGAAGAAATTGTAGATGGCAATGATGAGAGAATGAAGTTGACTGAATCTCACGCATAAATACAAACTTTGCGATGCAGCTGTCTGACCAGCGTGAGCAAAAACGCATATCTTGGGGGAAAGTGTGTATAAACTGCACATATTAGTGCAAATAGCACACAAAAATGCATTATGTTAGAGTAAAAATGTAAAGGGACGCCTGTCAATTAAGTCCAGTCGCGAATGACTCTGGGGTTGTGGCACTCACCTCACTTTAAAGGCCAAGGGAGCCAGCGTTTGTCCGCTTCTGCATACAGTTTTTCCGGGTCGTGTGGCCAGCATGACTAAGCCGCTTCTGGTGATACCAGAGCAGCGCACAGAAATGCCTTTTACCTTCCCACCAGAGAGGTACCTATTTATCTACTTGCACTGTGTGCTTTCAAAGTGCTAGGTTGGCAGGAGCTGGGACTGAACAATGGGAGCTCACTTTAAAATGTGCATACTAGTCAAAACCTGCATACAAAAACGTGTTGATTTGGAGAAATTGGAATGAAAATGCTCCTAAGTTTTCGTGAAGATTTTTTTTTAAAAAAAAATCATGAACTGCTACAGAAATGTGGAGAACTGATTTGAAGACTGAAAAGCAGAAGCTGAGAGAACTGAGACGGACACATTCATCTAACCCTACTCTCCACAGGTCGGAGAAGTGTGGGTCCAACAATTCTTCTAGAATAGAAGTTGCAGGAATGTCGGGTTTCCAGGAATCAGATCCCTCTCAGGGTGGTAGCCAAGAAGAAGATAAACAAGAAGAGTTCTTACCAGTCTTTTATTCAAAATTCACAGAGAGAGAGATGTAGAAATGCGGTCTCTCTTAGATAATGGCCTTGCTCCAAGTAAAGTCCCACCCCGTCCGTCTCTCCTATTGTACATCATCCCTGAGCCAGCTGATCTGTGCTTTCTGCCTCTGAGGTTCCTGTTCTGCTACTCTCAATGCACACCGGGTCCTAGGAGAAGGGAAGGGTCAAGAATGCTTTCTAAAGACACTGAGTCTGTCAGCTGTCTCCCCCCTGGTGCTTCTTCTCCCTGTTGATCCTCTCCCAATATTTCCCAGCTTCTCCCCTCTGCAGACTCTGAACCTTCTGCAAACCATCGTTGTAAATCTCTACTGTCTCCTTCTTCTCTGGGAAGTGCAGGAGAAGATGGACAGACTCCACCATTCCTCCTCAGACCAGCCCCTGAGAAGGATGAAGCTTTCCCATTCAGTTCTATGGATGAGCAGCTCTGCACATACAAAGAGATGATTATATGGGGCTACCCTGACAATGGGACGCGGGTGGCACTGTGGTTTAAACCACAGAGCCTAGGACTTGCCGATCAGAAGGTTGACGGTTTGAATCCCCGCGACGGTCCCTGCTCCTGCCAACCTAGCAGTTTGAAAGGACGTCAAAGTGCAAGTAGATAAATAGGTACCGCTACGGCGGGAAGGTAAATGGTGTTTCCGTGCACTGCTCTGGTTCGCCAGAACCGGCTTAGTCATGCTGGCCACATGACCCGAAAGCTGTATGCCGGCTCCCTCAGCCAATAAAACGAGATGAGCGCCGCAACCCCAGAGTCGGTCATGACTGGACCTAATGGTCAGGGGTCCCTTTACCTTTACCTTGACAATGATGTGACTGGCAGACCCCATAGAACTAAATGTGCCCCCTCACCATGTATATGATGACGTAAATATTGCCTTTTCCACATGTCGTGTTTCAGTTTCAGATACAGCTTGAGGACGAAACATGCTGCATGAAGTTATATTTGCATTTCATTGTTTTATGTGTTCTTTTCCTCTCCTGTTCATTTTCTGCAACTTGCTATATTTGAAGGAAACCGGAATCATCTTCGATGATCATTCTGTGCACCTGACTTAAGTCATTCTACTGTTTGGCTTCGAAAATAGGTTGATATGTGCATAACTTTTAAAAAAATTAAAAAATCATACACATGATATTGGGAGGGGAATAGCAATGGCCAGATGAGCGATTTACAAACAAAATGTCATTTCCATGAAAATGTGAAAACTAGAAGCCAATGGAAAATGGGTGCCAGATTTGGCTGACCCTTCTGTGATGTCACTCACTGGTTTTCTTTTCAGCTTGGCAGAACTGAAAGCTCAAATTAACTCAGAAAACCTTTTGCTATTTTGTCCAAAACAGATTTTTCAAGCCGCCCCTTCCAAGCTTCTCTGGATTCAAATGGCCAAAAGTGCAATTCTATACATATCTACACAGAAGTAAGCTCCGTTGAATTCAATTGGACTACGTACAATCCTAACTCCATTTACTCAGAAGTGAGTCCTGTTCAGTTCAGTGGCAGTGGCCATCCACCGTGTAAGTGTGAATTGTTGAATTTTCAGCCAGAAATAGAAAGACAGCTATTCTCTAACATGAGTAAGCCACTGTGTGCCATTGAGCAACCTCTAAAGGAACGAGATTTTTTATTCTGCAACTACAGATATAAAAAGCAGATAGTCTGGAATGGGATGCAGCGTTTAGAAACAGAATTATCCCAATCAGTTTAAAAAATAGAATCTCTTTACATAAACAAATTCAAGCTTTCAACTTTCCAAACGTTTATCAAATCTGTCTGACTAGCTTTTTATTAATCCCGTGCAGAACTTTATTATTCTGCATTGAGGAATATCCAAACACACTCACCACTTCCCTGAGCAGTGAGACGCCAAGGAGCCAAACTCAAAGATTTAGCTACTTTTGAATGAAAAAGAGCACAATGGAAGTGGTTATTTCCTTAAAATACACAGAAGATTGATTGACCTTCCATTCGGCTCCCAGTAGCGTGGATTTCTGCCCCATTTCCTTTCTCCTAACCATTTTCATTCCTCATCACTTTACGGTCTTCAAACAAAAACGTCTTGGAGGTCCCAGGCCACAGGGAGGTTAGGCTGGCCTCAACCAGAGCCAGAGCTTTTTCGGCTGTGGCCCCGACTTGGTGGAACGCTCTGTCACAAGAGACTAGGGCTCTGCGGGACTTGACATCTTTCTGCAGGGCCTGCAAGACAGAGCTGTTCCACCAGGCCTTTGGCCAGGGTACGGTCTGACCCCCTCCTTTGGTAATCCTCACAGAACTCTAGCCCAATGGTTGCCATTCATTTAATTTGATTTTGAATTAATTTTAAAATGAATTGATTTTAGAATGCTGTGTTACTTTTATTGTTGTTAAATAAATAAAAAATTATTATTATTATTATTATTATTATTATTATTATTATTATCAGGGGTTGAGAAAACTCTTTCTGGCATTATCTCTAGGCAAACCCAGGCCAGCGGTGGATACTGTCAGAGGCAAAAGTGTGCAGAAAAATTACTGCACACATTCCCTTCTGTAACAAATGCATGGGAAGAGAAGTACCTGCAGGTGGTTTCCACCCCCACCCCCCAATATATTTTGGGTTAAGCCTTTTGTGGAAAGTCATCAGTTGTTGTTGGTATCTGTCTGCCTCGAGAGACAATGGAGTACACCTCTGGGGGTGGAGCCAAGCCACTGTGTTAGCAACACCAAAGTAACCTCTCTGGGGCGCAAGTCTAGGCAGTGTTTATGGAGATCCTGGGCTGCTCAGAAGACAAGACTCCTCTCCCTGGTCTCGCTGATGTGGTCCAAAGGAAGTCAGCAATGTCTAGGCAACACGATGACCATGTACATACGCAATAGACAATCTTTATAGAATTCCTTCAAACCATAACAAGTACGAAATGAAATCTATACTCTCAAAGTCTCTGAAAATCTTTCAATGGAGCGAGGTACCAGATGTTGTACGATGAAAGACAAGCTGTGAAGCTTTGTGTATTCAGCAAATATGATGTCCAACACTGAACAGTGATTCCGGATATTGAATACTGTTTTGTAGAATTCTTCGTCAGTGTGGTGGGAGGATATAGAATCACTAATAATAATAATAATAATAATAATAATAATAATAATAATAATACACTGAAACAGAGTTTGGATCCTATACAGTAAGAATCTTACTTGGTACTGTTTACTATTACAGTAGTACCTTGGGTTAAGTACTTACCGTATTTTTCGCTCTATAGGACGCACTTTTCCCCCTCCAAAAATGAAGGGGAAATGTGTGTGCGTCCTATGGAGTGAATGCAGGCTTCAGGAAGCTATCCGCAAGCCTGGGGAGTTCCCGCCAGGCTCCCTAGGCTTGCGGATAGCAGCCTGCAACCTGAAGCCCGGGGAGCGCAGCGCCAACTCCCGCTGCGCACCCCGGGCTTCAGGAAGCTATCCGCAAGCCTTCGGAGCCCGGCGGGAGTTCCTGCTGGGCTCAAAAGGCTTGCGGATAGCAGCAAGCTCCGGGAGCAAAGGCGAGGTTGCGCGCAACCTCGCCCCTGCTCCCGGACCCATTCTGGGAGCTGGGGTCAGGGGAAGCTCGGGCTTCCCCCGGCCCCAGCCCCGCTTCTAAAAACGATGCCGCGCACAGCCTCTCCCGGCTGTTTTTTTCTTTATTCCCCCCCCCAAAAAAAACTAGGTGCGCCCTATGGTCCAGTGAACCCTATGGAGCGAAAAATACGATAATTCGTTCCGGAGGTCCGTTCTTAACCTGAAACTGTTCTTAACCTGAAGCACCACTTTTGCTAATGGGGCCCCCTGCTGCTGCTGCTGCTGCGCCGCCGGAGCCCGATTTCTGTTCTCATCCTGAAGCAAAGTTCTTAACCCGAGGTACTATTTCTTGGTTAGCGGAGTCTGTAACCTGAAGCGTATGTAACCTGAAGCGTATGTAACCTGAAGCGTATGTCACCTGAAGTGTATGTAACCCGAGGTACTACTGTATTTTCTAATGGATTGAATTTTGCTTTATTTGATATAAGTTGCTTATTTTAAAGTTATTGTGACTTTTTTTGTATGACGTTTTATTATGTTGTTATATGTGTTGGAAGCCGCCCAGTGTGGCTGGAGCAATGCAGCCAGATGGGTGGGGTATAAATATTAAAATTATTGTTGTTGTCATTATTATTAGTCAAATCCCTGACTTGTGAAAATATTGTACCCACATTGTTATGATGCAGGTGTTGCCTCTAATGGAAGAGACATTCTGTCTCACCGCGTTTGCTATCTGTCTTTTCCAGCTGTGCCCCTAGACTTGAGGGATGAATTTGCATCCTGATTGTCACTAGTGAGCTAGAAAATGTAGTCAAATGAGATCATTCCATCAAAGACGAGAGGTGTCACAGCTCAGGCTCTTACTGAAGCTGACAGAAATTTAATTAATCGAATGTTAGGAATCTAAGAGCTAAAGCAGACATCACACAGCAGAGGCATTCAACCTTCTCCCAAAGGGACTGGGTTTCGTCCCGTTTTTTAATGAAAAGGAGCCAAGGGGTGGCTCCCGGCTTGGAAAGCGGAGCAGCAGGGAAACGGAGCTGCTTAACTATTTCTTCTTCAGACATAAATCACTTACAAGCACAACTTCTTTTCCATGCATGGGGAAAATATACAGGGTGTGTGATTTAAACAGTCTCAGTCTCCCTCTCCCCTTACCATCACGCACTCCGTTAACACATCAAAACAGTTGGTTTTTATTTTATTTTATTTAAGTCGAGTGATGGTTAGATACAGCTGCAAGGCTTCTAATTAGTCAGCAATGTCTAGGCAACACGATGACCATGTACATACGCAATAAACAATCTTTTATAGAATTCCTTCAAACCATAACAAGTACGAAATGAAATCTTTAGTCTCAAAGTCTCTGAAAATCTTTAAATGAAGCAAGGTACCAGACTTCGTACGATGAAAGACAAGCTGTGAAGCTTTGTGTTTTCAGCAAATATGATGTCCAACACTGAACAGTGATTCCGGATATTGACTACTGTTTCGTAGAATTCTTCGTCAGCGTGGTGGGAGGATATAGAATTGCTTCATAAACCCATCTTATGTCAAATGAATGTATGTAGAGTGGTACCTCTGGTTACGTACTTAATTCATTCCGGAGGTCCGCTCTTAACCTGAAATTGTTCTTAACCTGAAGCACCACTTTAGCTAATGGGGCCTCCCGCTGCCGCCGTGCGATTTCTGTTCATATCCTGAAGCAAAGTTCTTAACCCGAGGTACTATTTCTGGGTTAGCGGAGTCTGTAACCTGAAGCGTATGTAACCTGAAGCGTATGTAACCTGAGGTACCACTGTAAATGAAAATATCAAATGCTGTGGAACAGTTCTCATGGACATCATATTTGCTGAATACACAAAGCTTCACAGCTTGTCTTTCATCTTACAACGTCTGGTACCTCGTTTCATTTAAAGATTTTCAGAGACTTTGAGACTAAAGATTTCATTTCGTACTTGTTATGGTTTGAAGGAATTCTATAAAAGATTGTTTATTGCGTATGTACATGGTCGTCATGTTGCCTAGACATTGCTGACATTCTCTTTGCAACACAGTCGTTTCTTTGGTTACTTAAGGCTGCTAATTAGGACATATGAGTAGGATCAACTCCTCCGGCTGCTGATTCATCTCTAAGGACAATTCAGTCCAAGGACAAGAGCTGGTGCTTGCCTTCAAAGACCTCAATAGTTTGAGACTGGGACACCTGAATAGTTTGGGGCTGGGATACCTGGAGCAGGCCAGCACACTCTCTTTGATGAACCTGCCTGAATACTACGGAAGGGGGAGGAATTTGGTCACAGGGCGGCCCTCTCTAACTCACACCTCCTGGGACACAAACCAAAATGCAGGTATCCTTCATGCTCCTTCTGAATTTTACAATGCAGTCTTCTCCCCCCCCCCAAAAAAAAAAAGTGCACAGAGAAATGTATATATTAGGGGAAAGTGTGCATAAAAATATGTGTATTAGCGAATTTTGCGATGCAGTCCTCCACCCAAAAAAGTGAGAAATGCATATATTAGGGGAAATTGTGCATTAAAAAAATACATGTATTAGCTACAATAACATACAATTATATCAGAGACCAGAAGAAGAAGAAGAAGAAGAAGAAGAAGAAGAAGAAGAAGAAGAAGAAGAAGAAGAAGAAGAAGAAGAAGTGTGCATATTGGGAGAAAATGCTGGTGAATTTTCACGAGGATTTTTTTTTTAATGCAAACTTCTAGCTAAATTAACAGGGTGCCTACATTGCTAATGTACTCCTTATGCATTCACTGTAGTTTCTGCAGCTTTAAGTAATATAGATGTACAAAAAAAAATGTTTTTATATTGCTTTAAAGTTTTACAGATCTGTTCTGTACTCTTTTTTTTGTTTAAACTATAGGTATAATCCAATCACACTGAAAGGTTCTGTTAGGCTCACTAGAGCCTTGATTTACACACACCCCAAACAAGCAAAAGGCAAGAAGGAGACCTTGTAAGCCTATACTGTGTATGGACTTTCCATTCACCCTAATGGCCTTGTGCAGTTCCTCTACACAAGTATGCGAAAAAGAAAGCAAATCTCTATTTGGCCAATGAGGATTATTTGTGCAGGGGTGGACTGAATTCTGCCATGGATGTATGCTATACCCTCCAACATTTCTCCTGTGAAAATAGGGACATCCCATTCCATAATGATAATTTTACTATTTATACCCCACACATCTGAGTGGGTTGCCCCAGCTACTCTGGGCAGCTTCCAACATATGTAAAAACATAATAGAACATTAAACATTTTTTTAAAAAACCCTAGACAGTATTGCCTTCAGGTGCCTTGGCGGGTTTGGATAACTCCATACCGTCCAACATTTCTCCAGTGAAAATTGGGACATCCTAAGGAAAAGTGCTAAGGTCCGTATAGTTAAAGCTATGGTTTTCCCAGTAGTGATGTATGGAAGTGAGAGCTGGACCATAAAGAAAGCTGATCACCGAAGAATAGATGCTTTTGAATTATGGTGCTGGAGGAGACTCTTGAGAGTCCCATGGACTGCAAGTAGATCAAACCAATCCATTCTTAAGGAAATCAGCCCTGAGTGCTCACAGGAAGGACAGATCCTGAAGCTGAGGCTCCAATACTTTGGCCACCTCATGAGAAGAGAAGACTCCCTGGAAAAGACCCTGATGTTGGGAAAGATGGAGGGCACAAGGAGAAGGGGACGACAGAGGACGAGATGGTTGGACAGTGTTCTTGAAGCTATTAACATGAGTTTGACCAAACTGTGGGAGGCAGTGGAAGACAGGAGCGCCTGGCGTGCTCTGGTCCATGGGGTCACGAAGAGTCGGACACGACTAAACAATTAAACAACAACAAGGAAAAGTGGGGCATTCTGGGATCAAATCAGACACCAGGACAGCTTCTCTAAATCAGGGACGTTCCTGGAAAATAGGGACACTTGGAGGGGCTGGTATATTGTATACAGTAACAATATAGGTTCCTGTAGCTTGTACCCTTTTTTTAAAAAAAAAAGGCCAGTGGCTTTGTAACAAAGTTTCATCCAAATAAAATATTATTTATCTACCAAAAAAAAAAAAAAGCAAACTGATGTGGAATGTGGTTAATTGAACATTAGATTGGAAAAATGGGGAATGGAAAGAAAACTTAATTGGCTAATACACAGAATTAATCTTCAGAATTCCTTCTCTGGGTGCCTTTCCCTTAAGACAGGCATGGCCAAACCTGGCCCTTCAGCTGTTTTGGGACTACAATTCCTATTATCCCTGACCGCTGGTCCTGTTAGCTAGGGATGATGGGAGTTGTAGTCCCAAAACAGCTGGAGGGCCAAGTTTGGCCATGCCTACCTTAAGACATAAGGTACAATCATGAGTCTGACCAAACTGCGGGAGGCAGTGGAAGACAGGAGTGCCTGGCATGCTCAGGTCCATGGGGTCACAAAGAGTCGGACAAGACTAAACGACTAAACAACAACAACCTTAAGAAGTAAGGCAGACAGCAAGTGCAGAAGAGGATTTCTCAGTGGTGGCATCCCATCTTTAGAATGCCCTCGCAGAGAAGCTCACCTGACTTCCTCTTTTGCCTTTCTGATACCAGGTAAAGGCGTTCTCATTTTCCCAGGCTCTTTCAACTTTAGTAGGTCCACTAGGTTTTATTCTGCTGTTGTAGTTTCATGGGTGTTTGTTTTTCCCTGGCCTGCTGTTCCCATCCCACCCCAATTCAGTTTTATTTGTGCATTTTGCAAGTGCTTCACGTTTTACTGACTTGTTAACTTCCTTGGGAGTAGCAATGCAAATGGACATCATATGAATAAACCCACTAAATAAATAAATACATCTGCCATCTATCATCTACTTTGGCCCTAAAGAGTCCTAGAAAGATATTGGAAATTCAAGAGCAATAAGTGATGTACGATTGAAAAGCATTGCTGATTTCCTTTGGTAGATTAACCTACCCATAAAAAAGAAAAGAAAATGAGCATTTTTACCGTTCACAGATATGGAGCACATGTTTCCTAGGTAAAATATGTTCCTATAAATTATCATCTTTCCCCCTTGACAGATACTGTTCAACGCCCCAAATCTAATCCAACCGTTCAGCATCTGTTTCTGCCATTATATAGCCTTGTATAACTCTGTGCAATTTGTGTCCTTAGCAAGGTGACATGAATCTGCCCCACCATTACTTGTATCAGTGCAAAAAGTTGAAAACATCCCTACGATTGAGATTGGAAGAGGATACAGTATACAGTCATACCTCGGGTTACAGACGCTTCAAGTTGCGTTTTTTCAGGTTATGGATGCGCCGAAACCCAAAAGTACCGGAACGGGTTACTTCCGGGTTTTGGCGGTCGCGCATGCGCAGAAGCTCTAAACTGCGCTTCGCACATGCACAGAAGCGCTGGATCGCAACCCGCGCATGCGCACACGCAGTGCTGCAAGTTGCAAACGTGCTTCCCACACAAATCACATTCGCAACCCGAGCATCCACTGTATTGCCCCAGTCGAGCAAAGAAGAGGGTACACTTCCTGGTGTTGAGTAATCCTCACCGAATTTGATGGATGCTTTTGACATCCAGACAGAGGGGTTTTTTTTGGGGGGTGGGGGTTGGCCTGATTTTGAGCAGGCGGCTCCCACCGCCCTGGATTGAGCTACTGAGCTACGGAGTCTGGGAAGTGGAGAAAGGGAGAGGCGAGAGGCAAAGGACTAAAAAAGCCACGCAATGGCGAGAGGGAGCCCAGCGAGATGCAACTAAAGGGGGCGGGGTTAAATCAATAAGTCCCCATTGGTGGAAAGAAGGGTCTCCCTGAGCCAAATACAGTGGTACCTCGGGTTACATACACTTCAGGTTACAGACTCCGCTAACCCAGAAACAGTGCTTCAGGTTAAGAACTTTGCTTCAGGATGAGAACAGAAATCGTGCTCCGGTGGCGGGGCGGCAACAGGAGGCCCCATTAGCTAAAGTGGTGCTTCAGGTTAAGAACAGTTTCAGGTTAAATATGGACCTCCGGAACGAATTAAGTACATAACCCGAGGTACCACTGTATATCCTTGTTTTCTGGAAGGAGCCCCCCAAAAGAAGGGTTGTGGGGAGGGAGAGATCGTTTGATGGAAAATGAGAAAGGAGGAGGGATGCATAGGATGCAAGCGGGGGGGGGGAGGAAGGGGAGGGAGCCAGAGGAGGCTGCGACTGATTTTGTTCTGGGGGGCTTGGATCGAGCAGTAATGATAGTTGGGTGCCAAGAGGTGGCCTCAGTCCCCCCTCACTTTTGCTTTTTCTCTCTCTCCCTCTCCTACACTTGCACACTCACATGCACTCACACAAACAGCACAAAAACACACAGGCTGGCACGCACAAGGCGACCCCTTGGCCGGATCCCGCACAACCAGGATCCTAGGACTGACAGGACCTGGAGTCCTATAACAAGTTTCCTCCAGGTTTCTTATCCCTCACTTCTAAGTCCGATAAATTCCCGATGGTTAGATTTCATTGAAAGTCACCTTGGCATAGTTGCCAATCACGACGGTCATGGCCCAAAGCAAACTAGCATGAAAATGCAGAATGATGTTCTGGATCTGATCATTTAAACCAGGTTTTCTTAGAGCACAAGCCTAACCTCCCCGTTGGAAGGGCTTTGGGGGTCACCCACTGCATCCACACCCTTACACCAGCATGGTGTAGTGGTTAAGAGCGGTGGACTCATAATCTGGTGAACCGGGTTTGATTCCCTGCTCCTCCACATGCAGCTGCTGGGTGATCTTGGGCCAGTCACACTTCTCTGAAGTCTCTCAGCCTCACTCACCTCACAGAGTGTTTGTTGTGGGGGAGGAAGGGAAAAGGAGATTGTTAGCCGCTTTGAGACTCCTTAAGAGGAGTGAGAGGCGGGATATCAAGTCCAAACTCCTCCTCTATCTACCATAATGATGGCCGCAGCAGAAAGGAGGGTGAAATATACTCAGAGTCGAGACTGGATTTCATGCTCTTTATTCAGCTCATAGTGGTGAGGAGGAATGGAAGTTCCCCCAGAATGTCTGCTTTATATACATTATTTACACAATAGGCCCCACGTGATTGGCTAATTCCGGGATTCAACTGTAGGCCAATCAGGTTGCGGATTCACTTCCACCTGGAGCTGGATTGGGTGGCTCCTGTGGACCAATCAGACTGCTGCATTCTGGATCCTATTGTTCTAGGACCAATCAGACTGCTGCATTTTGGATCCTATTCAACTCAGTACATAACAGGATGGCCGACACGACTGAACAGCGACCAGCGACTCAGGATTCAGGGATCTTGGGCTGGCTCAGCCCCATCCTATCCCTTCCCTTCCAATACCCCATTTGGGGGCTTCCCAGTGGCATTGACCAGCAGATTTCCTGCCTGTCCATATGTTTGGCAGCTGGGGAGAGTTGAGCAGAGGGACACCTCGGCCTATTCCAACCCCCCTCCCCCAGCGTGGCCAAAGGGGTTTTCTTTTGATTGCTCTGTTAGTCATTGAACGTGGAACAATGGGACAAACAAAAAGTCTGCAAACATCTGGAGAGACCAAGGGGAAGAGCAGGAGACAATTATGCTAATGATCCTAGAAGAGACAAATGTTTTACACATAGGATGAGAAAGGATGCTGGCTTCCACCAGGGTCTATGTTTTGGCAAAGGGTACACGCAGCGGAAGCAGATGTTAGCACTGTCATTAGCCGTCCTTCAAACTTACATACGGGTTGCAGTTTGGGGAATGGGAATGCGCCTTGATAGGGCTTTTCTTCCTGTCCACATGTTTTGCTTTATAGAGGAAAAAGGTGAAAGGGGAAGACTCTTCCGTAATCTACACCGTGAGTTTTTTCAGGAGTACTGTTTCCTCTCTATGTGTAGTCTCACGGCAAAGGGCAGCAACATTTAATCAATTGAATGTAATTACAACTTTCTTTATGGTTGGACAGTGTTCTCGAAGCTACAAACATGAGTTTGACCAAACTGCGGGAGGCAGTGGAAGACAGGAGTGCCTGGCGTGCTCTGGTCCATGGGGTCACGAAGAGTCGGACACGACTAAACGACTAAACAACAACAACTTTATTAACAGCTGCACGGATTATGATAGCTAGGAAGTGGAAGGGGGAAGCAGAATATAAAATGGAAGAATCATATAAAGAGGTGTAGGATATACAGTGGTACCTCGGGTTAAGTACTTAATTCGTTCCGGAGGTCTGTACTTAACCTGAAACTGTTCTTAACCTGAAGCACCACTTTAGCTAATGGGGCCTCCTGATGCTGCTGCTACGCCGCCGGAGCACGATTTCTGTTCTCATCCTGAAGCAAAGTTCTTAACCCGAGGTACTATTTCTGAGTTAGCAGAGTCTGTAACCTGAAGCGTATGTAACCTGAAGCGTATGTAACCCGAGGAACCACTGTAGTTATTAATGATAAATTAACATGTGCCATTAAGGTAAGATGGGGAATATGCAGGAGAAATGATTCTGAGGAAACACGGAGGGTGTTTGTAGAATTTGTACTGTTAAAATGGAAAGGGGTCAAACTATCGCAAGAGGTGTTGACATTTTGGGAGGTTGGATAGTTACAATGGAATGGTCTTGGGGGGTGGGGTGCACATTTTTTAGTCTTATCTATTTATTATTATTACTTTGGAAAATAAAAGGAATAAACTCTACTGAATTCAGTGGGACTTCTGAATAAGCACATAAGATTGTTATGCCAGTGCTTTTTTCGTGAATTGAAAGTAGAATTGAAACATTTTCCTGACTCTGATCTCTCTCTTGCATACCCTCCAACATTTTCCCAGTGAAAATAGGGCTGTCCTGTTTATTATTATTATTATTATTATTATTATTATTATTATTATTATACCCTGCCCATCTAACTGGGTTGTCCCAGTCACTCTAGGCAGCTTCCAGCATATGTAAAAACATAACAAAACATTAACTCCATACCCTCCAATATGTCTCCAATGAAAATAGAGACATCCTATGATGATAATAATAATAATAATAATAATAATAATAAATTTTATTTATATCCCATCCTCCCCAGCCGAAGCCAGGCTCAGAGCGGCTAACAACAATAAAAGTAACACAGTTTACATAAAATCACAATCAATTAATTGAAATGCATTCTAAAATCAATTCAGAATCAAATCAATTCAGAATCAAATTAATGGCAACCATTGGGCTAGAGTTCTATGAGGATTACCAAAGGAGGGGGTCAGGCTGTGCCTTGGCCAAAGGCCTGGTGGAACAGCTCTGTCTTGCAGGCCCCGCGGAAAAATGTCAAATCCCGCAGGGCCCTCCATACCCTCCAACATTTCTCTGATGAAAATAGGGACGTCCTAAAGAAAAGGAGGACATTCTGGGGTCAAATCAGAAACTGGAACAGTTTCTGTAAATCTAGGACTGTCCCTGGAAAACAGGGACAATTTGACGGTCTGATCTTGGTGCTTATATGTATGTGCAGGCAACTTATTTCTATGGAGCAGCTCCAGTGACTTCTTCCTTGCCACAGCTACGACTAGAAGACAGGTGGCAACCTTTTGTATGCAAAATGACCCAAGTTCCAATCCTGGTTTCTCTGGGCAGGAATGAGAAAGACCCCTGGTGAGTCTCCATCAGTCAATACAGACAACACTGAGCTCAATCAAAACCTGTGGTCTGGTTTGAGAGAAGCCAGCTTCCTATCTTCTGAGTGAGACAAGCAGTTCTACAGAAATACCCTTGATAAGCATTTCATATTTTTTTTACTTCCTGATCTTATTGTGAGTGGCTTGGAAGTATATAGGCACTTTTTTTCCCCTTCTCCTTACAGGATACTTTAAAAATAAATCTAGGAAAATCTGTTTCCTCTTATGTATCTAATTTTAGCACTTGGCTTGACACGACCTTCAATTTCCCATGATATAATCATCAGATATACATTATTTTTAACTTTGCTTGGAGATAGCACTGATCAAGAAGAAAGGGGGAAAGCATTCGCTGTGCTTTCTGCGGTGCTTTTGAACACGTACGAGCCCCTAAATCGCTGCACTTGTTCCGTCCTGTGTAGATTAAGTGCAACCCCACAGTAAGCTAACTATGGGTAACTCGCAATGGAAAGAGAAGCTCCTTCTTGATCCCCCCTTGTGCGGTTTCTGTGGCTGAAAACAAAGATCCACTAAGCACACAGGGATCACTCTGCTGCATAGTTGTTTTCAGTATTCCTGAGCTGAGCCGAGCTTACAGAGTCTTGGGCTTGTCGATCAGAAGGTTGGCGGTTTGAATCCCCGCGACAGGGTGAGCTCCCATTGCTCGGTCCCTGCTCCTGCCAACCTAGCAGTTCGAAAGCACATCAAAGTGCAAGTAGATAAATAGGTACCACTCCAGCGGGAAGGTAAACAACATTTCCGTGCACTGTTCTGGTTTGCCAGAAGCGGCTTAGTCATGCTGGCCACATGACCCGGAAGCTGTAAGCCAGCTCCCTCGGCCAGTAAAGTGAGATGAGCGCCACAACCCCAGAGTCGTCCGCGACTGGACTTAATGGTCAGGGGTCCCTTTACCTTTACCGACCAAAAGTTACAGCAGACTGTATCTCCCCACTACAGCAGATATCTATTGCATGGTCATTGGTTTCACACTGAGCAAGAATCTGCACATGAATTGAATGCATTTAGGTGGGACAGTATCATAGCTCCTGGCCAATCAGGGATCCTATTAGGGTTGGAAAGTCTAATGTTGGAGGGTCCCTTAATCGCTTACGCCAACACAAGTGGCATCATAAGCAAATGTGCCGGCATTGGGAGGGCAGGGCTCGCATGAAGACCCCTCATCCCTCAATTGCATGAAGTGCAACACCTTAGGGCAGTGGTTTTCAACCAGTGTGCTGTGCCACTGATGGGCTTGCCAATTGGAAAGTCAGCGGTTCGAATCCACACAACGGGGTGAGCTCCCGTTGCCCTGTCCCAGCTTCTGCCAACGTAGCAGTTCAAAAGCACGCCAGTGCAAGTAGATAAATAGGTACCGCTGTGGCGGGAAGGTAAACAGAATTTCCATGTGCTCTGGTTTCCGTTATGGTGTCCCGTTGCGACAGAAGCCTTTTAGTCATGCTGGCCACATGACGCGGAAAGCTGTCTGTGGACAAATGCCGGCTCCCTCGGCCTGAAAAGCGAGATGAGCGAGGTGTAAAAATGGCTACCTGGATTATAGTTGCTATGTTTGCTGTTTATGAATTCATAAATCAGTTAAAGTTTTGAAGCATATATAAAAACTAATGCCTATTAGCTTTCATCTTTCCTTACCTACATCCTCGCTGTGTGGATTATTAGTTGAACTTAAGCGTACTATTGAAAGGAATTTTCCATTCCATCACTCTGGCTTATATTTGAGCTCCAGCTCCAGGGGTGAAAGCTCAAGCAAATGAAGCAATGCCTTAATCCAATCCCCACCCAAAAGCACTAATTATGCAGGTTCAAAAGATTTCCTCTGCAGACCTTGTTCCACCCATTTAACAAGCAAGTCCCGAACACTTGAGATGACACAACCATTTCCTGCGTTTATGGGAAGAGCAGCTATGAGCCTCATCTAATCCCAGATGATATGATTTGCTTGAAAAGAGACTTCACCTCCTCACAAACCCTTGCTAACAATTTCATAAGTCATTATAACATGACAGCCTGAGATTTCTTAGGCTGCTGAGAATTGGTTATAAATCCCTCTTGGTTTAACAGGGGGATTTATCTACCTTTACTTTTGTTATGGTAGTCTAGAAAAGCACTGAATTTTCAGCCTCTGAAGGGGAAAGTATTGTATTTGCAGAACCTGCCCATATCTTTGATATATAAATAGCCCATTGCCTTCTTTCAGTACACCAAAGGCAAAAAAAAACCCAGGGTGTCAGAGCTGCCCGAGGTCCCAGCTCACAAAGGACCAACGCCGGTTCGTTGTTAAGTACGAAAGTCTTTATTGAAGTTCAGTTTCACTTTCACAGCCGCAGCGTGCAGCTCTACGTCCCAACTCTGGACTGCTGAAGCTCCGTCTGAATCTCCTCCCCCCAGACACCAGTTTAAGACTCTAGCCTTGCTCCACCTCTTCCTTTGCTCTCTCCTCCTCTGGTTCCGCCTGTCCGTCGGGGTCTCGCCCTTCCTAGACTCTTCTGACGCTGAGTCCCCTGAGTCTTCCCCCTCCCTCCGGCGGGCTTTAGGACCTGGTTCCCAATCCGGGTTTTCTGCTGTCCCGCGCGCCTGTACATTCGAACTTGG
Organism: Podarcis raffonei; assembly: GCF_027172205.1. Classification (NCBI taxonomy): domain Eukaryota; kingdom Metazoa; phylum Chordata; class Lepidosauria; order Squamata; family Lacertidae; genus Podarcis; species Podarcis raffonei. The sequence goes on along the minus strand of NC_070602.1, from coordinate 118,550,081 downwards.
CGCGCGCGCCCAGCCGGCAACCTTCCTCCTGACCGTTGCACTGCTGCTGTCACTGCTTCCCCCTTCGGGGAGGCTAGCTGGAACTGACCTCCCCTCCGTTCCCCCACTCTCCGATGGAGGCGTGGTCAGCCCTGACTCATCTTCTCTCCCCGCTGGAGGAGACACTGGTCCTGACACATGTGACTCTTCCCCCCCACTACGCTCTGGTGGGGAAGCTGGTCCTGATCTCCCGCTGCTGCTTTGGGAGTCCCCGCTGGCCCCTTGTTTCTGGTGCATCCCCCCTGGGACCCCCCTTGCCCTGACCATCGGCGCCCCCTTCTGGGAATCTTCTGATTCGCTGGAGAAGCTCATGGAATCTCTCGGGTCACTGTCATACTCCCCTACGCTGCCCTCAGATTCTTCCCCTTCGCTCTCCATTTCCTCTCTCCCTTGTGCTTCTGCTCCTGAGCCCCTGACATAGGGGTTCAGGCCAACATACGAAGACAGGAAAACAAAGGACAATGACTGTACGGTGGTACTTCAGGTTAAGAACTTAATTCCTTCTGGAGGTCCGTTCTTAACCTGGGGTACCACTTTAGCTAATGGGGCCTCCCGCTCTTGCCGCGCCACCACCGCGTGATTTCTGTTCTCATCCTGAAGCAAAGTTCTTAACCCGAGGTACTATTTCTGGGTTAGTGGAGTCTGTAACCTGAAGCATCTGTAACCTGAAACGTCTGTAACCCGAGATACCACTGTACTGGTATTCGTCACAATGTACATGCTATTACAAAACATACAGTAAACAGAAGCGGTACTCCAGAATCATCAAAATAGGTACAATATTACAATGTGATAGGTTTTCGTTATCTCCGACACGAGGAAATTCTTGGAAGTGGCGGAGAAGCTGTAGCAAACAGGACTGGAGCTTGGTGACCCCAGTTTCGAAGAGAAACTCCTTCTTCAGCTGACATCAACAGGAGCTGAAAGTGAGATGAGCTCCACAGCCTCGTAGTCTCCTTTGACTGGACTTAACCGTCTAGGGGTCCTTTACCTTTTACCTATCAAACATATGAAAAATTAAAATGAGAGGGGAGCTCTTATCTTCAAATTTCAAATCATTGCGAGACATTGGGCTGGAGATTCAGTTCTCAGTCTAATGGAGTTGCTTCATATCTCATCTTTTTGACTTAAACATTTGAAGAAGAAGCAATGTGTGCATGTCACAAACATGTGTACAACACAGATGTGTCAGACTCCCTGTTTAGACATGTTGATGCCAGATTATGGTACTCTAATCACCTGAAGGGGTGCTATGCAGATAGGCATGCTAGCTCTGCCCGTTGTCCTTCTTTCTGCTATCCTCCACAAGTTGCAGGGCTACTGTGTGAAATGGGGAGCCTTCTGCGCTCATAGGGATTTCCCCACAGGCAGTGCTATTTTCTGGGGGTACGCATACCCCTAAACATTTTGTAAATCTAAGTTTGGCCTCATTGAGGGGCAGTATTTCAATATGAGTAGGAAAATGAGATTACCCCTAAACATTTTTTTTAAGGAAAAAAAAGCACTGCCCACAGGGTTTAAAACGCAGAATTATGAAATGTGCTGGGAGCTTTAGCTACAGGAGTCTCCCTGCTTTACACAGTTGTCTTCTAACTCATCAAGGGCATCAACACTCTACTTGCATTTCACTCTACTTGCACTGTGTTTTGTCATCTTTGCACTGAATTTAAAGATGGTGTTGCTCTGTTTTTATTAACTTGTCATTACCCACCCAGAGACCATCATTGATCTTACAGCAATGGCTCTAACCAGCATCGGAATATTTCATGCAGGGAAGAGAGAGAAGATTGTGTGCAGGAACCTTCTATTCCAAGCCTGCAACTTGCACAGGGGTTACATTCAGGGAATCACACTTATGTATAGTCAAAACCCATTGGTTTCAATGGTGGGAGGGCTTGCCAAAGTCACTTCCCTTGGAACGTCAGCCCCCTTTCTGCTCTATTTTGATTTGATTTGATTTCCCAAGCATGTAAAGCTGAATGTGCACAAGTTAAATGTGCGTATCATGTAAAAAAAGAAAGTGTGGGGTGTGTGGGTGTGTGTGTACTGCGCTCAGTACTGCAGAACTGGTGGATGATGTGAACCTCCACTGCCTGAATTATTTTTTCACAAGCAATTAAACTTTAAGAAGACTGCAAAGTAATTCTTCTATTTCTTAGAGGCTCTCTCTCTCTCTCTCTCTCTCTCTCACACACACACACACACACACACACACACACAAACGTTGCTCTTATTTCTTGAGGAGAAGCAGATGAATAGCTTCTTTTCGAGTTCCTAAATGTCTCAGGTCTTCCTTTTCCTGTAAATGGCTTCCCTTCTGGAGCCTCACCCTTCACCTCTCCAGTCTGTTCCAAACAAAGGCCACTGCCCAAGGGTGTCCCTGGGCTTGCCTGCCACTGAGACAGTATCCAGGCCCACATGGGATCAGCTCGCCAGTCATGTCCTGATATTTAAAAGCACTGCCCCACCCCAATTCCGCCATGCTGCTGGTGCCCTTTCTCCTTGATCTTCCTCTCGGGTTCCCCATCCCTTGGTGCACTTATCCTGGCCCCTTTTGCACTCAGAGTTTGTCCTTTGTCTGAGCGAGATCCTTTCCTTGCTTGCTGCCTCCTCATTATACAACCCCTCTCGCCGTTTCTCTCCTGCCAAGCTTCCAGATGCTTATTCGGGATGTCAAAGATGCGCCTGGAACACTGAGCAAAAGTGTCTGGGGAGGGAAAGTAGCAGGAGAGAGTAAGACTCAACCCACAACAGCAACGTTGTACAGTGGTACCTCTGATTGTGAACGGGATCCGTCCCAGAGCCCCGTTCACAGGGACACAACCCATGTCTGCGCATCTGCACATGCGCGGGTCGCGATTTGTCGCTTCTGCGCATGCGCGTGACATCATTTTGCGCGTCTGCACATGCGTGAGCGGCGAAACCCGGAAGTAACCCTTTCCGGTACTTCCGGGTCACCGCAGGACGCAACCTGAAAAGACGTAACCTGCACCGAACGTAACAAGAGGTGTGACTGTATCGAAGAAGAAGAAGAAGAAGAAGAAGAAGAAGAAGAAGAAGAAGAAGAAGAAGAAGAAGAAGAAGAAGAAACATCTGTTCTAAGATGCATGTTAGCTGCTGAGGTCTTCTCTCGTCCTGTGGCTACTGTGCTGAAATCTCTTCACAGTTTCTCAAAAGTGTTATTCCCCTGCCCCATTCTCAGGGCACGTTAGAATTCCAGTAAACATTTTTGCAGTGTTCTCCCACCTCCCTGACTGCTTACACTTCCCAAACATCCCCCAGTGTGGGCACTCATGAAAGCTTCAGAGAATTGACCACTGGTCAGATACTGTACTTTGCGGAATGAAAGGAAGGATACTCACAAACACCCCTTGGGTGTCTCAAAAATATGGGAAGCATGGGGGGGGACCCAACCCTTCACCCCACACCCATGAAGATTTCACTGCATGTTTTTCCTCTCCTTTGATGACTTTTCAATGAAAACGCTTTTCTAATTCATTGATGGAGAATGGTCAGGGTTGAAACGCAGCAGAAATTTTCATCCCAGCACCAAAGGCTACCATAACCGAGGAACAAAGCTGGACTTACTTCTTAGCATGCAACATACACAGAATCAAGTTTTACACTGTCAAGGCGCACTCCTAACCTCGCTTTCAGCAGTCTAATTTTATTCCACATTCCGCAGTTAAAATAAATACAACTTGCAAGACAGGATCGTTTTGATTGGTTCCATACGGGGCTCCGGGAACCAGGATGTATATTTAAAAAAAAAAATACTTTCAAACAATCAAAACCATCTTTATTGTTGTGTTGTGCTTACACACCAGTAAGTTCTTATGAGGGCCACTTCTTGGGAGATGAGTGAATCAACCCCACATTTTAAACACATGGCTGCCTGCTTGGCAAACAGCCCAGGCAAGGCCCAATTGATTTCAGTATAAACAAATGGGTGGGATGTTTTTTAACTTGTGACATTTTCAATTACAGCACTGATTCATTACCGCTTGCCAAGAAACTGCAGCCCAGGCAGTCTGGCCAAGATTATATAGACTTTTTTTTCCCCTTTCCCCACTGGTAGATAAGCTACCCTCACTGTTGGTTATTGAAAACTGTGACAGATGAAAACAGGAGGAAGGAAATGATAAAATGAGAGAGGAAGCCATGTCAGAGATGAATGGCTCTTTACAAATCATTAAAACGGCTTGTTAACATTGCGAGGGAACGAATCCACTAGCTACCTTACGTGTGAGTTTATTGCAAACCTGTGTGTTGGGACACAGCGTGAAATGGCTTTATAACCGTTTTGCTGCCTCTGTAGGGAGCAGGGAAAGAAACGTGGGAATGGAATAAAAGAATAGCCATAAGCGCTTGGGAAGCAACTGGTATCAAAGAGAATCCCTCCCCTTTCCGCGCCACCCCTGTTTCTGCTGTGTTTGCAGAAATCCGAGAGCAGCCCCAGTTCAGAGGGCACTTCCTGCCATTGTTCCAAATTGCAGCCTGGACCCTTTCCCCTAGAAGAGCTCTTTTCACAGATTGATTGCAGAGCTATGTTTGTTTAGGAGTGCGTGACAAGCAGAGCGCCAGCAGAATTTGCTTCGGAAAGTTGTCGGTGGTCAGGGTGGGGAGAATCACAAAGGCTCCAGCCCTCCGCACAGTTGAAAGTGCATAAATCAGTTCCAGTGGGGTTTAAACGCTATACCCTCGGAGCAGGATTTCTGCCAAAGAGACTTAGGGTGCCTTGGTTCAAAACATTCGGTTCAAATCCAAGCTGCCTCCTGTCTATTGCTACCTTGGAGTCAGCCGCTACAGTGCTGTGCCCCTGGGTTTTAACACTAGCAAAATACCTGCCATAAAAACATGTAGCCTCCAACCTTGAAAATAGGGACATCCTATTCCCTAATAGGGACATGGGTGGCGCTGTGGGTTAAACCACAGAGCCTAGGGCTTGCCAATCAGAAGGTCAGTGGTTTGAATCCCCGCGACGGGGTGAGCTCCCATTGCTCGGTCCCTGCTCCTGCCAACCTAGCAGTTCAAAAGCATGTCAAAGTGCAAGTAGATAAATTGGTACCGCTCCGGCAGGAAGGTAAACGGCGTTTCCGTGCGCTGCTCTGGTTCGCCAGAAGCGGCTTAGTCATGCTGGCCACATGACCCGGAAGCTGTACGCCGGCTCCCTCGGCCAATAAAGCGAGATGAGCGCCACAACCCCAGAGTCGGTCACGACTGGACCTAATGGTCAGGTGTCCCTTTACCTTACCTTTATTCCCTAATAATCATCATCATAATTTTATAATTATACCCCACCCATCTGACTGGGTTGCCCCAGCCACTCTGGGCAGCTTCCAACATATGTAAAAACATAATAAAACATTAAACATCAAACTGTTGGTGCTGACCTTTAAAGCCTTAAATGGCCTCAGCCCATTATACCTGAAGGAGCGTCTCCACCCCCTTCGTTCAGCCCAGACACTGAGATCGAGCTCTGAGGGCCTTCTGGCGGTTCCCTCACTGCGAGAAGTGAGGTTACAGAGAACCAGGCAGAGGGCCTTCTCGGTAGTAGTGCCTGTCCTGTGGAACACCCTCCCACCAGATGTCAAGGAAATAAACAACTATCTGACTTTTAGAAGACAGCTGAAGTCAGCCCTGTTTAGGGAGCTTTTAAATGTTAGATGTTTTATTGTGCTTTTAATATTCTGTTGGAAACCGCCCAGAGTGGCTGGGGAAACCCAGCCAGATGGGCAGGATACAAATTGTTGTTGTTGTTGTTAACATTAAAAAAAAAATCTATACTGTAGCTGTCAACATTTCCATTTTTTTAAGGGAAATTCCCTTATTCCGAATAGGATTCCTCACAAGAAAAGGGAAAAGTTGACAGCTATGTTCTATACAGGGCTGCCATCTAAAGGTTATAGATTATTATTATCATTAACATTAAAAACCTTTTCTATACAAGGCTGCCTTCTAAAAGTTGTATATTATTATTATTATTATTATTATTATTATTATTATTATTATGCCCTATACCCATAAGTCTCAGGGCGGCTCACAAGATAAAAACACAAGATAAAAACACAAAATACATAATCAAAACAAAAACAAATGCAATCCAATAACACGCCCCCCCCAACACATTTTAAAAGGGCATTGAATATTAATCAGCCAAATGCCTGGTTAAAGAGGAACTTTTTTTGCCTGGCGCCTAAAAGTGTATAATGAAGGCACCAGCCGAACTTTCCCGGGCAGAGCATTCCACAAACTGGGAGCCACTGCAGAAAAGGCCCGGTCTTGTGTTGCCACCTTCCAGACCTCTTGTGGAGGGGGCACAGGAAGAAGGATCTCAGTTACTTATCTCAGTTACTTCTCTCCTTGGCTGGGGGGGGGCGCTTAACTCCATACCCCCCAACATTTCTCTGATGAAAATAGGCGTGTCCTAAGGAAAATTAAGATCATGGCCACTGGGCCCATCACCTCCTGGCAAACAGATCGCTGCAGATGGTGACAGCAGCCACGAAATAAAAAGACGCCTGCTTCTTGGGAGAAAAGCAATGACAAACCTAGACAGCATCTTAAAAAGTAGAGACATCACCTTGCCATCAAAGGTCCGTATAGTTAAAGCTATGGTTTTCCCAGTAGTGATGTATGGAAGTGAGAGCTGGAGCATAAAGAAGGCTGATTGCCAAAGAATTGATGCTTTTGAATTATGGTGCTGGAGGAGACTCTTGAGAGTCCCATGGACTGCAAGAAGATCAAACCTATCCATTCTGACGGAAATCACCCCTGAGTGCTCACTGGAAGGACAGATCCTGAAGCTGAGGCTCCAATACTTTGGCCACTTCATGAGAAGAGAAGACTCCCTGGCACAAGGAGAAGGGGACGACAGAGGATGAGATGGTTGGACAGTGTTCTCAAAGCTACGAACGTGAGTTGGACCGAACTGCGGGAGGCAGTGGAAGACAGGTGTGCCTAGTGTGCGTATCCATGGGGTCACGAAGAGTCGGACACGACTAAACGACTAAACAACAACAAGGAAAAGTGGGACATTCTGGGATCAAATCAGAAACCGGGATGGCTTGTGTAAATCCGGGACTGTCCCTGGAAAATAGGGACACGTGGAGGGGCTGAGAACAAGAAGAATCCTTTTGAATCAGACCCTTCCAAAGGCCTATCTAGTCTAATATTCTGTTCCCAAATATTTTGAACTAACCATATGATGAACAAAATTATTATAACTACTGTAATTACTTTTGGATTATTTAACCAAAGGTGATTCATTCTGCATAAGGTCTAATTAATTTTCTCTCTGAATGACTTATAAAGGGGGGGAATAGTTTAGAAATGAATTGATATAATTAACGGAAGTACTATGGACCTTGCTCTTGAGTATAAATCTTATAATTAGTCTCTTAAGATTTGTCATTGTTTTTATATAGTATTAGCTGATAATATTCTACTGTAGAGGACTTTGCTGTTAACGAATTGGAATTTGAGACATTGAGATTGACTTGCATTGAAATGAAATGTAAGATAAATTAATTATCAAACAACGCATTCTTTTGAAATTTGGTATAAGAGCAGTTGTTCTAAGTAATTAAGGATAGCTAATGTGAGTTTATATTTATATTATTGAAATGGAATTAGAAATTTTCCGATAGATTCACATAAAACAGCTTTTTTCCCCTAAAGCATGGGTCTAAATTCTCTAAATGAATTGAGAAGCATACAAAGAAATCAGGAGGAAAATAATTTAGATTGGGAGAAAAAGAGTGAGGGTTCACTAGATCACTTGAAAGCATTGTTCACAAAAGAACATAAGAATTCAGAATTACAGAAAGGAAGTGAAAGTTTTGAAGGGAAAGGCATTCTGAGGAAAAGATGGAAGACAAAGAAAAGAGTGTTTGAGTGAAAAGTTATTAGAAGCAAAACAAAACAAAATACTTGGAAATATGTAATTGCTTGATAAATGAGCTATAGAGTATGAGAAGCAATTGGAACAAATCAAACCCATCCAGTCAAAACAGGATGCATAAATAAAAGAGAATGAGGAAGTAATTGCACCATATCAAAACCAGTTTGAAAGAACAGGACAATGACTTAGAAAAAAAATAATTGCTTGGAGGAAGTTCAAAACGGGAACAGAAAATATAATTTACAATTTAGGGACCTGTCAGAGCAAGTGGCTAGTTTCAAACATGTAGCCTTTCAGCAAGAAGCATTATATTTTCACAAGTTGGAAACTGAGGCAATTAAATGGTTTAACTATTGAAGAAGCAATTCCTGCTGGGAACAGGAAAATGTATTTGGTTGCATAAATGTTAAATGTTGTCCAGTCGCAAAAACAATAGCAGATTTGGATTCCTCACGCCCCAAAAAACCTATTTTTAAGTCCCCTTCCTGAATAAGTTTGCAAAAATTCAGTTTCACCCTCTAAAATGGCACACTCTAGGTGTCCACCCAGGTATCTGCATAGCTTCAGCCTCCCCACTTCATCATCCCTCACCTTCTCACTAAATGGCTGCTCTTCTGTGGATGGGAGACAATCTGCTGCCACCAGCCACTTCTGCAGTGCAAATCTCCTAGGGCATAAAGCCCAATAAACACATTGGGACTTATTTGTGAGTAGGCAGGAATGTAATTGTGCTGTTATTCCCTCAGGAACAGTAAAACGAAGTATAATTTTCAAACTCCTACAAGCCCACAGGCTGTCTTGGTATCAAAAACGACGTGTCAAAACAAGTTACAATTCCCCAGATGGTTGTGTGCATTTTAACAAAACCAAAAAAGGGATTTTTTTTTTCATGTCACCTCTCTGAAACATCTCTGTGATCATGATTTACCTTATTCTAATTCTTTCCTGCCAGAGAGTTTGATGAGAACGTACAACGTAGCTTTTCGCTTTTGAGGAGAAACAAAAATGGGGGGAAAAGGAATCGAAACAGGCAGAGCTCGGAAGTTCGGAGAGGGTTTCTTCGGCCAACGGCAATGAAATCAAAGTGTTTGAAATTAGGGCAGGAGGTGAGGGATTTCCTGGCTGGCACAAAGCAGGGGAGGCGATATGTTGCTAGTCCCACTCGAGGGCCTGAGCAGAGGTGCCAACTGGAATAAAAAAAAAAACGCTGTGAAAATGCTTTTATAAAAAGGTTTTGAAACTATACATTGAATTTGGCATAGCTCGCCATCGCCATCTAGTGTTGCATTTGTATATTGCACTTTGTGACGCATTTAAAATGTTTTATTTGCAGCTGTGTGGCTGAGTCCTATGCTGCTTCCAGTTTCCTGAGCCCCAAGACCTCCTACGAACGGTGCCACACCATAAAGAGGTCTGGATTTTCAGGGCTCTGTCTGAAGGCAGCCCTGTTTAGGGAAGTTTTTAATGACTGATGTTTTAATGTATTTTTAAGCTTTTGTTGGAAACAGCCCAGAGTGGCTGGGGAACCCAGCCAGATGGGCGGGGTAGAAATAATAATAATAATAATAATAATAATAATAATAATAATAATAATAATAATAATAACTATTATTTCAGTCCACATTGGCTAGTCAGATTAAGCCTGCAGGTTCAACCACCTCTGAACAAACATATTACAGTGGTACCTCAGGTTAAGTACTTAATTCGTTCCGGAGGTCCGTTCTTAACCTGAAACTGTTCTTAACCTGAAGCACCACTTTAGCTAATGGGGCCTGCTGCTGCGCCGCCGGAGCCCGATTTCTGTTCTCATCCTGAAGCAAAGTTCTTAACCTGAAGCACTATTTCTGGGTTAGCGGAGTCTGTAACCTGAAGCGTATGAAACCTGAAGCGTATGTAACCCGAGGTACCACTGTATCACAAGTATGACTCTGAAGCCAGGTTTCTTGCAGTTTGTGGCTTGCTGGAAACTAAAGCAAGTCTTCTCAGAGCTTAGTTTTCCTCATTCCCGCGAAACGTTTTCCTCGACAACTGAACCAACACGGGGACAATTCTGCTCATATTTAAGGAGGCATTCATTCCTAAGCACGGTGTGCAGAACTGTGTGGAGTGTGCGTCTAAAATGTTTCATCCGGAGGCAGAAAAAGGTAGCATCTGAAACACAATCAAAATTATTTGCATCTTTTTTCTCCTTTCCATTCATTGTCCTTCCGCCAGTGGGACATTCCAAACCATTTTCTGGCCTGTAAATCAAGTGCATCTTCCAGCCTTCAATAAATAAAGCGCAGCTGCAATAATTCTCCGAATGAAAGGTTTAGCATTTTCGTTTTTTCAAACACCTGAAGTCATTAACGCTCACAATGTCACTGGTAGTTCGCCGTGCACACGTAGGCAACTCCAAAGAATATATTGGGCTGTAAAATATGAGCATTATGCAGAAGTTTAATTTTAGACTGGCAGGAGATAAGTAGGGTGACCCCAGCCCCAGGTCAGCTAGCAGATTTTTTCAGCATACAATGTGATTTAAAGTGGCAGTACTGTTGAAGCTCAAATAAGGAAGCTGCAGGGGCAAAAACGGAAATGAGTTTTCACATGAGACCCCGGGAGCAAATTGAATGCAATCAATCACTGGCACAGGCAGCCGAAATGTGCAAACATTTTCACATAAGGTGGTGACAGAAGGATGTTTGTCTCGGGCTTTCTTAAACCATAGTCAGCATTTATTTTTGCACGGCCATTTTACTTTAGCATGGCGCACCATTCGACCCTCAGCCCTTCCAATAAAGACTCCTTTTTGGATCAACCAAACCCCATTAGAACAAGACATGAAGAACTGAAATAGATATCAATAGATGATGATAGATAAATAGATAGATAGATATAGATAGATGATAGATAGATAGATAGATAGATAGATAGATAGATGATAGATAGATGATAGATAGATGATAGATAGATGATAGATATAGATAGATGATATAGATAGATGATAGATGATAGATAGATGATAGATAGATAGATAGATAGATAGATAGATAGATAGATGATAGATATAGATAGATATAGATAGATAGATCAGGGCCAGATTTAGGTTTGATGGGCGCTGTGGGTTAAACCACAGAGCCTAGGACTTGCTGATCAGAAGGTCAGTGGTTCGAATCCCCGCGATGGGGTGAGCTCCTGTTGCTTGGACCCTGCTCCTGCCAACCTAGCAGTTTGAAAGCACATCAAAGTGCAAGTAGATAAATAGGTACCACTCCAGGGGGAAGGTAAACGGCATTTCCGTGCGCTGCTCTGGTTCGCCAGAAGCGGCTTAGTCATGCTGGCCACATGACCCGGAAGTTGTACGCTAGCTCCCTTGGCCAATAAAGCGAGATGAGCACCGCAACCCCAGAGTCAGCCACGTCTGGACCTAATGGTCAGGGGTTCCTTTACCTTTACCTTTAAGCTACTGAAGGTAATGGGGCTCTTTCTATGTCCAGCTGTCCTTTGTCAACAACAAATTGTCACTGTTTTTCATGTTGAATATATGCTATATGGTAATTTATGGACCTAATAGGAATCTAAAGCCATTTGCACATAACAAAATATGTACTTTGTCAAAGTAATTGTTGAACTGAAACACAATTAAGAAGAAATATATTAACAGTGAACTACAATTAAGAAGAAGTATATTAATATTGAAATAATGTATGTATGTAGGTTTTATTTTATTTGTTTTTTATCTTATATTTTGGAAGTGTACATCCAGTTGTTTTTTTCCTTTTTGGGGGCCCCAAAAGAGTGAGGCCCTAAGCTATAGCTTGCTTAGCTTATACGTAAATCCGGCACTGAGATATAGATAGAGATGATAGATGATAGATAGATAGATAGATAGATGATAGATAGATAGATAGATAGATAGATGATAGATGATATAGATAGATAGATGATAGATAGATAGCTGATAGATAGATGATAGATAGATAGATGATAGATAGATAGATAGATGATAGATAGATGATAGATAGATAGATAGATAGATAGATAGATAGATAGATAGATAGATGATAGATATAGATGATAGATAGATAGATAGATAGATAGATAGATAGATAGATGATAGATAGATAGATAGATGATAGATAGATAGATAGATAGATAGATAGATAGATAGATAGATGATAGATAGATAGATAGATAGATAGATGATAGATAGATAGATAGATGATATAGATAGATAGTAGATAGATGATAGAGATCCTCATGATTTTGTTTTTTTCATTTTCTTACTTCCTTAGAGAAAAACAAAAGATCTTGTTCAGTTCAACAGACAGTGAAATTCAGTTCAGTAGTTCCTTTCCTTTTTGTCTTCATCGATTTATTAAGTTTCAAGATTTTTAACATACACAATTGATTTCGTCTTTTATCTTATTCCTTACTCCCCCCCCCATTTGCCATGGAGTTATTGTTTCTCCCTTTCTGCTGCTCCCTATGTATTAAATCCTAACCACAATATTATAATCTAATTACTTCTGTTGCTCATAGGTTACAGGGAACCTGGTTACAGGGAACCAGGCAGAGGGCCTTCTCGGTAGTGGCGCCTGCCCTGTGGAATGTAAAGGAAATAAACAACTATCTAACTTATAGAAGACGTCTGAAGGCAGCCCTGTTTAGGGAAGTTTTTAATGTTTGATGTTTTATTGCTTTATTATTAATAATATTATTAATATTCTGTTGGAAGCCACCCAGAGTGGGCAGGGTATAAATAAATTGTTGTTGTTGTTGTTGTTGTTGTTGTTGTTGTTGTTGTTGTTGTTCAAATCCTGCTCATGAGTTCATCATACTATAATATTTCTTCAAATAGCCCGAGAAAGGCATCCATTCTTCCATAAAACACTCATCATTAGATTCTCTTAATTTTGCTGTTAATTGGGGGGGCCACTAGGGGGCGCATTGGAAGATGGCCGACAATACCATCTCTCCGACCCACACGGGGTAATTAAGAGGCTGTTAGGGAGTAGGCAGCCTCCCTTGTTGCCCCAAGGAAATGGGGAACACTGCCCTTGCCTGCTGTGCCCATAAATCACCCCCTAAATCGAAAGAAGGGGGTGAGGGCCCTAGGCAGAATGCCCCCGTGTGGACCTCGGCTCTCCTGGACGCTGTCTCTGATCGCGCACTAGTTGCAGCAATTTGGAATAATTAATTACAAAAGAAGCAAATGCACATATTTCAAGTGAAGAAGGGGAGTGAAATCTGCTAATTTAAGTGACCTCTGCGAAAGAAGACGACGGGTTGGAGAAACAGGAATATTTTACGATGAAGATACACCAAAGGCTGGGTATGTTGACAACGGGACTGAATGGGGGGGGGACCTTTTTTACTTTCCTTCTATGTGATTTACAAGAACCCCTCCTCATTAGAATCGTCAGTTGAACTGACCCAAGCAGGATGATTAAGGTCTGTGTGGAGATAAACTTTAACCAAAAGCATGCTTTATGGAGATCGAGAAGCAATAAGAGCTTTTGGAATGGCGCAGCAATTAATTCGGAGTCGCCATCTTGCCAAAGGATTTATAGCCAAGAGAAGGAACGGACTTGTTTTCAGACTGCATTCCTGGTGAATCTCCTCAGAGGTTTTGAGAAAGGAGGCAGATTGGTGAAGATTAATGACGCTAAGACTGTTTTGATGTATGGAAGTGATGTTACATGGAAAACGTCTGGCTATGGCTACTGGATAAAAATAATAATATCCACGCAGGATTACAAACTGTCTAACCAGCTTGTGGAGACTATCAGAGGTCACAAAGAGAAAGGAAAAATATATGAAAATAACAACAAGAGATGTGGAAAAACAAGAAGAAAGGACTGGACAGTACTGTGAACATCATAAGGTTAGATTTGTGGACATTAAAACAGCAGTAAGAAGCAAGAAGTTGATTGGATCCCCTTCAGAACTTGAAATATGGGTACCCCCAATAAAAATTTAAAATTCGGCTGTGTAATTTGGTATTTATGTAATTTGGTTTGATTTGATGTGATTGGTCAGTTAATAAAAAAATATTCTTAAAAATAATAATAATTTTGCTGTTAATTTTGCCAGTTCTGCAGTAGTTTCATTACAAGATATATTTTTTGAGACAGAGGGAGGACAGTTATAAATTGATCTCAGTTGTTGTTGTTATCATCAAGTTAAGGCTACAATGATATTTGACTTTCACCCTTGCAGTCTAAGCATGGAGTTGCATATTATTATTTCAGCTTAAACAAATGAAAACTTGTTCTGGAAGGAGAAAATATCCTTTCTCCCTTTAAGTGGCTTGGATGCTATTCCAATTCAGCTGCTAAGCACTTCATTAATTATCCCTGAACTCCAATGCTCTCAAACAAAGTGAGGACTGTTTGACTTGCTCACCAGGACAGAGAGAAACTATCTTTGTATTTGTTTTAAAGCCAAAAAGAAAAAGAAAAAAAACGGGTCAGTAAATGATTATGTGTTCTGAAGTAAAACTTAACGGCTCTTTTATTCACAGGCAAATAGGCTCGTGTGGGAATTTCGTCGTTGTTTTTGCAAATGAGGAGAATTTCAGGTCAACGTTCAAACGGAAGGTTTCCTTAATGTGAGAAACTGGTGGTATCTTTATAGAAAGCTCTGTTTCTCTGTAAGTAGGGATGGAGGGGGAAATCCCTACTTACGGGCAAATCCATCCCATTTAATCATAGAATTGTAGAGTTGGAAGGTACCACAGGGTCATCTAGTCGAACCCTAGCCTTCGCCCTGGCAACGAGGCTCTTGGGCATCTGTCTCCCACATGCCTCCATCAGCTGCCTTGATTGCTCCCCACTATTCCTTCCAGTCTGCACTCTTAACTCCTGATTTTGGTGCCCAAGTTCCGTCGGGCCTGTAAGACAGAGCTATTCCGCCTGGCCTTTAATTTGAATTCAGCCTGGTCTTTTATTTCCCTTCTCTTCCCTCCCCCCCCCTTTTATCACCCGCTCTGAGACCCCACAGCTAATTCTCCCCTGGCCTCCTTGCTGGCCCAAGTAGGACCAATTGAGCCAGCTAGCCCTGGGGGTTATCTAATGCTTATTTCCCCTAAACTGATTTTTGAATTTTATTGTTATTCATGTTTTTATACTGTATTTTATGCTGCTTTTATAATTAAGTGTTTTCAATTTGTTGTTAGCTGCCCTGAGCTCAGTTTTTGAACCGGGAAGGGTGGGGTATAAATAAATGAAAATTATTATTATTTATTTGATAAGGAACTACAGGTGAGTCCAGTTCCCAGGCAGGAAAGTCTGTGTTTCACACTTTGTCAACCATGTATTCCGAGACTAAAGACACATTATAAATAGTCACTGTGAAAATGAACTAAAGAACTTCCTATAAACCAGTCAGAAGTTGATCAAACACGTCACATGATAATGCAATCATTTTAATTTCAGAAATTAACTTTCCTGAATGGAAGGAGACTTGGAAATGAAACAAAGATGTCCACTTGTTAAAAGACATGGGAATCCCTTGGGGATGCCTTCTGAACCAAAGTGAGACACCCTTCACTTTAGTTAGGGGACGCAGGTGGTGCTGTGGTCTAAACCACTGAGCCTCTTGGGCTTGCAAATCAGAAGGCTGGTGGTTCGAATCCGCATGACGGGGTGAGCTCCCGTTGCTCTGTCCCAGCTCCTGCCAACCTAGCAGTTTGAAAGCACGCCAGTGCAAGTAGATAAATAGGTACTGCTGTGGCGGGAAGGTAAACAGCATTTCCATGCGCTCTGGTTTCCATCATGGTGCCCCGTTGTGACAGAAGCCGTTTAGTCATGCTGGCTGTGGACAAACGCCGGCTCCCTCGGCCTGAAAAGCGAGATGAGAGTCGCAACCCCACAGTCGTCTTTGACTGGACTTAACCATCCAGGGGTCCTTTACCTTTACCTTTTTTAGTTAGGGGTAATTGTAAAATTGAAATAAATAAGCATCCACAGCAGCTTTGAAGAGAAAACCAGAACTTGAGCGCACCCATGTTACTGCTCATTGGCCACCTGGCCACCCATGACTTCCTGGCAACCATATATACACACACACACACACACACACACACACACACACACAGTGGTACCTCAGGTTAAGAATTTAATTCGTTCTGGAGGTCCGTTCTTAACCTGAAACTGTTCTTAACCTGAGGTACCACTTTACCTAATGGGGCCTCTCACTGCCGCCGCGCAATTTCTGTTCTCATCCTGAAGCAAAGTTCTTAACCCGAGGTACTATTTCTGGGTTAGCGGAGTCTGTAACCTGAAGTGTCTGTAACCTGAAACATCTGTAACCTGAAGTGTCAGTAACCTGAAACATTTGTAACCTGAAGTGTCAGTAACCTGAAACATCTGTAACCTGAAGTGTCTGTAACCCGAGGTACCATATATATCTTTCTGATACACCATCGAAAAAATCCCCTACTTTGGGAAATTCTCTGAAGTCACATTAGTTGGTGTTACCTTGTATATATTTTATGCCACTTGACTCTGAATGAAGATACAATTTAGTAGCTCTATAAAGTGTTGTAATCAAATTATTAGCCTGTCGTGTTGCTTTTAGGTTGCCAGATTTTTCTGTTCGCAACACAGGGGATCTTTGCAGCTACCCATGACTTCCTAACAGTTCTAAGGTGCTCAAGGAGGAGGCGGGAGTAAATCAGAAAAAATAGTACAAAAAGTCACAGACATTATTTGGTCAGTTCAAGTATCCAGAAGTCTCTCTCCCCTCCCCAAGGTAGTGCATTTATTGTAAAGAAACTGAATTTTTCCAGCTCCACCACAGGTGCGGGAAATGTCATTTAAAAACCCTCAATTCTCTAAGGATTATCTGCTTTTAAGAACATTTTCTGAGTCCTAGCGTAGTCCTCTTGAGCACTGTTCCTGGAAATCTCATTGTGGCTCAAGTGTTAACATCCCTGCCACACAGCTGTATCCCACATTACAATTTTCATTCATTGAAGTTTTGCAAAATCATTCGCTTGAAGAAAATTGTAACGGGAACAATTTGTCTAGCCATGTCTGATTTGCAAAGAGATATGCTCATAAATCTTTCCCATATTACAACTGCTGCCTTCAGGTCCTCAACAAAAAATGAGCCATAGTAATGAGCCCAGTGAATTGCGATAAAGCACACTCTTTAAGTAATTCAAACCACAAACTTTGGTAAAACGTTTGACTTAATTTCCTTAGGCTATTCCCAAAATGTCGCTGTTGCATCTCTCTTGCATCTGCTAATACTGAACCATGTAATCCTTTGTAAACTGAGTCATTTAAGCATCTTTTTCCATGACTGGTGCTGCAGCACATTAATTAAGACCTTATCAGACTAATAAAATTCATATTCTTAGAAGCTATTTAGTTGTTCATTCAAAATCAGATGACTTGACGTGAAATTCATGCCAGAACTTTATGATGGAAATCCAAAATAGTCCTACTTAAAATGCAACCACACAGATCTTTCTGTGCCATATTTATTTTCTCCATTCAATTACTCAGCTTCATTTTAATAGTAATTATACAACCGGATTCAAAGATACTTGGAATGAAGGTATTTTCTTCATAATGTTTTGGATTTGGTTAAAGAACCCTGGTTAAAGGACCCTGAAGAAAATCACATTTCCAAGTGGATAATGTGCAGTCAAAAGGCAGTTCAGGCCAACAATTCTGCTCTCTCGGCTCTGTAATCTCCAGTAAGGATTGGATCCTCACCGCAGTAATCCACAGGGCTTCAGGACAAATATACAGTGGCACCTCAGGTTAAGAACTTAATTCGTTCTGGAGGTCCATTCTTAACCTGAAGCAGTTCTTAACCTGAGGTACCACTTTAGTTAATGGGGCCTCCTACTGCCGCCGCCCAATTTCTGTTCTCATCCTGAAGCAAAGTTCTTAACCTGGGGTACTATTTCTGGGTTAGTGGAGTCTGTAACCTGAAGCGTCTGTAACCTGAAGCATCTGTAATCCGAGGTACCACTGTATATAGCTTTATTGCGGTCCATAGACCCACAAAACAGTTTCAAAACAAGATACAGTTAAGACAACCAAACAACAGGTGAAAGAGACAGGTAGTCATTTTGTTATGTCTAGAGCATGATGGTCTCTTTTTCTTGCGACCTCCAAAAGAGGTCAGTGTAATATCATTTGACCTATCCTCCAGAAGGTATTTAATATGGGAAGCTTCAGATTTTCCTGGTGAATTTAATAGTAAGGGTTTGATCAGTTCATCCCTTGCTTGCTCGTATTGCCCACAATGCAGTAGGATATGGTTCATGCAATCCACGTCCTGAGAACATAAACAAAGCCTATTCTGATAGGGGATTCCTCTCAGTCTACCATTTAGAACTTTCAATGGAAATAGATTTAATCTAGCTTTGGTAAATAAACACCAATAGGTGGGTACAGACAAAAACTCTGGTTTCTCTTCAGATCGTATAAATCTTTCAGGACAAATAGCAACATCAATTTGTTTCAGGATTTCTGTTCTTTGTTTAGGCTTCCCCACTGCCACCATTTTCTGCAGTCTGGCAGACAAAGATCTCTGGGAGTTAGAAAGAATATCTCTGGGTGTCCGTCGCAGCTGCAAGGAAATGTGTTCTCTCCAAAAGAAAAGAAGAAGAAACATCAGAGGAGACCATTCTTGCACATTTGGTCGGCGACGGCTGAGACTAATGCAAATGAAGAAACAACAAACTCTTACTTTTTGAAGGGTGTGGCCAGATGCAAAAGAGGAGAGCAGTGGAGGACTTTGGCATCTAAAATTTCAGTGGTGCCTAAATAAATGGGATTTAGAATGTTAAGAAAAGTGAATAAGATGGACTATAATTGGAAATTGTTTAATAATGATATTGGAAAGCTGTTACTTTTAATTACAAGGAAACTCAGAAGGGAGGGATTTGAGGAAGTCAACCAAGATGTTTAAAAGGTTGGATTTGTGAAGAATTAAGTTTGTTGTTATTGTTTACAGTGGTGCCTCGCAAGACAAAATTAATCCGTTCCGCGAGTCTCTTCGTCTTGCGGTTTTTTCGTCTTGCGAAGCACGGCTATTAGCGGCTTAGCGGCTATTAACGGCTTAGCGGCTTAGCGGCTATTAGCGGCTTAGCGGTTTACTGGCTTTAAGAAAAAGGAAACAAACTCGCAAGAACTCGCAAGACGTTTCGTCTTGCGAAGCAAGCCCATAGGGAAATTCGTCTTGCGGAACGACTCAAAAAATGGAAAACTCTTTCGTCTTGCGCGTTTTTCGTCTTGCGAGGCATTCGTCTTGCGAGGTACCACTGTATCTGTTTATTGTTCCCCCCTCTTTTTTCCCCTGTTTTTGTGTATCACTTTGCTTTGTGGTTTGTGTTATCACTGTGGAAAATCTAATAATAAAATTGTTTTTTTAAAAAATTCAGTGGTGCCCCACGCAACGGTAAAATTCAGCATGTTGATCGTTGTCGTTGCCGCATCATAAATAAATAAGAATAAAAAATGTGCACCCCACCACCGAGACCATTCCATTGTAACTATCCACCCTCCCAAAATTTCAGCGCCTCTTGCAATGGTTTGACCCCTTTCTGTTATAACAGTACAAATTCTACAAACACCCTCCATATCTCCTCAAAATCATTTCTCCTGCATATTCCCCATCTTACCTTAATGGCACATGTTAATTTATCATTAATAGCTATATCCCACACCTCTTTATACCATTCTTCCATTTTATATTCTGCTTGCCCCTTCCACTTCCTGGTTATAATAACCCATGCAGCTGTCAATAAATCTGTGAGCAAGTCCTTCATAGCCTGCGAACCTTCCACCCCCGTGGTAAATTGATAATAATGCTACCTCTGGACTTTTGGTCAGCCTTAACCCAGTGATTTCTGTCATCTCCTTAACACAATTTCTTTTCTAGACTCCTTTCTACACAATTTATTAAGTGTGTAAGAGCTCTGTCCTCTTTCCCATCTGGTCATGGCCTGGTTTTTAATTAGATGTAAATGAACATTTGCGGGGAGTGGGATTATGGACAGAATTCTTGACAGTACTCCTTCAGACTGCACATGGGATGTCATATGTTTAATTCTCTCTTTTTTAAAAAAAATATTTATTGAAGTTTCAAATAATTACAAAAATAGGGGGGAAATAATAAAACAAAAAGTACAAAATACTGAAAAATAAAAACAATTAAAAACAAATCAATCCTCCCATTACTTATCTTTCATTGGCTTATTTCCCTGACCTCCTCACACCTCCCTTTTTTGTATTCTAGGTCAATTATCCATTTCAGCAAATCCTTTCCCTCTTTTCAAATTATTGTCCTGTAAATTTATCTTGAAACTAATATAATTTTACTTTCCCTCCTTTCACGAATTAACAGTCTATTTTTCCTAAGTCTTTATAGCATATCTGCTACAGTCACATAGATTCATTTCAACATCCTTCTAACATTCATTAATTTTACAATGTTTCTGTAAACAGTCTTCAAATTTCTTCCAATCTTCCTCCACCGACTCTTCTCCCTGGTCTCGGATTCTGCCAGTCATTTCCGCCAGTTCCATGTAGTCCATCACCTTCATCTGCCATTCTTCCAGGGTGGGTAGAACTTGTGTCTTCCAATACTTTGCGATGAGTATTCTTGCTGCTGTTGTAGCATACATAAAAAAAGTTCTATTCTTCTTTAACACCAATTGGCCGACCATGCCCAGGAGAAAGGCCTCTGGTTTCTTCAGAAAGGTATATTTAAATACCTTTTTCATTTCGTTATATATCATCTCCCAGAAAGCCTTAATCCTTGGGCATGTCCACCAAAGGTGAAAGAATGTACCTTAATTCTCCCCAGGTTTTTTAATCGGAAAAAAAGAAAAAAGAAAACTAAACTGTATTTTTTTCTGAGGTGCTGCTCTACACAATTTTTTTTTTTAATAAGGTGCTCAAAAAAGAAGAAGTAAGGTTTACCAGAGAGGTTGTACCAGCTTCAAACTGCAGCATCTCCATGTGAGACTACGAAAGGCAGACCCTCCAAATGTCCCTATTTTCTAGGGAGAGTCCCAGATTTACAGAAGCTGCCCAGTTTTCCTTAGGCAGTCCCTATTTTCATTGGAGAAATGTTGGAGGGTCTGGAGGTATGCAGCCCCTGAGCCAAGGAAATAAGTAACTATACAATCTTTAGAAGACATCTGAAGGCAGCCCTGTATAGGGGAGTTTTTTTAATGTTTAATGTTTTATTATATTTTTATATATGCTGGAGTTTTTATATATGCAGCAGTCACAAAATTAAAAGACGCTTGCTTCTTGGGAGAAAAGCAAAGACAAACCTAGACAGCATCTTAAAAAGCAGAGACATCACCTTGCCGACAACAGCAAGGTGTATAGTAAAAGCTATAGTTTTCCCAGTAGTGATGTATGGAAGTGAGAGCTGGACCATAAAGAAGGCTGATTGCCAAAGAATGGATGCTTTTGAATTATGGTGCTGGAGGAGACTCTTGAGAGTCCCATGGACTGCAAGAAGATCAAACCTATCCATTCTGAAGGAAATCAGCCCTGAGTGCTCACTGGAAGGACAGATCCTGAAGCTGAGGCTCCAATACTTTGGCCACCTCATGAGAAGAGAAGACTCCCTGGAAAAGACCCTGATGTTGGGAAAGATGGAGGGCACAAGGAGAAGGGGACGACAGAGGACGAGATGGTTGGACACTGTTCTTGAAACTACCAGCATGAGTTTGACCAAACTGCAGGAGGCAGTGGAAGACAGGAGTGCCTGGCGTGCTCTGGTCCATGGGGTCACGAAGAGTCGGACACGACTAAACGACTAAACAACAACAAAAAATATATGCTGGAAGCCTCCCAGAGTAGTTTGGGCAACCCAGTCAGATGTTCGGGGTATTATTGT
Organism: Podarcis raffonei; assembly: GCF_027172205.1. Lineage (NCBI taxonomy): Eukaryota > Metazoa > Chordata > Lepidosauria > Squamata > Lacertidae > Podarcis > Podarcis raffonei. The sequence goes on along the minus strand of NC_070602.1, from coordinate 118,528,270 downwards.
TGTTGTTGTTGTTGTTGTTATTGTTATCAAATAGGACGTCCCTATTTTCATCAGATAAATGTTGGAGGGTGTGGGAAAGAAGATTGCTGTCCAAAACCATGAACACTCACTGTCAGTCAGTACAAACATACTGTGCTAGAGGGACCAGAATTATATATACCTCGGGGTACAGACACTTCAGGTTGCATGTTTTCGGGTTGCACACCACGCCGAACCCAGAAGTACCGGAATGGGTTACTTCTGGGTTTTGGCACTCACTCATGCGCAGAAGTGCTAAATTGTGCTTTGCACATGCGCAGAAGCGCCGAATCATGACCAGTGCATGCACAGATGCCGCACTGTGGGTTGCAAACACTGTGGGTTGCGAACGTGCCTCCCACACAGATCATGTTCGCATCCCGAGCGTCCATTGTATCCCATTGCGGACTGCAAACTTGTTTTATTGAAACAGCAACTCCGAAAAAGGGCGTTACTTTTCTTTTCCCCCTCTCATTGTCTATCGGTATATGGGTGGTGCTGAATGATATCAGGCCAAGCAAGGAGCCAACCGGAGAGAGACTCAATGGGTAGCTGGGCTTGTTTTCCTTTCCATGAGCACATTCAGTCGCCAGCAAATCAACAGAAGTTGGGAAGATGGGAAACCACTAATGGAAACATTTCTTCTGCCCTTTGTTGCCTGCTGAATGTTGGCCATTGTGCGGAGGGGACTTTGAAACAATGGCAACACACTGCTACCGCTAGAGATAATGCTGGCTTCCAATTTTCCCATGAGAAATCTCAATAAGTTCAAATGTAGGGCTCGATTGTCCTGTTTAGATACAGTCTAGCTTTGGCATCAGGATGCAGTGTTGAAAGAGGCAGCACCAGGAGGGCTCAGGGCAAGATGGAAGAAAGGACTTCTTTAGACAGCCCATAGTTAAATTGTGGAATTTGCTTCCAGAGGAAGTTGCAATGGCCATCGACTTGGATGGCTTTAAAAGACGATTCAACAAATTCATGGGGGTTAAGGCTATAGGTGGTCACTAGCCACAATGTTTGGTTTGAGGCGATATGCCCACACTATACATTTAAAGCACATGGCTTTAAATTGTGGCTTTAGGGTGCTGGGAACTGTAGCTCTGGGTGGTAAACTACCACTCCTATACCGTTGCCTTGTTTCAAAAAGTGAAAATATGGAAACAAAATCTACAAGGTGAATTTCTGAGCTCACCTTCTTTCTTTCTTTCTTTCTTTCTTTCTTTCTTTCTTTCTTTCTTTCTCTCTCTCTCTCTCTCTCTCTCTCTCTCTCTCTCCACACACACACACATACACACAGTGGTGCATTGGTTCTCAAACGCCTTGGTACTCAAACTACTTGGAACCCAAACACTGCAAACCCGGAAGTGTTCTGGTTTGCGAATGTTTTTCAGAAGCCGAACGTGCTCCGTTTTGAGTGTTACGCTTCAAATTTGAGTGCCACACTTCCGTTTTGAGTGTTACGCTGAGGTCTATCTGTTTTTGCCATTTATTATGTGTTTTTGTGACTCTTTTTTTTTTTTTTTTTGTGACTGTGTGGAATCCAGTTCAGCTACTGATTGATTGATTGATTGATTGATTGATTTTGTGACTGTAGTACATTGCTTATTGCTTTCATTTTATGGCTCAGTGGTCTCATTTGATAGTAAAATTGATGTTAAATTGCTGTTTTAGGGCTTGTTTTTAAAAGTCTGGAACAGATTAATCCATTTTGCACTACTTTCTATGGGAAAGCGCGCCTTGGTTTTGGAACGCATATTTTACAAAAACTATACCATTCAGTATTCCATTATTACATCCATCAAAACATATCTACACTGTTGAATTTATCTCAGTGCCGCCAGCGTATCCAGATGTACACAATACCTTGTTGGTTTCAATATGCGCTGTCTCGGGAAATGCCGTTTACCATGTGGCCAGCATAACTAAGCCGCTTCTGGCGAACCAGAGCAGCGCACAGAAATGCCATTTACCTTCCCGCCGGAGTGCTACCTATTTATCTACTTGCACTGACATGCTTTCGAACTGCTAGGTTGGCAGGAGCTGGGACAGAGCAACCGGAGCTCACCCCGTCGTGGGGATTCAAACCGCCGACCTTCCAATTGGCAAGCCCAAGAGGCTCAGTGGTTTAGACCACGGCGCCACCCACATCCCTAAATATATACATGGGTAACAGGGGTTTCTGCTTCCCGGGACCAGCAATAATACTCATGTACTTAATATTCAAAAGGGTTCTCAGTACCTAATTATTCAGATGACATGTGCAGAATTCACATGTGTGCAGTTGAGAGTAAAGCTGGCAAGAGACAGTGCTAGGAAAAGAATTTTTATTTTTTGCTGATTTTTATTTTTTTGGTCAAACATCCACATCTGTTTTGTTAATGACCCAGCATGGAATCCTTTATCCTCAATGGCACTTTGTATGTTTGTTCCAGAAAGCTCACAGTAATCTACAGGTGGTTTGGGGTAGGGACTGGGGTGGGTGTGCAATGGAAATAGCCAGAGCAGAAATGGTTTAGCCAAGAAAACACACTGCTCTCTGCTGGCAGATGCAGAAAGAAAACTTCCCACATTAGAGATCTAATGTGAAATAGCCATGCTCTGTCCGTTCACTTGCTGCAAGGCATCTGCATGATGTTGTGAACAAAACACACCCGGCCCCTCTGTGTTTTGCCAGGTCGTCTTCCTCCACCGCTTCCACCCTGAGCTCAGAAAACCCAACTTTTAAAAACTCTGCAAAATAACAGCACCATTTCCTTGTGAATATGGACTATCATGCTGCTTTGCGTGTCAAGGTCCCCAAGCCACCCCCCAATAACTCACACATCAATTTTGGTTTGGTTTTTGGCATGATTTTGGCCATAACTTTATTTAAATACACCCAAGTGAGTGGTTGCTTAGGCATTGGTTCCGAATATCTGTTGTTGCCCAGGGACAGAACTGACTTCCGGATTCCAGTGGAAGCCAGTCAGGGAAACAAATTTTGCGGAGATAATGAAGCTGGGCCTCAGTCCCTCACTTCTCACCCTCATGCTCCTGGTGGCTTGCACGGCCCAAGTCCGATGCCAGGGACAAGGACAAAAAGAATGGCAAGCCCCTGGATTCCTTTAACGGAATTCCCTTTCTGCACCACCATTGGAGGGGTAGGCACTTACCCCTCCACCAACCAATTTGAACCAATGCCTAACTGCCAAACTTACAAGTTGTGACGATTTGCTACACAGTAGGCAAAACCAAATGGCACTAGCCAATCAGCCAAATGGGCAAATTCCTACCAGGCCCCTGCCTCAAAGCAGACGACCCCATGACAGGCATAGCAAGGTCAAGTGAACAACCCCCCCCCCAATACAGGGAGGGTGGGCGGATGATCCGGTGCAAGCAGCCAAGAGGCATAGCTGTCAACTTACAGATTTGAAAATAAGGGGCCTGCAGCCTTGAAAATAAGGGACTAGCAGCCAAAATAAGGGACCTGCAGCCTCACCTGTTCTAGGCACTCCAGTCTTCCTGTCCTCCTGCAGTCTGGTCAAACTCATGCTGGTAGCTTCGAGAACACTGTCCAACCAACTTTGTAACCAGAGGTTCAACTGAATAGAATCTGAATCGCATGCACCACAAGGCCTATGCAGCCTCAACTTAAGATGGCTCCCCAGCCTGGCTTTGCACTGCAAAGTTTGCAGCAGCACGTGTAACAAAATGGCGTCCAGCATTCAAAATCCCCTCAGCTTGCATTAACTAGCCACACACACACAGCCTCCCCCCCCCCCACCGAGATCTCCTTTCCTTTTCCCCCACCATGTGCCCCTGCTCCAGACAGACCTTTTCGCCGGCAAGGGTGAGTGGGCCGTCAATGACGTATCCATCCGATCCGAGCACTCAGCACAGGTATGTTCAGCTTCTGAGCCCCTCTAAGCCAAAGGCAGAAAGCCCATCCAGCAACCTAACGAAGCCTCAAGGAAAACCACCGTCACCTCTCCGCTGGGAAGCGCTGAGCAAAGGCGAGTCCCCAGGGAACGCAGCTGATTTGATCAGCACAGTGCATGCAAGCTCCACCCCCCAGTCGTTCTTAGACTTCTTATTGGGTGAGCAACACAGCCAAGCAACACAGTTGGAGCCTCCCTCCTCCCTGGCTGGCAGGGAGGGAGGGAGAGGAGCTGCTTCCTTTGAAATTTAAGGGACATCATTTAAGGGTCATTTAAGGGACATCCATCAATAAGGGACAGCAGCGGGACATGGCACTGGAATAAGGGACTGTCCCTTCAAATAAGGGACACTTGACAAGAAGAAGAAGAAGAAGAGTTTGGATTTGATATCCCGCCTTTCACTCCCTTTAAGGAGTCTCAAAGCGGCTAACATTCTCCTTTCCCTTCCTCCCCCACAACAAACACTCTGTGAGGTGAGTGGGGCTGAGAGACTTCAGAGAAGTGTGACTGGCCCAGGGTCACCCAGCAGCTGCATGTGGAGGAGCGGAGACGCGAACCCGGTTCCCCAGATTACGAGACTACCGCTCTTAACCACTACACCACACTGGCAACTATGCTAAGAGGACGCCCAGTATTTAAAACCTCTGACCCCTCCTTCAAAATTGGCAACAAGCAATTCTCCCCAGCAACCCAATTAACCAATTCACTGCCTGGGTCCCTCCGCAAATCCACCCAGCAACAATGGGGTGGCTTGTATCCCCCACCGCAACACGTGCTCTCTGCTAGGGAGAACACGTTTTGCTAAACAATGAGATTGCTCTAGACAGTTGGCTCTAGGCATTTCCTTCTCTGTAGTCTCCCTCTCTTCACTTTACTTCTTCCTTTCCCAAATAGCATTATCTCCATCTTTCCATCTCTCTACCACCACCTCAGATTTCAGCAGGGTGGACAATCATGATCAGAAAAGAAGGATCCATTCCCTAACACACAATGGTTCCATTGAAAATCACCACTCCTTGTCCTGCCTACCAACATTTGTGGCTGGGGAAAGAAGGACAGTCCTCTTGGCTACCGATTGTGAGAAGACGAGAAGCAGGTTTGCTCTTCCACTTGAGCTTTTTCATCCATCCAGATTGGGTCAGCCTTGCCTTTTATCTATTACAAACTGAGCCGAAATGTTTGCTTGGTGTGACCAACCTAATGCCATTGCTTGCTATAGGCACCAGGAGGCAGGTTGGCAGGAGCTGGAACAGAGCAATGGGAGCTCACCCCGTCGCGGGGATTCAAACCACCGACCTTCTGAACGGCAAGCCCAGAGGCTCAGTGGTTTAGACCACAGCGCCACCCGCGTCCCTAAGCAGTCCTTTACCTTTACCTTAAGGCATCCAGAAATGTGATATTCAATTCCAGACAAGGCTTTTAAGGCTTTCTATAGAAACATGCAAGCAAGCTAATTTGTGCTGTTGTGAAGTTTCTTGATTGTTTCTTGGTCCTAGTGCCTCAAGGTCTCTTTCTGGACAGCAGTTCTATGAATGGAAAAGGTATTAAAACTGTTGATTGGCTGAAAAAAAATTGACATTTCCCTGTAAAATTCCACTGTCACAGCCTCTCTCCAACCCCCCTGGCAGTGATTCAGGTGTAAAGGGAAATGAAGAATTCCTGGTTCCCGCCTTTTCCCAGATACAGACACCCATTTATTCAGCTTGAAGCAGAACAATCGCAGGAAATGGCAGAAATATGGATTTTCTTTCTTTTTTTTCCTTCCTAGAAGGAGGCAGTGGAATCCAGTCGAGACACACCTAGTGGGGCTTCACTTACACAACCATGAATTAGAGGAAGCCAGTTAAAACTGACTGACACACCACAGAAAGAGAGAGATTGTCACTTCCTCGGAGGGCGACGCAGGCAAACTTTCCAGATTCACCTCCCTCTGACTTTTCCTGCGGCACTCCTTGGTCATCCGTTGCTGTCCGGCTCAATATAGGAACCCAAAATGTGAACGTTTTGAAGGACATGCTCCATGGCAGCTTCTCTGGCAAGCAGCCCACAGAGCAGTGACCTCTCGGGCCATGCTTCTCAGTGTGCAAGCGTGGCTTCCTTAGGGCGGGTGCCAAATCAGAGCTGGGGAAATTCCAATATTTGCCCCGCCACGCCCAAATGCCGTCTTGATTGGGCCACCAGGCAGACGGCCAGCAAACCGTGGGCCTTGGGCGCAATCCAGCAAGAATCCAGGACCGGCCCTTGCCTACGTGTTCCTCATCTGATCACGACAACATCCAGCGATGACTTCCACGAGCAAATGGGCCATCACAGAGATATCTTTCCTGTCGTTTCCTTAAAAATAAAAATTGATTTTCTATTCTATCACATCATTGACACATACTATATTACAGTCAAACATAGGATAATCAGAAAGGAATCGCATAAAGACATATATAGGTGAATAGCAATGATAACATAACTTATTTCTCCGACTGTAACATATCTTTTACTCCCCTTCCACTCTTTCCATGGTTTCCTATTTGCTATCATTTTAGTTGCATTTTCTTCCTGTCTACAAGGTTATTTTCATTACCTTACAATCTCTCACGTTGCAATACTGACCGCTGAGTATTTATCAGCCTATTGCAATTAGTTTCTTGTTGTGATATTTTTCCATATGGTTGATATGTATAATGTCCAGTCCTTTTTTTAGACTCTAATCATCTTTATTTCTTAATCTATCTGTCATGCTGGCTACTTCTATATATTCTAATATTTTAAGATGCCATTCTTCTCTTGATGCTGCTGCATCAGTTCTCCAGAATTCTGGCAGCTGTGGTCATGTACATCCATAATGTAATTTGGTTTTTTGGGATTTCTGTTGTTATTATTCCCAGAAGGAAAGCTTCTGGATTTGGGGGGGGGGGGTATGGGCCTTGGGCTGCTGTACTTAGGATTCTGTATACCATATCACCAAATTATCAAGTATTTTAAAAGATGGCGCCGAAATTCTAGCAGGGAAACTCTTAATTAAGAAGCAGCAATGGAGACCGGGAGCATTTCCTGGGGATTAGTGACCAGCTGGTAGGAACTGATGGCTCTTGGGAGGATATTCATAGTCTGGATCTCAGCCAAGCCCTGTCAGCTCCAACTAATCCCCAGGAAGTGCCCTGAACTGCAATGATTATTGCTATTACAAGTCTTACACGAATATTGTATGTAAAGGACACCCCAGGGTGAACTCCAGGACTGTGCCATAACTGCTGTCCGCAGGAGGCAGCTGTGTCGTTTCCCTACGTCATGCTACGTAGCACATTCTTACAGGCCTGTTCAGCCATCTTCTTTCTTCTCCATTTAAAAAATATTTTTGCAGTGATTTTGTTGTTTAGTCGTTTTGTCGTATCCGAGTCTTCATGACTCCATGGGCCAGAGCACGCCAGGCACTCCTGTCTTCCACTGCCTCCCGCAGTTTGGTCAAACTCATGTTGGTAGCTTCGACAACACTGTCCAACCATCTCGTCCTCTGTCGTCCCCTTCTTCCTGTGCCCTCAATCTTTCCCAACATCAGGGTCTTTTCCAGGGAGTCTTCTCTTCTCATGAGGTGGCCAAAGTATTGGAGCCTCAGCTTCAGGATCTGTCCTTCCAGTGAGCACTCAGGGCTGATTTCCTTCAGAATGGATAGGTTTGATCTTCTTGCAGTCCATGGGACTCTCCAGAGTCTCCTCCAGCACCAGAATTCAAAAGCATCAATTCTTCAGCGATCAGCCTTCTTTATGGTCCAGCTCTCACTTCCATACATCACTACTGGGAAAACCACAGCTTTAACTATACGGACCTTTGCTGGCAAGGTGATGTCTCTGCTTTTTAAGATGCTGTCTAGGTTTGTCATTGCTTTTCTTCCAAGAAGCAGGCGTCTTTTAATTTCGTGGCTGCTGTCACCATCTGTACAGTGATTATAGTTGCTGTAAAAGGTCTGCACTGCTAAACTTACTTCCTAGGGAGCAAACACCACTGAACACAGTGGGACTTACTTCCAAGTAAAAACACACTGCATTGCACTGTTGCTATTTTCATTTCTGCCATGGCTCTTTGAGTCAAAGCCATTTACACGCTTGTTTGTTTTACTCGCTTGAAATTCTCTTGACCGGTTTTCCATTCACAGTGATGCTGGACGTGGAGAATCACAGAGCAACAAAACAGCCTTCCAAAAGCACCATTTAAAACCACAGCAATAATGAAATACTAGCAATAACGGAATGAAACAGCTTATTTCCATTAGAAAGAAGACATTTAAGTGCTGTTCAAATAAACTTCCAATGCATTAGCAGAAACATTTGAGTAGGGCTTTTGCCAGGCCTGGCAAAAGGCAGGTGATAACTGATCCCTGTTATCATGCAAAAGTGCAACTGATTAGGCTCGGTTGAACAGTTTGGCTTCCAGAGGTGGTGGCTTCTTCAGCAAAGGATCATGACTAGGCCTCGGCGTGTGAGGGAGGCTCATGCTGAAATTGGTGCCCGTGGGACTGTGGATGCCCTCCGAAGACCCACACAATAAAGGAATTTAAAGTTTCAGTCAGTCAGTCAGTTTTATTGCACATAGCCAAAGGCTGCCGCAATGTACACAGAATCATTCAACAAAGCGGGTTCTCCTTCATGGAGAGCACGTGTTGCGGTGGGGTCTGCTGAGCCACCCCTCTGTTACCAGGCAGGGTCTCTAAAGATGGCCTGGGGCAGTGATTGGTTCACTGGGTTGCTGGGGTAAAAGTTATGTTGCAATTTTGGTGGGAGAGGTAAAATGTTTAAATACTCTGCAGGCAGCCTGGAGCTTTCTCTTTGCTGCGTGCAACGGATCACCCGCCCACCCGCCCTTGAGTAAGGGGTTGTTGCATTGACCTTGCTATGCCTGTCATGGGGTCGTCTGCCGTTGGGGCAGGGGCCTGGTAGGAATTTTGTCCATCTGGCTGATTGGCTGGGCCATTTGGTTTTTGCCTACTGCGTAGCAAATCATCACAACTTGTAAGGTTGCGGTTAGGCATTGGTTATAAATTGGTGGAGGAGGGTTTAGGATAGGCTGGGCCTGCCCCTCCATGGTTGCTGCGGAAAGGGAATTCGGTTAAAGGAATCCTGGGGCTTGCCATCTTTTCGTCCAATCCCTGGAATGGGACTAGGGCCGGCAAGCCTTCGGGGAGCATGCGGATGAGAAGTGAGGGTCTGTGACTCAGCTCCATTTCTCCCCGACTTGCTTTCCCCCGCACTGTCTTTCGGTGGTGCCCGGAAGTCAGTTCTGTCCCCAGGCGGGGGGATTATGCCAAAAATTATGCCAAAATTATGCCAAAAACCTTAAACAAAAATTAAGTGTGTGTTGTGAGTTATTTGGGGGGTGGCTTGGGGACCTCGACACACAATTAAAAAATATGCTGGATTAATACAAAAACTTGAAACATTTATATTATCAAGGCATTACCTACTCTAAACAGAGCTATAAAAATACCTTAATATACAGGTTAAGACATTAAACAATAAAATTTACAAGCTAAAATCGTCACATGGCCACTAATATATTAAAAAATAATGTTAATTAATACAATGTGCAATTATATTCGGAGTTTGGTGATAAAGATAGAATATAGTTTGAGGTAGATAGGGTCAGATAAATTCATCTCCTTTACAGTTGGTGGCTTCTCGGCCTTTTGGCAAAGGTCAAGTGTAGTGTAGTGTAGTGTAGAAACAAACAGGTGAGCAGCAGATCTCTGTCAGTATTGGGAATCAGCTACACACCCTGCAAATAAAACGTTTAAAGTGTGTTGTAAAGTGCATTATATAAATGTGACACTAGATGGCAATGGTGAGCTATGGCAAATTCAACATATGTAGCTGAATCCCTTCCTTCACACCCAACTAAGGATGCTGTAATGTAGCTTTCTCTGTGGGAAAAGGATAATGGGCTGCAATAAACCAAGAGAGAGAGATAGACCGGCAGCTGAATTTGGGCTCTGTAAGATGACAGAAGGATGCAGGTGGCGCTGTGGGTTAAACCACAGAGCCTAGGACTTGCCAATCAGAAGGTCGCGGTTCGAATCCCCGTAACGGGGTGAGCTCCCGTTGTTCGGTCCCTGCTCCTGCCAACCTAGCAGTTCGAAAGCACATCAAAGTGCAAGTAGATAAATTGGTACCGCTCCGGCGGGAAGCTAAACGGCGTTTCTGTGAGCTGCTCTGGTTCGCCAGAAGCAGCTTAGTCATGCTGGCTACATGACCCGGAAGCTGTACACCGGCTCCCTCGGCCAATAAAGCGAGATGAGCGCCGCAACCCCAGAGTCGGCCATGACTGGACTTAATGGTCAGGGGTCGCTTTACCTTTACCTTTAAGATGACAGCATTTGGAGATGCTCTCTCTCTCTCTCTCAAATTCAGATATGCAGGAACAGCAGGTTTTGTCTGGGTTGATTGAGTTGCACTTCCCAGGTATGCTCAACCTGTAGAGTTATAATTAAGAAAATGTGTCAGTTGCTTTACATTCAGAAGAATCTCAAAACGATGTACAAAACAGAACTCCATGCAATGCAATAACGATCAGGTATAGTTATACAGTGCTACAATACAGTGGTACCTCAGAAGGCGAACGGAATCCATTCTGGAAGTCCGTTCGACTTCCAAAACATTTGGAAACCAAGACGCGGCTTCCGATTGGCTGCAGGAAGCTCCTGCAGTGATTCGGAAGCCGCGTCGGACGTTTGGGTTCCAAAGAACATTTGCAAACTGGAACATTCACTTCCGGGTTTGTGGTGTTTGGGAGCTAAAATGTTTGACTCACAAGGTGTTTGGGATCCAAGGTACGACTCTATACACATTTGTCAACTAATGCACGAAAAACAAACCCACTCTACAAAACGCCACAAGTTTCCCAAGGCCTTCTAAATGAAACAAAACTAGATGCGCTCATTGTGTTCCAGCCTGCCTGGAAGCAGTGGGAGCGAAACAATATACCCCACTTATAGACTTACATTTCATAGCAGTGCTTTAAAAGCTTTTTATCTAGGCTGGCTTTCGGCGGTAACATTGAAAGCTGGCATTTGTGGAGTAGAGCTGCTGTTTTCTGTTCCACTTTAATGCTTTGGTGTTTGGCTTCACTCAGAGCTCAAGACATAAAGGCAGCAATCAAAACAGCTAAATCGATGAATTCTTCCTTCTCCTGTTGAATGTGAAAGCAGCCTCTATGTCACCTGTTTTGCTAGTCTGTATGGCACAAGAATAGGAACACCTTTTGAAAAACTTTGCAGGGGTCTCCCTCTCCCCTTTCTCTACAATGATAAATGTCTTGGGCACACAGCGAAGTGAGTTGAAGTGACAAAGTCAAAAGTTAAGTGTTGTGGGGTTTTAAAATTGAGCAGAACAGGGAAGACAAGACTCTGCCCTAAACAGAATCAGGACTCAGCTATACAGCTGCAAATAAAATACAGTGGTACCTCAGGTTACAGACGCTTCAGGTTACAGACTCCGCTAACCCAGAAATAGTACCTCGGGTTAAGAACTGTGCTTCAGGATGAGAACAGAAATCATGTAACAGCAGCAGGAGGCCCCATTAGCTAAAGTGGTATCTCAGGTTAAGAACAGTTTCAGGTTAAGAACGGACCTCCAGAACTAATTAAGTTCTTAACCCGAGGTACCACTGTGGTGTGTTTTAAGTGCAATATACAATGTCACACTAGATGTTGGTGGTGAGCCTTAAGGAAAATTCAATGTATTTTTTAAAAAACACTTTTTAAAAAAGCATTTTCAGTTCGGTTTTTATATGTGTCTAGATTCCACTCCAGTCTCGCTCAAACATTATTACTCCAATTCCTGGTGAGTTAGCTGGCAAATCACAAAACCAAGCTCGTCCACGGAGGGCCACAATGCCAAAAATATGTTTGATTTGTCAATAAGCGCTGAATACAGCTATTAAAGAATTCCAGGAGCCCAGAATGTGTTTCTGCAGAGAAAAGTGTCGAGATTTGTTAATTTGAATGGGAGCGATAATTATACATGTCGTTCCGATGGGATCGCAGCTGATTAAAAGTCATGCATAACACTGAGTCCGATCAGAGGCCTTCAAACCGCAGGGCACTCAGCTCAGGGCTAATAGGTACAAAATCCCTGCCTTCCAAGACTGCCTTTAGAAAACTCTCTGGGGTGGTTTTCCTCATACAGTCAGCTGCTGCTGCTTCACTGTGTGAACAAAAACTGTCACTCATACTTTCCCCAATGCTGTGCCTTGCCTTGCAACATGAATTGGATATAATTTTTTTCTGCTTCTCACTCAGCTGATGCTCTAGCCACTATGGCGCATTGATGCAGGTAGCTGCTGCCACAATGGACCATTTCAAGCAGGCTTCTCTGCCAACTGTCCTTCGACCGGCTGAAAAACCTCCAGAGGCTTTCTGTTTCCCTGAAGTCCAGGGTCTTTTCATAAGAGTATAAAAGGGATCCAAGCCTGATGGAGCCACTAGGTGGCTGGGAGCATGGAGGGAAGCTTAGCCCAACCAGACTTTTGACCTCTGTGCCATTTGTCAGATTTTCTTTCATGTGTGAAAGCCAGACAATTGGCACAGCTGCCGGAGCATTTTGAACGAAGCTGGGATTTTCTGAGCATCTCAGAGCCGCCTTCCCTCCTGGGTGTGATGGCCTGGGATTTGGACTCGGATGCTGAACCTGAGGGATCCCAGCCTGCACAGGAGTCCCCGCCTCCAGAACCAGCTGAGCTGGGCCTGGGCATGAGCCTGAAGGGTCCTCACTTGTGCTGGATCCTCAGTTGCAGGCATCAGCCGAGTCTGCTCTGGCTCCTGAGGTGATGGAGGACCCATTGCCTGCAGGTGCTCCACTCTCAACCCTGTCAGAGGAAGCTGAGGTTGCCTCTGGGTCTGGTAACCCTCCAGCCTCTCCTGAACTGCAGAGGCTCAGGGCAGAGAGAACTAAGTTCCCGCAGGAGGAGTGCTCGCCTCCAGGCCAGGAGAGGCGAGTCACCAGAGGATCGGGGCCGCCCTATGCCTCAGGGCAGATAAAAGCCAGCCAGCCCCAGTCCCAAGTTGCAGGAGCAACATTGTTGGTTGCTAGTTCCTGCCTGAACCCTGTCCTGCTTTTCTGCTGGAGCTCCTGACCCGCCCTGGCTCCCTGCCCTGCACCCAGCTTCAACCACTATGGACTGCCTCCATGTTGCACCTTTGACCATGGACAGGACTTGGACCTTGCCTCTCGGGTAACCCACAGGACCAGCACACTGGGTCATCTTCCAAGGCCACATGATAGGGGGCAGAGTGACAAATGTAAATTTTACCCTTTGATGGTTTCTACACACCTTTGGAAGGGACGCGGGTGGCGCTGTGGGTTAAACCACAGAGCCTAGGACTTGCCGATCAGAAGGTCGACAGTTTGAATCCCCGTAACAGGGTGAGCTCCCGTTGCTTGGTCCCTGCTCCTGCCAACCTAGCAGTTCAAAAGCACGTCAAAGTGCAAGTAGATAAATAGGTACTGCTCTGGCGGGAAGGTAAACGGTGTTTCCGTGCGCTGCTCTAGTTCGCCAGAAGTGGCTTAGTCATGCTGGCCACATGACCCGGAAGCTGTATGCCGGCTCCCTCGGCCAATAAAGCGAGATGAGCGCCATAATCCCAGAGTCGGCCACGACTGGACCTAATGGTCAGGGGTCCCTTTACCTTTTACACACCTTTGGACACGCCTCTCTGTCCTTCATCCAGAAAAGGAAGAGGCATCATCACCATCCAGGGACATATCCAAGCCCAGGGGTCAGCAACCTTTTTCAGCCATGGGCCGGTCCACCGTCCCTCAGACCATGTGGTGGGCCGGACTATATTTTGGGGGGGAAATATGAATGAATTTCTATGCCCAAAAAATAACCCAGAGATGCATTTTAAATAAAAGCACACATTCTACTCATGTAAAAAAATGCTGATTCCCGGACCATCTGTGGGCTGGATTTAGAAGGCAATTGGGCTGGATCCGGCCCCCGGGCCTTACATTGCCTACCACTGTCCAAGCCATAGCTGTCAACCGTCTCTTATTTGGTGGGAAACTCCCCTATCACAGCGCCGTGTCTCACTGCTGTCCCTTATTGATGATGCCCCTTAAATTTCCCGGGTTTTAAAGGAAGCAGCTCCTCTCCCTCCCTCCCTGCCAGCCAGGGAGGAGGGAGGCTCCAACTGTGTTGCTTGGCTGCGTTGCTCACCCAATAAGGAGTCTAAGAACAACTGGGGGTGGAGCTTGCATGCCTTGTGCCAATCAAATCACCTTTGCTCAGCGCTTCCCAGCAGAGAGGTGACGGTGGTTTTCCTTGCTGCATCCCCTTTGCCGGGTTGCTGCGTTGTGGGAACCACCGCTTGAGGCTTCGTTTGGCTGCTGGCTGGGCTTTCTGCCTTTGGCTCAGAGGGGCTCAGAAGGTAAACATACCTGTGCTCTGAAAATCCCTTATTTCGGCTGCTGGTCCCTTATTTTCAAATCTGTAAGTTGACAGCTATGGTCCAAGCCCATACTCCTCAAGTGTCCCGATTTAACCAGGATATCCCAGATTGACAGAAGCCGCCCTGGATTCTGAACACAATCCTGGATGCTCTGTTTTGGCTCCCATGTTCTGGCCGGCATTTATTGGTTCTGTGCTGAGGCACAAGTCAGCTGGCTCACACCAGAGCATGGGAACAACAACAACAACAACAAAATGGAAGGAAAACTTACCTTGACCCCACACATCACTGCTCCTCTTCTTCTTCCACCACAGCTTTTCCGGAAACTGGCTTCTGGAAGTTCATCTGTGGTGCCGGAGGCAGGTTTGGTCCGGTCAGCGTTTCCCAACAGGGCAGGTCAACCTTCCAGTAGGCTGCTGCTCATGAAGATGCGAAACAGGAGCAAGAGGTGGAAGACAGCAAAGGGGGAGGCGAGCGTGCAATCAGGTTTTAGCAGCAGATGAGCAAGGTAGGGTCAGCAGCAGGGAGGGTGTGAGTGACGGAGGTGGTGGTGGGGCGCCCCGAATTTTCATCCAAAAATGTTGGCAGGTATGTGTTAGGATGCTGTTAGCGGCTCCCGGCTGGTTGCCCAGGAAAATCTAAAGATGAGGGAAAGTTTCTTACTGTCCTTTTTTATTTTTAAAATATTTTTATTAGGCAATTTCAGCATAATAAATCTCCCCCTTCCTCCTCCTCTGCTCAGCCCCTGACAGTATGCAAGCCTTCCTTCCCCTGAAACCACACACACTCCACAACACACATTGCCTCGAGCTTCCCTCCTACACAACTCAAGGGCAAAACAACCTGGTTTATTTTCAGGCAGCGCCTTCCAAGCGAAAATGTAACTGACACCCTCCTGATCGTCAGATAAATTAAACTGAACTGGTGTGAACTCTGTGTGGCTATTTAAACGGTCTGGTAGAGGGAAGTGAAACTAATCCGTTCAGGGTGGCCAGCACACAGTTGCTTCGCGAAGCCACTTACTAAATTCTTCAGGATCACCACCTCTTCTGCGAAATTATAAATAGACCGGAGCTCGTTTTTAGTGCATCGAGCCAGCTTTCACAGGGATCCTTTTACTGGGGGCTGAGGAAAGGAATGCCAAGGAGGAGGAGGAAGCAAGGAGGGGGGTTAGGGATTTATTGACATGGGACAGGGGGTGGATACAGAGAACGGGGCTTTGCAGCTTTAATTCATTTTACGATGGAAAATATTGACAGGTAGAAAATATCTGGATTTTTTTTTAAAAGAAACAAACATTGGGCTTGTTACTTGTGGCAAAAGACAAAATGATGATTAGAATTTTCTGGAACTCCCTGCCCATTGACACCAGACAAATGCCTTCACTCTATAAGTCAAGCCTTATGAGGAACGTGTTAGGATATTTCCGTTCCACCTTTAAAGGGAGCAGGATGTTTGTATAACAGCCTGCGTAAGTTCCTGTCTCACAGGATGTTTATGTTGTAAGTTCGTTTCGTTTTTGGCTGTTTTGCCTGAGCAGTCGGAGCAGACGGTCATGTTTTCTTTGTTCTGACCAACGCCAAATAAACTGTAAATATGCATGTTCTGCTCTCATGCTGTGCAACTTCTGTTGTGTGAATTCTGCTGATAGAGTGTGCACAAGTCCAAGAATGTGGCTATCTTTTCTTGAGGCTTCGTGTCGCTACAATTGCTAGATACTGCGTGACTAACGGAGGTCGATGGATCGTCCGGCACCGAGCTTGGGGCTCAGATGGACTTTATCTCCCTGGCAGTATCCCAACAACAGGTTTCGGGCCCAGATTCACGGCACTTGCAGGAGAGTAAGACTGCGACAGACTGCTGAGGTATGTGTTGGAAAAGCGAAAGCAGAGGCTTTTCTGTTTGCCGCGGCAAGAGCTTTTGATGTCCGGCTGGCCTAATTGGCCTGGGAGCCGAGCCAAGCAGGCTTCGTGATTTATGGGTGCCAAGATAAGGAGTCTCTGAAGTGGCATAAAGGCTCACGGCTGAAGTTAAGAGCTGGAATGGAGTTTTTCCAAGCCTCTGAAGCTGCTGAGTGTCCTAAATTAAATCGGGACAATTATGAGACCTGGGCAAAATGGTGTGAGAGTTTGCTGCGTCAGTTTGGAGTCTGGCATACTGTCTCAGAAGCCCCTCCAGTTCCTCTGACAGGGAGATGGGAGGCTCAGAATTCGAGAGCCATAGACGTAATTGTCTTGTCCGTCTCTCTGGAGGAAATTGCTACGCTAGCTGGCAACACGACTGCACGTCAGATGTGGAATGCTTTGAAGATAGCCCATCTGCCAGTCATCCCAGCCCAGAGTTTGACTGCATCGGAGGTCCTGGCTGTTTCCCAGAATGCTAGTGAATGCAGGGATGCTGAGGGCACCGGTTGCAAGCTGCAGGGGGAGAAGACTGCCACGTCATCCCAGGCAGCATTCCAGCCTCCAGGGGGAGCCAAGGAGTCGGCAGCTGAGAGCTCTGTTTCTCGTGAGAACCAAGGTCAGAGCCTTTGCAGAGGCCGGAAGACCAGATGTAAACAGAGCAAGATGCTTGCAGGTGGCCAGGAGCGGGGGGGCAAGTTGCAAAAGCCCTCGCCAGTGGAAAACAAGGCTATGTTTGCTGGCACAGCTTCACCAAAGGCTAAAGGCAAGCTGCAAAAGCCCACGCTGGTGGAAAACAAGGTTTTGTTTGCCAGCAAATCTGCTTCGAAGGGGAAGGCCAGGTTTATTGTTGACTCTGCGGCCACGCGCCATCTCACCAAAGACCGCCATCTGTTTGTCTCCTTCACACCTCAAGATGGAGAGGTCCAGCTGGCTGATGGAAGAACTTTGCAAGCTACAGGAGTTGGGACTGTGAAACTTGAAAGTCTGCATACTACCATTAGTAATGTTCTTTTTGTTCCAGGAGCTGTGGACAATTTGATTAGTGTACCACAGCTGACTGGGCGTGGTTTTGAGGTTTCCTTCAAGAGGACTGTCTGTGTCATCAGAAAAGGCAAAGAGGACATTTTGCATGCAAAGTTGATGGATGGTTTGTTCTGTCTAACTTATGATGACAATGGTGTTGCTATGTCTAATGCTGATACTTGTTGTGTTGCACAAACTAACAAGGTTCTTCATGCAGGATGCATTCACGATGCACATCGCAGATTTTGTCACCTCTCTTGGCAAGCGCTAGCCAAGATGCCTGGGTTGGTTGAAGGTTTGGACATCAAACCTTGCAAATTTCACATGAAATGTGTATCTTGTGCAGAGAACAAGGTGAAGGTTGCTCCAAAAGGCAAGGAGTCTAGCAGGCAGGCTTCCAAACCCTACCAGCTAGTTCACGCAGACCTGGTTGGTCCACTAGCGCCCTCTTTAGGAGGAGCAAGGTACTTCATGGTTCTAATTGATTCTTTTTCCAGGTACATTCATGTGTTTATGCTCGAGCAGAAATCGCAAGCATTTCCTAAGTTCAAGGCATTCTGTGCTTGGTTGGAGAATGCTCATGGTAAACGTATTGGCTGTCTGTTTACTGATCGGGGCGGGGAGTTCACTTCTCAGCAGTTTGAAGCTTTCCTGACTGAGAAGGGAATCCAGCATGACTTGTCAACGCCTAGATCGCCATGGATGAATGGGCTTGCGGAGAGAGCAAATCAAACGTTGCTGCAAGGAATAAAAACCTTGTTGCATGATGCCAACCTCCCTGAGAAGTTTTGGGGGGAAGCTCTCTCGAATTTTGTTTACAGTTTTAATCGCAGACTGTCATCACCTATTGGCTGCACTCCCTATGAGAAAATGTTTGGTAAGAAACCTAACGTCAAGCACATGAAAATCTTTGGTTCTGACATGTGGGTACACACCCCACAAAGCAACAAGCTTGGGAAGCGTGGGGCACATGGTTTGTTCATGGGGTACGAAAAAGGTGCATACAGAGTATGGATGACTAACTCTAAATCCATAAAGTTCACAAGGAGTGTTGAGTACAATCCTAAGTGGGGGGAAAATGTGGGAATTTTCCAGAGTTACCCAGAGGAGGATGAAGGTGATGTGAAGAAAGCAGATCATGCTGAGAAAGCTGAGGAAACTGAGGATGAGGATGATGATGATGATGATGATCAGAGTTCGGATTCCAGTTCAGTGGGCGGCGCTGCTGCTGCTGTCAGTGACAGTGATGACACAGCAGACTACAAGAGCGCAAAGGCCTCAGTCAGACCATCTGATGAGTCTGACAATGAACTGGAAGAACCACTGTTCACCATTGGTCGTTTTTCTCCTAAGAAGGAGGAGATGAGTCCAGAAGACTTGCGTCTGGTTCGCAGGTCTGAAAGGGCGACCAAAGGCAAACCTCCTAAGAGATTTGCTGATGAGTTTGCTAAGATGGCAACTGCTGTTCTTAGTAGCTCAGAGAAGGTGTGGGAACCTTCAAGCTTCAAAGAGGTCCAGGAGTTAACCTCTAAAGATGCTGAGCCTTGGCTTAATGCCATGAAGGCTGAAGTTGATTCCTTAAACAGGAACCAGACTTGGGAACTGGTACCGGTAGTCCCAGGAATGAGACTGGTTGGCAGCAAATGGGTCTTCAAGGCCAAGACAGACCAGTATGGCAAGGTTGTCAGACACAAAGCCAGATTGGTTGCCAGAGGTTTTTCACAGGTACCAGGGCAGGATTACCACGAGACCTACTCACCCACGGTCAAATATGAGAGCATTCGGCTGATGCTCAAGATCGCTGCGGAGGAGAAACTGCATGTTTCCCATCATGACATAAATACAGCTTTTTTGTACGGGATTTTGGGGGAGGAGCTGTACATGCTTCCTCCTGACGGGATGCAGATACAGAAGGGAATGGTCTGTAAACTGCGGAAATCCTTGTATGGTCTCAAGCAGAGTGCCAGGTGTTGGAACACAAAACTCACTGAAACGTTGCTTTCTCTAGGTTTTCACCAGGGCAAAGCTGATCCGTGTGTGTTTGTCAAGGAGGAGGGGCAAAACAAACTGTATTGTTTATGTTTTGTTGATGATCTTCTGATGTTTTGGAAGAATCAGGCTTTTTACCAAAGCACCCTAGCTCAGCTGAAGGAGCACTTTGACATGAAGGATCTTGGTGAGGTATCCAACTATCTTTCTCTGCAGGTGGAGAGGGACCAAGCAGGTAATTTTCTGGTACACCAAACACAGAAAATTGCTGATGTATTAACCAGGTTGAATTTGGTTGATGCAAACCCAGCAGACACACCGATGGTGACAGGTTACCAGGTAGATAGTACTGCTGAAGCGTTTTCTGACACAACGCTGTACAGATGCGTTCTAGGCAAGTTGAATTTCATTGCTAGATGTTCGAGACCTGACATTGCTGTAAGCACTAACCTGCTTAGCAGACATGCTAACAATCCTACTGTTCAGGATTGGAAAGCTCTGAAGCGCATAGCCCGGTATTTGAAAGGGACTATGCACTACAGGCTGAGGTTCACCAGTCAGAAGACTGGAGGTCTTGAAATCTTTGCAGATGCAAGTTTTGGAAGTGACACCACGGATGGTACAAGCACTTCTGGAGTATGCTACATGTACAACCACTGCCTGTTTGACTGGTTGTGCAAAAAGCAGACAACAGTTAGCCTAAGTTCCTGTGAAGCAGAACTCAATGCTCTGTCATTTTCACTCATGGATTGTGAATGGTTGATGCAACTGTTTAAGGACATTGGGGTTTCTGTGAAATGTCCTATACAAGTGTATCAAGACAATAGATCTTGTTTGGCTTTGCTGAACTCGGAGAGTTGCAAGCAAAGAACCAAGTACTTGCAGATTAAGCTACATCGTGCAAGAGAGTGTATTCAGAAAGGACTCATTCAGGTGTCCTACATGCCAGGAAATGAAATTCCTGCTGATCTGTTGTCTAAGGTTGTTAACAGAGAACAACTGAAGGTTTACGCACAAAGGTTGCAATTGGGTTGAACCACAGGTACTACAGGTTACACGGAAAGGGGGAGGATGTTAGGATATTTCCGTTCCACCTTTAAAGGGAGCAGGATGTTTGTATAACAGCCTGCGTAAGTTCCTGTCTCACAGGATGTTTATGTTGTAAGTTCGTTTCGTTTTTGGCTGTTTTGCCTGAGCAGTCGGAGCAGACGGTCATGTTTTCTTTGTTCTGACCAACGCCAAATAAACTGTAAATATGCATGTTCTGCTCTCATGCTGTGCAACTTCTGTTGTGTGAATTCTGCTGATAGAGTGTGCACAAGTCCAAGAATGTGGCTATCTTTTCTTGAGGCTTCGTGTCGCTACAATTGCTAGATACTGCGTGACTAACGGAGGTCGATGGATCGTCCGGCACCGAGCTTGGGGCTCAGATGGACTTTATCTCCCTGGCAGTATCCCAACAGAACGGTTGAAGGAGCTGGGTAAGTTTAGCCTGGAAAAGAGGAGACTGAGAGGAGATACGATGGCCATCTTCAAATATCTCAAGGGCTGTCACATGGAAGAGGGAACAAGCTTGCTTTCTCCTGCTCTGGAAGGTAGAACTTGAACCACTGGATTCAAGTTACAAGAAAGGAGATTCCGACTAAACATCAGGAAAAAGCTTTCTGACCGTTAGAGCTATTCAACAGTGGAACAGTCTCCCTCAGGAGGTTGTGGAATCTCCTTCCTTGGAGAGGCTGTTGCTCATTAGGCCTGACACTCAGCCAAGTCTGCAAAGATTGTGGTTTTGCTAATAAAGAGTTAACTCCAACTTTGTTTTTTTAAAAAAAAAACTTTTTTATTCAGAATTAAAACAAAACATATTATCCAGAAACATATCATCCTTATTTTTCCCCCCATTTTTCCTCCCTCCCCCCACCCTCCCACACAAAACCCACCCACCCCCACCCCCTGGCTTCCCTCGGTTCCAGTCTTTGATTTCTCTGAGAATGCTGTTTCTGCATGTTACACAGTTGTATAGATCCTCGAACTATTTAGCTGATTATCATCAATAAAAAAGTTTGTGGATGTTTATTCAAAGCCAGCCAAGGAGTCCAGTTCGCTTTGTTGCGTCTTCAGATACTTTGTAAAGGGTTCCCATTCAAGTACTTTGTAAAGGTCTTCAAGTACTTTGTAAAGGGTTCCCATTCATGTTTAAAGTCACAGTTATCCTTGTCCCGTAGCTTATATGTCAGTTTTGCCAGTTCTGCATAGTCCATCAATTTTTCTTGCCATGATTCTTTAGTTGGGGTTTCTTCAGTCTTCCATCCTTGTGCTATTAAAACTCTCGTGGCCGTTGTCGCATACATGAAGATATTTTTCAGCTTTTTTGGCAGATCTTTCCCTACAATCCCTAACAAAAGTGCTTCAGGTTTTTTAACAAATGTTAAATGGAACATTTTCTTCAATTCATTGTATATCATTTCCCAAAAAAAATTAATTACATTACAATCCCACCACATATGAAGGAGTTAACTCCAACTTTGAACGGTGTGATTTACTGCTGGCTTGCTCTTCAACATAAACACACACATAAACAAACACACGCACCCTGCTACCTCTTTCCATCCAGCCAAACAAGTGGCATGACTACAGTTCAATGACATATTTGAGGTCTGGCGAAAGCACTCAAGGAGGGCGTGAAGTAGGGTCAGCATGGGTGTGAAGAGGGGGTGTGGCCTACTAGGGAGAGGGGTGTGGCCTGAGAATCTTGAGGCCGAATTAGAGAGGCTTAGAGGGTCACATTCAGCCACCAGAACTGTTATTCTTCACCCCTGGCTTAGTATGTGGCTCCCAACACCCAATTCTGTCCTCAGCTCATTGAAATTCACTCCAACCCTTATCATGTATGAGTAATTAGACTAAAGCAACCCGAGGTACATTCAGTACTCAATAGGAGGGATGTTGTGTTCTCTTTGGATAATTTGTAATGATGGAGTATAACCGAAACAGATGTTTTTCTAGATACTGGCATCACAAATAAAAAATGCACGTTGAATTCTCACATTTTTATAACTCTAAGAAGGCTGTGCAAGCCAACCATTATGCACAATTATTTGTTTCCACACAAAAACTTAATTTTATTAATATTATGCAGGTGGTTTGAAAGATTATGTTTGCTTTGCTTTTTAATTAGCTCCAGTGCAATGGATAAAATGATAAATGGGTCCAGATGACCTGCATGTCGAAAATGGGTATTTCTTCTTCTGCCAATATATTTCCAAAAACTGAAAATTTAGGTCTTTCAGAAAGCAACGTATTGCCAAAAAAAAAAAAGAAGAAGTGACAGTCAGGATTGACTCATGCATCTGTTTCTGAAGATATTTGAAGATGCTGGAATTTCTCTCACATCTGGATTGCAGAAGAAAATGTAATATGCACAACAGAAATGCTAGCATATCACCTGCGTATAGGTCTGTGTTCTCTGAAATCCCAAATGAATTTGCATCCGCATCTATCTCCACAGGTGCAATCTGTGTATTGCCACTTTGCATGTTCTATTACTCATGGGCATGCAAATTAATGAGTCGTTTTAATGAATCTCGAATAGATCCAAAAAACTCGACTTAAATAGAATCAAAATATAATTCCCACACACCTTTTTGTGAGTGAAGAAGATTTTAACCTTAGGGAAATTTGCCACTAACTCCAAAGGGAGCATGACTAGCCACCTGGAATCCTGGTCTCCTTTGGTTCCTGAAACCAAAAGCTTTGGTTGTTAGGGAGCTTTGATTCCTAACACCCTACGTAAACCACAGTTCCCTGGTTTTTTGGTCGGGGTACCAGGCCAAGACTCTTAATGTGGCATAAGAGTTCATTAAATATAGATTGTGGATGTGACCATGGTCAAGTGGATAGAATACACCAGTGTGTATTCAGTGGTTAAGAGCAGTGGACTCGTAATCTGGTGAACCGGGTTCGCTTCCCCACTCCTCCACATGCAGCTGCTGGGTGACCTTGGGCTAGTCCCACTACTCTGAAGTATCTCAGCCTCACTCACTTCATAGTTTGTTCTGGGGGAGGAAGGGAAAGGAGAATGTTAGCTGCTTTGAGACTCCTTCGGGTAGTGATAAAGCGGGATATCAAGTCCAAACTCTAATAATAATAATAATAATAATAATAATAATAATAATAATAATACCTTATTATTTATACCCCACCCAGAGCGGTTTCCCCAGCCCCTCTGGGCGGCTCCCAACAGAATATTAAAAACATGATAAAACATCAAACATTAAAAATTTCCTTAAACAGGGCTGCCTTCAGATGTCTTCTAAAAGTCAGATAGTTGTTTATCTCCTTGACATCTGATGGGAGGGTATTCCACAGGGCGGGCGCCACCATCGAGAAGGTCCTCTAGCTGGTTCCCTGTAACCTCACTTCTTGCAATGAGGGAACTGCCAGAAGGCCCTTGGAGCTGGACCTCAGTGAACGATGGGGGTGGAGACGTTCCTTCAGGTATACTGGGCCAAGGCTGTTTAGGGCTTTAAAAGCCAGCACCAACACTTTGGATTGTGCTCAGAAATGTACAGGGAGCCAATGTAGGTCTTTCAGGACCATGGCTTGGATCTTGAGAGCTGACAATGGAGGGACACTGGCAGGAACTTGGCCACTGAAGAGCCTCTCAAGATGGTCAAAGGAGCCCACATGGACAGCTTTGGATGGGATGCCACGAGCTGCTAAGAGCTAATGGAAATGAAGCCTCAGTAGGGTGAGTGGCCCTCACCCAATTTTGAGCAATTCTCCCTTGACCTACTCCAAAGGGCCTCCAGATTCTCCAGAGAGCCTTTTCAGTGGACAAAGAAGGTTTCAAGGAGAAGTGGATGTGAAAGTCCTCTTCCATGAGATTGCTTCTCCGGATCCACACCTACAAGCCACACACCTACAAGCTTATCTATGGTAAAGTGGCCAAATAATATTAACAAGTCAAATTATCCCATTATGCCCTGTGATGATTTGTTGGTACAGTGGTACCTCGGGTTAAGAACTTAATTCGTTCCGGAGGTCCATTCTTAACCTGAAACTGTTCTTAACCTGAAGCACCACTTTAGCTAATGGGGCCTCCCACTGCCACTGCGCCGCTGTTGCACGATTTCTATTCTCATCCTGAAGCAAAGTTCTTAACTGAGGTACTATTTCTGGGTTAGCGGAGTCTGTAACCTGAAGCGTATGTAACCCGAGGTACCACTGCACTTTCCCTGCAGAAATTTGATAGGTTTACAATTGGCATTCTATGATATAGTCAGTCCATTCAGTTTGAGCCATTGAATTCTAAATGAAAACACAGAGACTCCTTCCTTTCTTTGGTTAACCTAAAGAAGAGAGAAATTTAAAATGCAACACTGGATGGCATAAATACAGCATTGGGGGAAAAACTGTGACTCTCCAGCTATCGCTGGATTCCCAACTCCCATCAGCCTAGCTAACATGACCAATGAAGGATGAGGTCATTTGTAGTGTCGCGACTTCTGGGTGGCCACTGGTTCCCCCATCCCTGGCTTTATTTAGAATAGATGCAGATTTAGTGAGAATAATCAAAGAGTCTGCCTCTAAGTTTCACTGAATCAAAGTTTACAAATAAAGACGAACAAGTGATAAAAAACAACCCACTCATTTTTACCAACTTTCCCTTATGCATCCCGTTGTAAAGTGTCAGTTGTTTCTGAAAAGTCGTACAAAATAGCACATTATTTGAATGCTATCTAGCTGATTTCCATTGGCAAGGTCTTTCATTGATAGCCACGCTTAGCCTTTGTTGTTACATGCAGAGATCCATGGATGGAATGGGTATTCTCCCAAATCTGCGACTGAAGTATCGTTTTCACAGCTCACGGCTGAGAGTCTGCTGTTTCTGGGTGCGTTATTGTTGCCATGATGCCATCAAAACTAAGTAGCAGTACAAAATTTCAAGTTGCAAAAGTCTGGTTATTGTTGACGTGTCCCACCCAATGATGAAAGCCATGATAAAGGTTGACATAACTGGGCGAGGCGTCGCTCATCTTACACTGACGCATCAGCACATTGTATCCAACAACACAGCAGAGACCAAGAATGTCAATACACAAATGGATTCTGAAAGGAAGGGTGGCCATGTATTTTCTTAAGCAAAGAGCCGGAATCTACAATGTGATCCAATCCAATGACCAGCTGGGAGACTCTCTGTCCTCTTTTTCCGTTCACTCACAAAGCACTACGAGAGATGTCACACAAAATCAGGAGATTTAAAAAGAGAACGTTGTAATCTTGTTACATAGCCGCATGGAAATTAATTGACTGCTGTCACTGGTTGTTCTGCCGCATTAAGAATAAACCTCAATTAACAACAATCTGTTTTGCCTTCCTTGCCTTAAATGGATTGTATTTGCAAATTAAGCAGAGCTGGCTGTATTCCAAGTTCTAGAAAACTATATTGTAAAAGTGACACATCTACTTCTTAATTATGGACAATTCCCTCCCCCTTTTTTCCCTTTTTTACTTCTAATAGATAGGTTACAAGTTCACCAATATTAGTTGTTTGCTGCAAGTACAACAGTAAAAGATGGGAGAGTTGTGATAGTTATTATAGTTATTATAGCTGATCATCAGTAGTCACCAGACACTGAGGTACCTTTTTTCTAGCAGAAGGTTAAAAACTGATAGAGTTCTTTCTCCTTCCTTCCTTCCTTCTTTCCTTCTTTCTTTTAGTGCTTGGAGGAGAACAAGTTGTTTGAACTGATCTGATGAGTTCTGAACACTATTATCTGGAGTCTCCAAGATGGTGGTGATATGGGTTCATTTAACTTGACTTATTATATCCGGTAATGTCATCCTCGATATATACATAATGTGTAGTTCAACTATGAGACTGCCCTACATCAAACAAGGGGTGCTATTGTAATCTGCCAGGTGTGGCTCTGCTGCTGGTTTTTATGCTCTTAGTGGAAACAGGATTGACTTAGGTCTGTCTTCAAAGTCCCACCCCACAGTCTGGTCCTGATTGGCCAATTCAAAGGCAAAAGTAGGAGAATACCGTCACTCTCTGTGACCGGCTGGGGCTGATGAGGCTGTCAACCAACCACACGGGAAGGTTTTTGTCATCCCCCCAGAGCTCACCCACAACCGCACTGGGCTGCTGCTGCCGAGAACAGGAAGTGGTCTTTTCCCTCTGGGTAAACAATGTTTCTTATTTTCATTGGGTGAAATCCAACAGTGTCCATCCACCAGCAAAATGGATACATTTGGCAGAAGGCATTTCCTACCCATTTAGCACCCTATGAATCCCCCAACATCTGCTTCAGAGGGTTGTAAAGTAAAGGTAAAGGACCCCTGGATGGTTAAGTCCAGTCAAATTTGACTATGGGGTGCAGTGTTCATCTCGCTTTCAAGCCGAGGGAGCCGGCGTTTGTCCACAGACAGCTTTCTGGGTCATGTGGCCAGCATGACTAAACTGCTACTAGCAAAACGGGACACCATGATGAATGCCAAAGCGCACTGAAACGCCATTTACCTTCCCGCCGCAGCTGTGTCTATTTATCTACTTGCACTGGCGTGCTTTCGAATTGCTAGGTGGGCAGGAGCTGGGACAGAGCAATGGGAGCTCACCCCGTCACGGGGATTTGAACCACCGACCTTCTGACTGGCAAGCCCAAGAGGCTCAGCATCACCTGCGAGGATTGAAGGACACACTGCAACAAATATGAGGAGAGAGTACAAGCAGGAGGTGAGGATGGACAATCTGCTGGCGAGACAGGAGATGTCATTCATGAAATATTTCATTGCCTTAGGTTTATGCTATCACTAATTGTATATATTTTAACAAATGCACACAGACACATTCAGAACTTCACTTGGTCATGCAATCATGCCCCCCAATACTGCAGCTGCATTACGTGATTTAAAAGTTAAATAACTGCGCCTCTCTTTCCTCCTTCCCCTTCTGCAGTACCCAGCATAATCAGGACCAAATGACTATTATATGTAAGCAAGTGAAACAATAACAAGGAAAGAACTGTAAACGAAAACAGATCCACAGATACAAAGCAAACAGAAAAACCCAAATGTTCTGGTCAAGAATAGCTAACAAGCAGCTGAAATGAACAAAACGATTCAAAATGGTTGTGAAGTAGCCTCAAAGCCCTGCTTCCTTTTTTTGAGAGCCAGTGCAAGTCATAGGTCCTCAATGCCTCCTTTGGTGGCCAATTCCATCGTTTGACTTTGCGCTGTGTAGATTGCCCTGTCCAGTGAAATAAAGAGGGTTATCTGCATGGATAGGAGAAGCTCAGGGTGCGCATTGGGGCAGGCTTTTGATCCAAGGCCGCTTTAGGATCAGGACGTTAGAGCAGGGAAAGCAATTTGTCTCCTACTGGTTTACATTTATTTGACAGGGTTCCTTGACCCAGAAATCTGGACAGTCCCGCTCAGCATGTCAACATGATGGATTGAATCCTATAATTCGTCTGCTCCCAGAACTCCCACTGAAGTAACTCGGAGTTCATGATGTGCCTGGATGAACGATTGACAGAGCAGCCCATGGCCTTAACTCAAGTAAACATCTGGTGTTTCTGAACTCCCTTCTGCATGGACCTATTCCCGCTGGAGATAATCAACACAGGCTTTCGTCTGCCTGTCCAATGCTCCCTATATGTATCTCATAGCTGGCAGCGTCTTTAATTCTTCTCTCTCTCTTTGTGTGTGCAAGAGCCTCCACCTTGCTTTTCTCGTTTTGTTCATTTCCTACTCAGGGCTTCCGCAAAGCGTTTTGCCCCTAATGAGGTTCTTCCTCCTCCCGTACGAAAAACTAAACAAGAGACGGAGAGAATTATGTGAAACAAAACAATTGGTGTTTATGCATTCTCCTTTCTCTTTTTTTCTTTTGAAATTCTGGCTCTGAGCAATTGATCTGACACAAAGCTACAGACAGCTGCTATCACTAGAGAGTTGACAGAGCTAGGCCTCTGGGTGTAACTGAACTGATGCTAGCAACAGGAGATGTTCCCCTCTAACTAAGTAGACCGAGGTCAAAGGCACGACAGCAGCAGCATCGTGATTTTCTGGCCGAAGGTGTGGAATTGCTAGAAGCTCTCTGCCTGTGTTTCAAACTCCCACATATTTCAGCGGGAAAGGGAAGCGCACGGAGGATCACTTTGGAACATGTTTATCAAAGCGTTTGGCAGAAAAATAATTCACTTGTCTCTTGAGAAGAGGCAACTCAAGTACAAAATATGCGGGCACCTTGAAACTGCAGGTTTTGTCAGACATGGATCACTACTGCTTCCATTATTCTCTCTGTGAAAGGGGGTGGTTTAAATATGCGTACACTGTAAGTAATGCATGACAAGTGTATTTTGTCCCTTGATATCATATGCAGATCAGAAACTGCCAAAAAAAGAGGTACTTCAAACCCCCTTTCTTCTAAAAAGGCCACTGGCTGACTCTGTTGGAGCTCTTGCCTTTGGAAGCAGGTGAAAACAAAATCCTCTCAGTGAGATAAACTATGATTCTACTGCCATACTCACTGGGACTTGGGTATCTCTGAAATGGTGGTGGTGGGAATCTAGGGATGCTTAGGGAAGTTTTTAGTGTTCGATGTTTTATCGTGTTTTTAATATTCTGTTGGGAGCTGTCCAGAGTGGCTGGGCCAGATGGGTGGGTTATAAATAGTATTATTATTATTATTATTATTATTATTATTATTATTATTATTATTAGACTGCCACACATCCGGATTTTTTCATATGGCGGGGGGGGTTAGTTGTTGTTGTTGTTGTTGTTTAGTCGTTTAGTCGTGTCCGACTCTTCGTGACCCCATGGACCAGAGCACGCCAGGCACCTTTGTCCTCCACTGCCTCCCGCAGTTTGGTCAAACTCATGCTGGTAACCTTGAAAACACTATCCAACCATCTCGTCCTCTGTCGCCCCCTTCTCCTTGTGCCCTCCATCTTTCCCAGCATCAGTGTCTTCTCCAGGGAGTCTTCTCTTCTCATGAGGTGGCCAAAGTACTGGAGCCTCAGCTTCACGATCTGTCCTTCCAGTGAGCATTCAGGGCTGATTTCATTAAGAATGGATGCGTTTGATCTTCTTGCAGTCCATGGGACTCTCAAGAGTCTCCTCCAGCACCATAATTCAAAAGCATCAATTCTTCGGCAATCAGCCTTCTTTATGGTCCAGCTCTCACTTCCATACATCACTACTGGGAAAACCATGGCTTTAACTATACGGACCTTTGTTGGCACCCCAAACAAAAAAGCCTGAAAAATTAACTTTTGGGGGAGATGGTGCCCAAACCACTTTAACCTTAAAAAAGCAAAAAAACCAACTTTTTGTGACAAACAGGCACCAGTTTCCCTCAGACTGTGGCAGAAATGTCTGCAACACTAGATGATCTTAGAGGCTGCCTGTCACCTAATAAGCACACCCCATTTATTTCTCAGAAGCAAATCCCAGTTACAGCTGTGAGACTTGCTTCTCCTTCCAATTACTTTTATTAATTTTCCAAATTATTACAAACCAAACCAAATTAATTTAATACAATTTCTTAAAATCAGGTTTCCCGCTCGTGTTGCTTCTCAGTAAATGTCAAAAAGACAGGGGCATGCATGTTTAAAATAGAAACTGACTTTTCCTAATTCCTTGCTCCAGACCTTTATCGTAGCCTGAGGAATTGTGGGTGATGTTAATGTATGGAACGTGCCAAGAATGCGTGCTCTCAGGCTTCCAGAAGGGGCAACAGAGCGCATGGTTTATTTATAAGGAAATACTGGAAGACTGAATAAGACTAGTAAGTTTTTAATTGCAAAGACATGATGGGCACTCACCTTTTTGTGAGAGACAGGAGGCAGAAGATGAAGGACCAAGATGCAAAGAGGTGAGAGATACATAGTGTAATGGGAAGATCACAATGAAGCATGGTTTTTGTTTAAAGGGCAAAAGGACTCTTAATCTCAGGGTTGTGGGTTCAATACCCACGCTGGGCAAAAGATTCCTGGAGTAGTTTACCCCCATAGGTAAAGGTAAAGGGACCCCTGTCCAGTCGTGGCCGACTCTGGGGTTGCGGTGCTCATCTCGCTTTATTGGCCAAGGGAGTCGGCATACAGCTTCCAGGTCATGTGGCCAGCATGACTAAGCCGCTTCTGGCGAACCAGAGCAGCACACGGAAACGCTGTTTACCTTCCTGCCAGAGCGGTACCTATTTATCTACTTGCACTTTGACATGCTTTTGAACTGCTAGGTTGGCAGGAGCCAGGGACCGAGCGATCGGAGCTCACCCCGTTGTGGGGATTCGAACCGCTGACCTTCTGACTGGCAAGTCCTAGGCTCTGTAGTTTAACCCACAGCACCACCTGCGTCCCTCAGTTTACCCCCATGGTCCCTTCCAACTCTACAAACCCATAATCCTGTGATCCAAGAGGGGATTCTCTGGCCTGCTAACTATTATTGGCCCACTGGGGGTGGGGTGGGGGTTCAATTTGGCCCACGAGGCTATTTCCCCAAGCCCACTCTCATCTATAACTGCTGAAGAGTCATCAAGAGAATGAAATGGCAAAGCAGACCCCAGCAGAGAGCAATATTAAAGTCTCTGCTCAGCAGCTGGCGGGCAGAGTTTATTTTTTTTATTTTTAAAAAAATATATAATTTTTATTAGTTTTCAATTACAATACTCCAATAAAAGCCTCATTGTGTCAATGCCAAACTATAATACAATTAATAATGCCAATCTTTCAAATGCCAAATTATACAATTCAGGCAGAGTTTAATTCTGCTTGGTGAAGCTTTAACATATTAATGTTTAGCTTTAACACATAATGTTTGATGCATTACGGTATTTTAATATTTTGTTGGAAGCTGCCCAGAGTGGCTGGGGAAGCCTAGCCAGATGGGCGGGGTATTAATAATAATAATAATAATAATAATAATAATAATAATAATAATAATAATTCAGATGATTGATTGGTTGGTGAGTGATCCTACCTATCTGTCAAAGTTAGCCCACAGGAGGGAGATAAAGATCTGAGCCCACTCCTGTGTTATTGCAGATCAGGGCCTATTTAAAGGTGGTAATTTGGCAGATTTAACAAAAACAAAAAACAAAACAGAGGAAGGCAACCACATGCGTTTTCTTCCCTAGGCAGAATGTCTTCTTGGGTGTAAAGCACAGCATTGCACAGTCTCCATTTTTGGTTTTTCGTCAAATACTGATCTCAGCACTAAGCGTTTCACAGCTGGGAATGAGGAACTAATCGGAACGGTGCCAAATAATAATAATAATAATAATAATAATAATAATAATAATAATATTTTTTTATTTATACCCAGCCCATCTGGCTGGGTTTCCCTAGCCACTCTGGGCAGCTTCCAACTGAATATTAAAAACAATACATCATCAGACATTTAAAAACTTCCCTAAACAGGGCCACCTTCAGTTGTCTTTTAAAAGTAAAATAGTTGTTTATTGCCTTGACATCTGCTGGGAGGGTGTTCCACAGGGTGGACGCCACTACCGAGAAGTCCCACTGCCTGGTTCCCTGTAACCTCACTTCTCGCAGCGAGCGAACCACCAGAAGGCCCTTGGCGCTGGACCTCAGTGTCCGGGATGAACAATGGAGGTGGAGATTCTCCTTCAGGTATACTGGGCCGAGGCCATTTAGGGCTTTCAAGGTCAGCACCAACACTTTGAATTGTGCTCAGAAACGTACTGGGAGCCAATGAAGGTCTTTCAGGACCAGTGTTAATTTCTGCATCTGTTCCTTCGTTCTACACCCCTAAAACGTGTTTCTGTGGAGGAGACCTTTTGTGTGTGCACTGTCGGAGGAACAGGGAGGCGGGGGAGCGCATCACCCCCGGCACCATCGGGGAGGAGGGTACCATCACAGCCGCCCCCCAGACACGCACCGCGCACCCCCCCATGCCAGGAACAATGCTCCCGCAGGCAGCATGTCACACACCGGGGTGCACACCACACCCCCAGGACACGTGTCACACCCCAAGACGCGCGCCAGCCACGCCCCTGCCTGCTCTCTGCCCCCGGGGCCGGAGCATGCAGCTTCGCCACTGCCTGTGTATAAACCACAGGGATCATCCATTTGAGCAAAAACGTTTCAAATTCAAATCAGGCAGTTTAAATTGGTTGATTCCCTCCCTCCAGACACGCTCAAAAATATGCCAAGAAGAAGGAAATGTTACAGCATTCTCCACAAAGGTAGATGAGCGGCCAGTATAAGGATTATGCCTGCATTCCAGTAAGATATGCTCTTGTGTGCCACTTTGCTGCTATTCTGAATATAATATACAGTGTACCTCGGGTTAAGAACATAATTCGTTCCGGAGGTCTGTTCTTAACCTGAAACTGTTCTTAACCTGAGGTACCACTTTAGCCAATGGGGCCTCCCGCTGCCGCCGTGCGATTTCTGTTCTCATCCTGAAGCAAAGTTTTTACCAGAGGTACTATTTCTGGGTTAGCGGAGTCTGTAACCTGAAGCATCTGTAACCCGAGGTACCACTGTACTGAATATTATAGGAGGAGACTGGCCTTTCTGTATTAGATTGCGGCGCACTAAGTGAATATTTACTAGAGTGGGGGGGGGGGTAAGAAACACTAAAATCAACTGGCTTCTTTCCATGGATCTTTTTATGAGTTGTGAATCATGCTCCTCATACTATCTTGTCTTTTAAAATGTATGATTTGAATTTAATTTGCTTCTTAATACCCCATCAATAGGACATTAGCACTTAGTCACGGCGGGACTCATTGTCATAGATATGATGTTGGCACTCGCAACTCATAATGGGGAAGACATAAAAACCCATGTTTATAGTCTTTGGCTTCTTGTCCAGAGTTTTACTGCTTAAATTCTGTTGAAGTCCATGGGATTTAAGCAGCCTAGCTGCCTGTCTTTTTTTCTGGGCTTTTTTTGCACCCTGACCCTAAGAAAGAGAAAAAGAAAACGAATAGCAGGTGATGTTTGTCCTTCCATTGACAGACAGACAACAAATGGATCATCATAAAAACTGCAGTGCAAATCCTGCACAAGTCCATTTGGAAGCAGAGGTGCCAACTTGAATAAAATATTGGGGGGCAGGTAAGGCCTGCCCCACAAAATTATCACATGATGCAGCACATGCACACCATTTGAATGGCAATGGCCATCAGTTGGGGGGCGGTGCATTCAAATACAGTGGAACCTCTCCTTACAACCATAATCCGTTCCGGAGGTCCGGTCATAGCTAGAAACATACATAAGTAGAGGCGCACTTTTCCATAGAAAGTAATGGAAAAGTGAATTGATCCGTTCTAGACGATGAAAAACACCCCCTAAAACAGCAATTTAACATGGATTTTACTGTCTAACGAGACCATAGATCCATAAAATGAAGGCAATAATCAATATACTGTACAGTGGTACCTCAGCTTAACAACTTAATTCGTTCTGGAGGTACGTTCTTAACCTGAAACTGTTCTTAACCTGAAGCACTACTTTAGCTAATGGGGCCTCCCGCTGCCAGTGTGCGATTTCTGTTCTCATCCTGAGCAAAGTTCTTAACCCAAGGTACTATTTCTGGGTTAGCGGAGTCTGTAACCTGAAGCGTCTGTAACCCGAGGTACCACTGTACTATAAAATAAATAAGACAGTAGTGTAGATGGGGGAAAAAATAACATTAATTTTTTTTTCTTACGTGCACTGAGGGTGGGTGGGCTTACCTGGCTACAAGCTGGGGGTGGGGCAAGGGTCAGTAAAGAGCTGATTCACTTTGGCCAGGGTCTTTTTTTTTTTTTTCTTGCCAGGCCAGGTTCTTCTCTGGACTTCCTCAGGTTAGTTCCTCGGTGGAGTTTGGGGCTGCAGTGAACTTTGCTGTGCCTCTTGTGAGGGCACTTCTTCCACAGTTTTGGGGGTGGGATGGTGGCCTTCTCCCCGGCAGCAGAGCCCTCAGCGCTGCCCCGCAGCCGGCCGGATGGGCTCTGGGCTGCTGGCAAGACCTCTGTTTGTATCTAGAGGAAAGTTCATAAGTTGAAACACCTACTGAAGGTCTTAACTGGAATCATACCTAAGTAGAGCTGTACGTAAGTCGAGGTTCCACTGTATTTTATTGGGGGGGGGGCGAAGGAGTTTGGAAGTTACTCTCATTGTTTTGAATTACACTCCATAGTTAGTATTGTAGTCTTTCAATGCTGCCCTATAATATAATAGTTCTCATCATCACTGCTTTTTTTCTGGGGGGACGCATACCCCTAAACATTTTGTGATTCTAAGTTTGGCCTCATTGAGGGGCAGTAGGAAAATTGAGTAGGAAAATGAGAGTAAAGTGGTACCTCGGGTTACATACGCTTCAGGTTACATTCGCTTCAGGTTACAGACTCCGCTAACCCAGAAATAGTGCTTCAGGTTAAGAACTTTGCTTCAGGAGAACACAAATTGTGCTCCGGCGGCGCGGCAGCAGGGGAGGCCCCATTAGCTAAAGTGGTGCTTCAGGTTAAGAACAGTTTCAGGTTAAGAACGGACCTCCGGAACGAATTAAGTACTTAACCCAAGGTACCACTGTACCCCTAAACATTTTTTTTAGAAACAAAGCACTAATAATAATACAGTGGTACCTCTGGATGCGAACGGGATCCGTTCCAGAGCCCAGTTTGCATCCTGAAGCAAACGCAACCCGTGTCTGTGCATGCGCAGGTCACGATTGGCCGCTCCCGCGCATGCGCGTGACATCATTTTGAGCATCTGCGCATGCGCAAGCAGCGAAAGCCGGAAGTAATGCATCCCGTTACTTCTGGGTCGCTGCAGAGCGAAACCCAAAAACGCTCAACCCGAAACTACTTCAACTCAAGATATGACTGTAATAATAATAGTAATAATTGTAGTAATTATTATTATTATTATTATTATTATTATTATTATTATTATTTATAAATACTATATTCATTCCGCAATCACTCTGGGCAGCTCCCAACAGAATATTAAAAACACAATAAAACATCAAACATTGAAAATGTATTAGACAATTCCCCCCAATTTCCCCCCCATGGTAATATGCATTGTACATCTTCTTATTTTATTTTATTGCTGTAAGTCACTCGGAGACCTTCTGGTGGCAAGTGGCTAAGAAGTCTAATAAAGGAAATGAATCAATGAATGACCTTTGGTCAGATCCGGCAGGACTCTTCCAGGTAAAAGAATCAACACAAGCATTACCTGGAATTGAAATTCAGTAATGGGGAAAGTGCTATTTGCAAACGGCAGCAGGGCATGTTTGTGCTGGCAATGTGCTTAATATTTGCATATTAAAGGACACACCTGAAATCGATAGCCTGCCATCTGGTAGCAATGATTTCATGCCTCATCACGAAGATCTTAAGGATGCCCAGGCAAAGCTGGCTGCTTATGCTTCCAGTGTTGGACACTGAGATCCTATACATGGCTTCTCAGAAAGAAGGTACATTTACTGCAATGGGCTTGCTTCCAAGTACAGTGGTACCTCTGGTTACGAACTTAATTCCTCCCGGAGGTCCGTTCTTAACCTGAGACTGTTCTTAACATGAGGTACCACTTTAGCTAATGGGGCCTCCCGCTGCGGCCGCACAATTCCTGTTCTCATCCTGAGGTAAAGTTCTTAACCTGAGGTACTACTTCTGGGTTAGCGGAGTCTGTAACCCAAGGTGTTTGTAACCCGAGGTACCACTGTAAATGCACACAGGTACAATAGCTATTAGTCCTGTTGTTGTTGTTTAGTCGTGTCCGACTCTTTGTGACCCCATGGACCAGAGCACGCCAGGCACTCCTGTCTTCCACTGCCTCCCACAGTTTGGTCAAACTCATGCTGGTAGCTTCAAGAACACTGTCCAACCATCTCGTCCTCTGTCGTCCCCTTCTCCTTGTGCTCTCCATCTTTTCCAACATCAGGGTCTTTTCCAGGGAGTCTTCTCTTCTCATGAGGTGGCCAAAGTATTGGAGCCTCAGCTTCAGGATCTGTCCTTCCAGTGAGCATTCAGGGCTGATTTCCTTAAGAATGGATCGGTTTGATCTTCTTGCAGTCCATGGGACTCTCAAGAGTCTCCTCCAGCACCATAATTCAAAAGCATCAATTCTTCGACGATCAGCCTTCTTTATGGTCCAGCTCTCACTTCCATACATCACTACTGGGAAAACCATAGCTTTAACTATACGGACCTTTGTTGGCAAGAGCCATTAGTCCTAGTTTACAGCAAACTGTATTTGAACTGAAGGTTCTGCTATAAATATAAAGAAAAAGCAGATCAGCCATCCACAGACATCCCCTCTGTTTATATTACAGTGGTACCTCGGGTTAAGAACTTAATTCGTTCCAGAGGTCTGTTCTTAACCTGAAACTGTTCTTAACCTGAGGTACCACTTTAGCTAATGGGGCCTCCCACTGCACCTCCACCGCACGATTTCTGTTCTCATCCTGAAGCAAAGTTCTTAACCCGAGGTACTATTTCTGGGTTAGCGGAGTCTGTAACCTGAAGCCTCTGTAACCTGAAGTGTCTGTAACCCAAGGTACCACTGTATAGCAATTATTTCTAGATTTGCATCTATGCATATCAATTATGCAAATTTCATGCAAATCTATGCCCTCCTTTGGCCTCCTTTTGGTGAAGTGTAAGTGGCCACCATATGCATAGGATTTTAATCTGCCAGGGCAACAATTTGTCATCTCAATATTATTTCTAACTAGGCTCTTTCATCTAAACGTTTACCATTTTTCATAAACACCTGCTTCTCAAATGTTTGCCTTTCTCGTTCACTGCCTTCCTCTGGAATGCTAATGCAGCTTATAATTAACAGCAATCATATTTTTGGAATTTCACTCAATATGCCATCTCCGCTTACCATTTCAGATCTGCAAAATAGCTTGGCCCCAAATGACATTCCTCTGTTTTCCCCACGCATCTTGCAGGTAACACAATCGTTAGCCAAGGATCGCACAGGAAATCAAGTGTTTAAATTTAATTCCTGGAGTGTCAGCCTATTCCTTCCCGATAATAAGACGAACCAGTCTCAATTCTTATACGCTGAAGATTTGGGGAAATCATTGATGTTATTGCTGTGGAGAGGAAGATGAGCAAAACGACACTTAGCAATCAGCAACGTATTTTGCTCTTGAGCTGTTACTAAATGCAATATCCCATTCTGAATTCATCACAGTCCGATGAAGTAAATATTTGTGAAGGTAAATGTTTAATCAGCTAGGCAAGGTGTTTTCACTGCATTTTTCTCTCTTTGTGGGCTGCGTCCTATTAAAGATGTAAAACAACACAGAGCGGCTGGCTCAGAAATTACAGTTTCCTTGATCTGGTCAAAAGGAAATTACTTTTCACTCCTCCCTTTGTTTTCTTGGATCCTTTAGGAAGCAAATAGTTTCTAGAGCTGAGAAGTATTGTCACATAGTCCATGGATAAATTTTTAATCATTCCACTCCCCCAAGCTTTGCCCTTGACAGTTTTAGCATGTGGTGAACTGCATTTAAGCGGTACCAATGGGAATGTGGAAGCAAACGATTGTTGCATTTTTACTTTTCTTTTGCATTTATGAAGCAATACACGTGCTAAGTGCAATGGAGTTACACCGGTGTTTGTGGTAATGGAATTGCCCATTTAGCTTTTATTTTTTTAAAAAAAACCAGATTCATGGTAAAATTCACTCCCCGCTTAAAATAGTGAAGCCAGAGTTTACAACAGCATCCTAAACTTACAAGCACACAAACTTCTATTACAGTTCCTAATACTAACACTCCAAGGAAGTCTGGAGTGTTAAAAACCTCCCTTAAAATATTCCAGGATTCAAAGCACAAGGGGAGCTACAAATTTGCAGCAGACCTCCACTGCAGACGTTATTCTTGGGAACATAGAGCCCATTGGTCCATCTAACTCAGTATTGTAGGAAACAGGAAATGGTTAGGAAGTGTTATGTAATTATATTATATTATATTATATTATTATATGAAAGAATATTGTAAACCTCTAAAAACGTTTGTAGCTTTGAGATGAAATGTTTTGTAATGACAATATAAGGAACTGATTTACATTTGACAAGGGGAAATATAAAAATAAGAGAGAAGGTAAAAAAGTGGTTATAGAAATGCTAAGATTAAAGTAAATATATATGGAAGTCAGGAAGAGGGGCGGGAGGAGGTCGATGCTCTGGTACGAGAGAGGTTTATTGATGTATGTATGGATGTTGTGATTACAAAAATTGAAAATGTAATAAAAATTATTTAAAAAGGAAAAGAGAGGGGGGGGAACAAGCAGTATGTAAAATCTTCCAAACAAGCAAACAATAAATGTGTTCTGACACTGGGGGGGGGGGGAGAAAAAAGGAAGTGTTATGTATTCAGTGGTCTGTGTTTGCCTGAGCTTAAGTCTGGACTCAGGATTCTGAGCTCCTGTGTTCTGATTCGATACATGATGTCCAATCACAGAACATTTCAGGATTTGGCCTCTGCCATTGGCCCTTGAACTCTGAGTCGTGATTTGCAGCTTGGAAGTTTAGACAGCCAATCATGTTGGGAGTGGGAGTGGCCCAGGCTTTCAGGAATGTATATAAGCAGTTGCTTTGCCCCTGTTTCCCAGTGATGTAGTTCAATAAAGGTTCTTGCTGTTATCGCTGTGTCTTGCCTCATGGGAACCCACCGACACTTCAGGAAGAGCGAACAGAGTCCAATGCTTTGTGGATTTTTGAGGGTATACATTCTGAGACTTTTTTAGTGGTACTGGCAAACTCAGCACCCCAGGTCCACACTGGCATACCCTCCAACATTTCTCCCATGAAAATAGGGAGGTCCTAAGGAAAAGCGGGACATTCTGGGATCAAATCAGGAACCAGGGCGGCTTCTGTAAATCTAGGACTATCCCTGGAAAATAGGGACGGTCTGCACTGACATCCCATGGAAAAGAGAGAGAGTTGTAAACACATGGCAGTTGAGTACGCAGGGATCTCAATCAACTGTGAACCACCCTGAGTTCTTTGTATGAAGGGCAGTATATAAATTTAACAACAACAACAACAACTGGAGCTCCTGGGACATATTTTTAGCCAAACATATCCCATCCATATATTTTAATGTGTGATGTTTTATTATATTTTATATGCACTGTAAGACACCTAGAATGGCTGGGGAAACCCAGCCAGGTGATTAGGGTATAAATATTATTATTATTATTATTATTATTATTATTATTAATACTATTACTATTACTATTAATTCAAAGCCCTAAACGGCCTCCGCCCAGTATACCTGAGAGCGTCTCCACCCCCATCGTTCAGCACTGACACTGAGGTCCAGCTCCAAGGGCCTTCTGGTGGCTCCCTCCCTGTGATAAGTAAGGTTACAGGGAACCAGGCAGAGGGCCTTCTCGGTAGTGGCGCCCGCCCTGTGGAACGCCCTCCCATCAGATGTCAAGGAAATAAACAACTATCTGACTTTTAGAAGACATCTGTTCAGGGAAGTTTTTATTGTTGATGTTTTTGTTACGAAAAAGGAGCAATGCAGAAGCAAGCACCAGGTGGCTGGAATGGTAAACAGGAAACTGATGTTATTGGATTGTCCCGTGGGAAACTGGGACTGTTTGTAAAGTGCTCTGAGAGCCGGATGTTACCTCAGAGCAGCACATGACCCTGTACTGGAAGTACATGGGTGGAGTTTATTCTCTCTCTGCAGTGGGAAGCAGAGTGTGCAGACATGTTTCTCTGTACCGGTGAAAGACAGGAATAAAGACATGTAGATATATTTCTGTCTGTCTCTTTCCCCCTCCCTGGGAGAGGAGTGGGAGGAGTGGTGGTGTGTTCTTTTCACGTTTGAAAAGGATCGCCGAAGAGACCTCCTTTGATCTTGCCGGCAGACGCTGGCAGGAGGTCTTAAGGATTCAAGCCGGGCACCTGGAGGGTGGCCAAATTCCTCTGGACTAAGAGCAGAGCTGGAGGCTCTGGCTTTTGCTTGGATCCCGACAACTGGTAGCAGACCGATGGATATCTGATCCATGAGAATCTGCATGAGAGGTGAGAGGTCGATGAATCGTTGCCATCCTCTGCACCTAAGGAGATAAAGAAAAGCGTCTGCCTGCAGCCAAAAGCTCAACAGACAAGCTGGACACCGAGAGGAGTGTGTTTCAAGGCAACGGAGCCAGATAAGGTATGCTGCATTTTGAGCTAGAGAGAATGAACGCAGAAAGGCTTATTTTCTGGTTCACAAGAAAACGCTGTGTTTGAAAAACAGCTCTGAAAGAGCAAGCTTGCATACCAGGAATTCCTGTGGTTAAGATAAGGAGTTCCGTCCTGAGCAGGTTGCTAGGCAACGTCTGCCAGTTAAAGAATGGCTAAAAAAGAGCCTGGGAAATCGAAAGTGTATCTGCGCAGCTGTGCAAGGGTTTTGAAAAAAACAGCCCAAAGGCAAGCCTGCCAGTGAAGCAGTAAACAAAGACTTTTGGAGGTTTACTGGCTTGGAAAGTGAAAGCTGGCTTGAGATTGAGTGTAAAGCTGACTCTTGGATTCAGCATGGATGCCAGGAAGGGGGGAGTGCCCCTGAATGCCGTGGTTCTAGATGAACACAGCCGGCATGCTGCACTGGAAGAAAAGGACAGGGGGAGGAAGGAACGGAGTTCTAATTCCCCCACCGATGAGGCTACTGGAAAGGATGCTGTAGCTTTGAATGTTGTCCAGTGCTACAATTGTGGACAGGCTGGGCATCTTCAGCGGAACTGTAAGAAGCCACGTCAGCCAAAAGGAGCGAAGGGCCGCTCAGCAAAGCCTGAGGCGTCAGGCAAAGGTCACACCAAGACTTCGGTGAAACCTGGAAAAGCTTTGATGGCGAAAGGAACCACGCCAGATGTTGGGAACGCGTTTATTATCGACACTGCAGCGACCGTCCATATGTCCCCACACAAAGGACTCTTTTCAACGTTTAAGAAGCAAAGCTTCACTGTGACACAGGCCAATGGTCAGGAGCTAGAAGCGGCCGGCGTGGGGACTGTCTATCTTAAGAGTCTGGACTTGACAATAAACAATGTTTACTTGGTTCCTGAATTGAAGTTCAATCTGCTGAGTGTTTCGCAGATTGCAAAGAGAGGACTGAAACTGTCCTACGATGCTGAGAGCTGCGAGATCTACAAAGATGGAGAGTTATATCTTTCTGCCAAACAGAAGGATGGACTTTATTTGTTGACTTTTGCACAAAGTGATTACATGGAATGTAATTCATCTGTGTCTAACCTAGTTTCTCTTGCAGGTGTGAGCAAGAAGAAGACCGGGGTCAACAGGGCATTTCAGCGGGTGTATGCTGATGTGATTGGTCCTCTAGAACCATCTAGAGGCAATGCAAGATATTATCTTGTGTGTGTGGATCATTTCTCTAACTATGTCTGGGTTTATGTGTTGAGAAAGCCACAGGAAGCCTTGGAGAGGTTTCAGGAGTTTTGTGACAAAGTTAAGAGTATGCATGATGCTAACATTGATTGTCTATTCACAGATGAGAAGCAGATTTTTCTTTTACAGGATTTCCAAAGGTTCCTGCAGAAGAAGGGGATCAGACACAAGATTTCTGTTTCAGCGGAAGCGTGGAACAGGGGTGTCTGTGTACGGGTGAACAGAGAATTGCAAAAGGGGATGGAAGCGCAATTGCTTAGTTCACATCTGCCACATGAGTACTGGGCCGAGTCTCTAATGTCGTACTGTTATACGAAAGTGAGAGAGGTTTCAAAAGAGTTGGGAAGTTCTCCTTTTGAGAGACTGTTCCACAGAAAACCTTCTGTTGCCCATTTCAAGGTTTTTGGGTCTCATGTGAGAACAGAAGCTCCAGGTGGAGTAAAGAATGCCAGAGGCATTTTTGTGGGGTATGAAAAGGGTCTCTACAGAGTAATTTTGTCTGAATCTGGTCAGGTGATTCTCACAAAATTTCTAGAGAGCGCTCCTGAACAGGAGAGAGTGATAGTACACACTTTTCCCACTGATGACGATTCAGATGATGATGATTTCACTGATTTCAGTGGTAATGAGAGTGATGACACAGATAGCTCGGAGAGCTCAGTTGTCACAGTCATTGAGAGGAAGTCTCACACAATGGATAGGCCTTCACAACTGAAGGATGAACCACTGTTTACCATTGGAACTAGTTCTCCAAAGAGTCCTGAGACTGGACCAGTGAGCAGAGAGGATCAGCACCTCATACGTAGGTCTGAGAGAGTTACAAAGGGTCAACCACCCAAGAGGTACTCAAAAGAGTTTGCTAACTTAGCTGTTGCATGTGTTGCTGTTGTAAACAACCGAGGACAGGTTGGAGCTGTGTCTAAGTCAGAGACAAAGACACAACAGAGAGTTGCTAGCCAAGGTAATGCAGATGCACTCATTCCTTGGAAACCAGACAACCAGAGAGGTACACTGGGGAAACCAGTGGCAGGGAGTTCCAAGGGTGGAACTGAAACAACAGGGGAGTGTTATGTGTATAACAACTGTTTGTTTTCTTCTCTGGATCATGCTTTGCTTGCTGCAACACGCATTGATTCTTTTGGGGGAGGATGTTACGAAAAAGGAGCAATGCAGAAGCAAGCACCAGGTGGCTGGAATGGTAAACAGGAAACTGATGTTATTGGATTGTCCCGTGGGAAACTGGGACTGTTTGTAAAGTGCTCTGAGAGCCGGATGTTACCTCAGAGCAGCACATGACCCTGTACTGGAAGTACATGGGTGGAGTTTATTCTCTCTCTGCAGTGGGAAGCAGAGTGTGCAGACATGTTTCTCTGTACCGGTGAAAGACAGGAATAAAGACATGTAGATATATTTCTGTCTGTCTCTTTCCCCCTCCCTGGGAGAGGAGTGGGAGGAGTGGTGGTGTGTTCTTTTCACGTTTGAAAAGGATCGCCGAAGAGACCTCCTTTGATCTTGCCGGCAGACGCTGGCAGGAGGTCTTAAGGATTCAAGCCGGGCACCTGGAGGGTGGCCAAATTCCTCTGGACTAAGAGCAGAGCTGGAGGCTCTGGCTTTTGCTTGGATCCCGACAGTTTTATCATCTTTTTAATATTCTGTTGGGAGCCGCCCAGAGTGGCTGGGGAAACCCAGCCCAATGTGCGGCGTATAAATAATAAAAAAATTTTGTTGTTGTCGTCGTCGTTGTCGTTGTCATCGCAGAGACATACACCATTTCCTTGCTGGGTAAATCCATTCCCAGTCTTCAGTACAGTATGTGGCCTTGATTGTAGCAGGTAGCTGTAAACTGAAAAGGGAGTGGTTCACTTACTCACAGAGAGCTTTTATTTTTAAACTATATGCTTATATGCAACCAAAGACAAAGGTCACTTGAAATCATATAGGAATTATTGGAAGAACATGGAAGCATTATCATTTAATCATGAAAAATCATGGAACAATTTAGTGTCTAACCAGCACCAGAAACCAAGCTGCAAAAACTAAGCAACAATTGCCGTCTAATCTCAGGTAATCCTGTTTTTTATTACGAATTTCATTATGTTGTGATTAGAGTA
The DNA here is from genome assembly GCF_027172205.1 of Podarcis raffonei. NCBI lineage: Eukaryota > Metazoa > Chordata > Lepidosauria > Squamata > Lacertidae > Podarcis > Podarcis raffonei. The sequence continues at coordinate 118,484,497 of NC_070602.1, read as the reverse complement.
GAAACATGGAACTGGAGAACAAGATGCCCTTAGGCTTTTACTATCCTGTCAAGCTCATCCTTGATGTAGTTAAGAGTCCTAAAGGATAGAACTAGCCGTGCAAAAATCCCAGCCTAATTCAATGTACTGTAAACTTTTAATAAGGCTTCCGCTACAATAAAGAAGTTAGTTGCAAAATCATTAAAAGTAACCTTGTATTGTGTTTTCAGTGTTCTGGAGTTGCAATGCTAGGCGAACGGTGTGTTCAAAGGCTTGCGTGTTAATGAGAAACACAGAAACTGTAAAAAACAAAAACACAGCCTACACACAGGTGGAATCTAGACACATAACAAACGCTGTGAAAATACTTTTTTAAAAAAAAAGTTTTGGAAAATATGTTGAATTTGCCATAACTCACTGTCGCCATCTAGTGTATTTTGCACTTTACAGCACACTTAAAATGTTTTATTTGCAGCTGTGTAGCTGAGTCCACAGTGTACAACCGGTGTTGTGTAGTGGTTAGCATTTTGGACTGCCGCTGGGAACCTGGGTTCAAATGTGACTACAGCAATGAAACTCGCTGGGTAAACTTGGGCCAGTCGTTGTCTGTTAGGGGATGCCAACCTTTTTGGGCCCGGGGCCCATTTGCAAATTTGAGAAACTGTCATGTGCACTACCACAAAATACCTACCGCAGTTGGACCTGGTTAGTCACAAAATACAGTTGTTGCCGTGCAAGGACAAGCTAATCACATCTCCCCCAAATTCACTACCCATATCAATTCTGGTCTAATTAGCATTTCACTTTTCCCCCCATTTTTTTCATTTAAAGCTTTTGTACGCTGCTCACCATCGTGAGTGACCTCAATGCAGTTTATGCCTATCAAAAAAAAAAAAAGGAGGAACACTAATCATATAATACAATTAAGACCTCAACAAAACCATTATAATCAGCACAAATGCACTCGTTTATTCTCTTCCAGCCAACTCAAAAATTCCCATCCCTTTCTCCTTGGGATCAATACCCATATGCAAGCAGGTACACACACACACACAGAGAGAGAGAGAGAGAGAGAGAGAGAGAGAGATTCATTATCCTGTTTGACATTTGAGAGGTTTATTATTAGCCCCCTCCCCACTCTTGCATAGCCTACAAAATTTCTCCGATGAAAACAGGGATGTCCTATTCCATGAGTAGGCAAACTAAGGCCCGGATCAGGCCCAATCACCTTCTAAATCCGGCCTGCGGACGGTCCAGGAATCAGTGTGTTTTTACATGAGTAGATTGTGTCCTTTTATTTAAAATGCACCTCTAGGTTATATGTGGGGCCTGCCTGGTGTTTTTACATGAGTAGAATGTTGCCCCAGCCACTCTGGGTGGCTTCCAACATACATTAAACATAATTAAACATTTTAAAAAAAATAAAAACCTTCCCTAGACAGGTCTGCCTTCAGACGGCTCGGGCGTCACATAACTCCATACCCTCCAACATTTATCCGATGAAAATAGGGACGTCTTAAGGAAAAGTGGAACATTCCAGGATCAAATCAGAAACTGGGATGGCTTCTGTAAATCCGGGACTGTCCCTGGGAAATAGGGACTTGGAGGGTCTGCTCTTGTGAATGAAATTTGTTTTGAATTGTTTTTAATTTTGGATTTTCATTTTCCCCACCCTCACCTGCCCACACTACTCACCAAATTAGCAGGAAATTCTCATCCCAAGTGAGATAATGCCAGACCCCTCAGTTCTGGCCCTTAAATTAGGGTTAACGTACATCTGGAATTTCCCAGACATATCCAAAATACTGCATTCGTCAGCAGTGTCTGGGCGGAAATTGGTGTGTTATATATATATATATATATATATATATATATATCTATCCAGGAAAATCTTGACATATGGGTGCCCAGGTCGGCAGTGCCGTTTTTGCTGACTTTCCATAAAAATAGCTCAAAAACATCAAATAAAGTTTGCAATTTTGCAAAAAAAAAATTTTTGCTCAACAACTTTGGATAAAACTAAAAAACCTCAGCAACTTTGGGTGAAAAAAATCTCCACAACTTTTCTGTCCAGATTCCCACTGTTTGAAACTCAGCAACCCTACTTTCAATGAGCTTTGAAGAACCACCTGTTTCTGACAAGTTTATTGGCAGAGACGCTTTTATCAGAAACATGGATTGGCCTGGAATTATAGCTGCTTATTTTTCTGCTTTAAATTTTGTTTTCCGTTTCAATTGGAATTATTAATTTTGGAGATTGCTTGGCTACACGGCTGAGATTTTGTTAACGGCTGTTTTAAATTACAACGCTTTCTTCATATTGGGGTGGTTGTTTTTTCTACTTTTCTGTAATGCAAAGCCATCTTGGGAGGCTTGACCTGAGAGGTTCCTTGACAATATTTAAAATAATACAAATAAACAGCTGGGGCTCTGTGTGCTTAGCCCAGCTGCTGCGGTTGCATAGGTTTGGACTGGGCTCAAGATGTTTCCATAAAATATCTTCCCTTAGAAATTATTGCTTCCAGGAGTAAGCCGTTTATGTGCAGTCTTCCCCGAACTCAATTGTTGCAGCTGTTGGCTTGAATAGAAATTAAGAAAGTGCAACACAAGCGAATCTCTAAGGAATTTTTGAACACAGAAAAAAAGGTGTCATTGCTGGGTTGTTGTTTTTTTAAAGAGTATGTTACTGGTGTTCATGATGCTTGCACAACCAATAATAATAATAATAATAATAATAATAATAATAATAATAATTTATTATTTATAACCCGCCCATCTGGCTGGGTTTCTCCAGCCACTCTGGGCAGCTTCCAACAAAATATTAAAATACAATAGTGCATCAAACATTAAAAGCTTCCCTAAACAGCCCTAAAAGCTTCCCTAAACAGATGTCTTCTAAAAGTCTGGTAGTTGTTTTTCTCTTTGACATCTGGTGGGAGGGTGTTCCACAGGGCGGGTGCCACTACCGAGAAAGTCCTCGGTACGCATCATATAAAAATGGTGGAATCGCCACATTTTCCCCGGGGGGGAAATAATGGCGCCTTGCAAATGCTTGGAAAATGCAGTCTTCCTAATTTCTTTACGTATGCAACAACGGCAGCCAGACTCTTCTATGCTCAGGAATGGAAAGAGGAAAAGACTCCAACTGAAGAAGAAAGGCTTATTAGATTAATGGATTGTGCTGAAATGGTAGAATTGATTGTAAAACTTAAGAGATCAAGACGATGAACTGTATATGGAAAATGGGGGACTTTTTTGGACCATCCGTCAAAATATTTTAGCGATATGAAATCCCATTCAAAAACAGCCTCAGCCCAGTATACCTGAAGGAGCGTCTCCACCCCCATCGTTCAGCGTGGACACTGAGGTCCAGTGCCAAGGGCCTTCTGGTGGTTCCCTCACACGGATAATTGAAGCTACAGGGAACCGGGCAGAGGGCCTTCTCGGTGGTGGCACCCGCCCTGTGGAACGCTCTCCCACCAGATGTCAAGGAAATCAACAACTATCTGACTTTTAGAAGACATCTGAAGGCAGCCCTGTTTAAGGAAGTTTTTAAGGTTTGATGTTTTGTTGTGCTTTTAATATTCTGTTGGGAGCCGCCCCGAGTGGCTGGGGAAACCCAGCCAGTTGGGTGGGGTATAAATAATAAATTATTATTATTATTAGATATAAGGGGGAACATGAAACGATGTTAAAATGGAGTTAGGGGGTTTAGTAACAAGTATAAGGCAACAATTAAGGATAAGGATGAAAACATCGGCACAGGATGGGTGGGAAGTCAAAAAGAAAAATATAGCTGAATGTTCTATTTTATATATAGAAAACTTAATTTTATATTTAAAAAAACGAATAAGAATTCATAAAATGCAGTCTTCCCACATTATTTTACCAGTGTTTCCTTCTAGTAAATTCCAGTCGTAATAAACCATTCTGTAGCTCAGTCTTGCTCAGCCTCTGACATATTTAAGAGTGTCTCCAGGGCGCAGGCTGCCCTCTTTTGATGTTAGCCACTTGAATTTTTCCGTCAAAAAATCAATGTGAGGCATAAATAAAAGCTGTGTGGCTAGGGCACAAGGGGAGCAGAAATGGACACACACATTGTGTGTGTGTGTGTGTGTGTGTGTGTGTGTGTGTGTGTGTGTAAAAAGGACCATGTTGATCAATGTCCATTATGATAATAAGAAATGGCAGGTGATAGAATTGTATAAGGGACCACGGGGGTCATCCGCTCCAACCCCCTTGCAATGCAGGAATCTTTTGCCCAGTGTGGGGTTCGAACCCATAACCCTCAGATTAAGGGTCTCCTGCTGTACTGACGGAGCTATCCACAGTCATGAATGCTGCCATGCCCTGAGCTATCCAGTGCATACATCAAATGGAGATACCTAAACAGGCCTAGATGGTAATTTTAATGGACAAACAATTTAAAAAACAACAACCCAAAACTCACAGGAAATTCCTCTTTAAAAGATGAAAGAGCCAGTACTGTCGGTTGGAACAGAAGAGAGATCAGGCAACCGTTTCAAAACTTCTTAATTAGATCAGGGCTCCTGTCTCCTGCTTGTTCCAGGGTCTAGTTATTAAGACGCAGCTACTATGATGTGAAAGCAAGAGCGACCCATCATGATAACAAGCCTTGTTTACTTTTGTTATGTCAAGGCAAGGTCACATTAAGCTAACGATGGATGAACGTCAAAGATGTGGGCTGCAGAAGAGGAGGAGACTTTGCGTCTGCACCGTTACAGATGCCTCATAGAATCACCAAATAATACCACGTGCATCCAAGATTGATAGAATCCTAGAACTGTATTGTTGGAAGGGACTCTGAGGATCATCTGGTCCAACCCTCTGCAATGCAGAAATATGCAGCTGCCTCATACAGGGATCGGACCTGCAACCTTGGTGTTAGGAACACCAGCAATGCCTGAGTATGGTTTTCTCCCAATTGAAGTGCAGAGTGTTTGACGACTGGAACATTCACAGGGAAAGCAAAATTCTTGTCTACAAAGCTATTGTACTACCAACCTTACTGTACGCTTGTGAAACGTGGACCACTTACAAACGCCATCTCCAACTCCTCGAAAGATTCCATCAACGGGTCTCCGAAAAATTGTACACATCACTTGGGAAGACAGGCAAACTAATACTAGTACAGTGGTACCTCTGGTTGCGGATACGATATGTTCCGCGGTGCCGTTTGCACCCCATAAAGTCCGTAACCAGAGTGGTGCTTCTGCGCATGCGCAAACCGGCAGAACACTTCTGCGCATGTGCAAACTGCGCAGAACGTTTCTGTGCATGCACGTGTGATGAAACCCGGAAGTAAACACTTCCAGGTTTTCCGCGTTCTTAACCCGAAAAAACACAACATGAAGCATTTGCAAGAAGAGGTATGACTGTATGCTGGAAGAAGCAAAGATCACCAACGTTGAAGCAATGATTCTTCAACATCAACTTCGTTGGACTGGTCATGTTGTGCGGATGCCTGATGATCGTTTTCCAAAGCAACTACTCTATTCCAAACTTAAAAATGGAAAGTGTAATGCTGGTGGTCAACAAAAGAGGTTTAAAGACTCTTTCAAGGCAAATCTTAAAAAATGTGGTATAAACACCAACAACTGGGAAACACTGGCCTGCGAGCGCTCCAGTTGGAGAACAGCCTTTAGCAAAGGTGTCAATGGGCTTTGAACTCAGGACGCAAGGGAGAAACGTGCTAAGAGGAAGGCATGCTTGGCAAACCCTCACCATGATCAACTCCCTCCCGAAAATCTATGTCCCCACTGTGGAAGGACGTGTGGATCCAGAATTGGCCTCCACAGTCACTTACGGACTCACTGTTAAAACCATGTTTATGGAAGACAATCTTACTCAGCTACGAATGATCACCAAAGAAAGAAGAGAGAGAGAGAGAGAGAGAGAGAGAGAGAGAGAGAGAGAGAGAGAGAGAGAAAGAAAGAAAGAAAGAAAGAAAGAAAGAAAGAAAGAAAGAAACTGAGCTATCCAGGCAATGCTTTGACTTCATTAAGGGAGGGAGGAAGAGTTCCTAACTGCAGTGCATTGCAAACATAAATTCTGTAAGCAGCAGCGGGTCTTTGAAAGGGCTAGAAGATCATATGTCACTGAGGCACAAAGGGCTTTTCCTTATATTGCTGCAGGAATACTTTAATCTGCCTAGCATCTCCACTCCTGAAGCAAGCGCAGTAATGAAAAGTCAATAGTGATGCCAGGTAACGCCAGCTCCTGCTAAGGGTTTCACCGCGCCGCTCTAACACACACAGGATGTAGAGCTGGGGCTGAATTATACGTTTATATAATGTATAAGGTAGATTGGCAGCCTTATTTTTCCACAGAAAGTTCCAGAATGTTGAGATGCAGGGATTCACTTATATGGGACGTGGCAACTGTGTGCAGTTTAGGAGTCAATTCTGTTAATGTTGAGATCAGTTAGCTAAGGGGAGGAGGGCAAGCACTACTTAGCAACCAGGCAGAGTGACATGATCGTCACTGAAGAAGCATTAATGAAAAGGTAAAGGACCCCTGGACGGTTAAGTCCAGTCAAAGGTAGCTATGGGGTTGCAGCACTCATCTTGCTTTCAGGCCAAGGGAGCCGGCGTTTGTCCACAGACAGCTTTCCGGGTCATGTGGCCAGCATGACTAAACAGCTTCTGGCACAATGGAACACCGTGATGGAACACAGAGTGCACGGAAATGCCGTTTACCTTCCCACCACAGTGGTACCTATTTATCTACTTGCACTGGCATGCTTTTTGAACTGCTAGGTTGGCAGGAGCTGGGACAGAGCAGCGGGAGCTCACTCCGCCATGGGGATTCGAACCGCCAACCTTCTGATGGGCAAGCCCAATAGCATATGCTCTGATTGGCTATGTAGTTCTGAGGGAGACTGTGGCTGCATCTACACAGCTATAAAAAAACCGCTATGAAAATGCTCTGGGGGGGGGCGTTTGAAAGCTCACATTGGAAAATTTCAGAGAGTTCTGATTCCAGCTCTGCAGCACCATCTGGTGTCACAGTGTTATAATGCATTTATAACATTTTATTGCTATTTTTGTTTACCTGGCGTGCTCTGGTCCATGGGGTCATGAAGAGTCAAACACGACTAAACAACAATGTAGCTGAGTCCTGCGTTGGTTCAGTATCTCCCTGCTATGTACAAGGACAGACCGAAGGAAGACAAAACCGCTCTGTTTTCTTCTAACATTTTACAGTGTTTTTGTTGTGTTTCCTCAGTGAGGTCTTATTGGGACGTATTTTCTTTCTGGGCTCTGGTGACTTTCGAGGGTTGCCGTAATATGAAGAGCAAAAAAGAGAACACATTTGCCGGCTAGTACTTTTAACTATGGATCGCTATGGCGACTCTCATTTTACCTACCCATGAAAAAGAGGATGTGTCCTAGAAAAAGAGGACATATGGCAACCCCCGCTCTGTTTGCTATTTTCCCCACTCCAAATTGCACCTCCTCTCAGTTTTTTCTCCCATGGGGCCTCAAATGACAGTTTAGAGGTCTCTCTCTCTCTCTCTCTCTCTCTCTCTCTCTCTCTCTCTCTGTGTGTGTGTGTGTGTAAGACATTTTAATCAAGAGGTCCACTGGGAAATAAAATATCCTAGAAGTCTGCCCCTCAGTAAAGATGGAGATGGCAATCAATGATGCAGTCATTAATTACATAGGGATATTAATTTAGCTCATCCCCTTTTTTGCAGCCTCATTGGCATGACTGCATGTAAGGGTGCAAAACTCATGATTTCTTAATATGGATTTGCTACCCTTAATATATTTTAGTGACATATTTGCACACACAATGCATTGACTAGATTTCCCACCCAACTCCTAATACATCCTTCTGGGTGAATTAAATCCATATTAGTAATTGTGAGTGGGGAGAAGGGAAGGATAATAATTCTGGACTAATTAATCCAGAGTAAATGAATACATGTATTTGATATAACTTCTAGCTGGTTTTTTAAATTATTATTATTAAATTTCATGCAGACACAAGCTAGGCTTTGTTTAGCCATTAAGTAGAAAGAGAGAGAGAGAGAGAGGTTTTCCTGTGTGTTTGTCAAGATCAATCATCAGTCAAAGCTAAGCCAGGCTTATCAAAAGCAAATTCTCATTTCTTGTGAAACAAAGTAAGTTTATACCCAACGCTGTACAGAAATGCATAAGTAAATAATAATGTGCATTCTGTGCAGATTTATGCCACAAGTTCATAAGCAGGTCTGTTTAAATCATGGTTTCTGTAAAATATGTTGCCGATTTTAGATGAGCAACCAAATATGTTGATGTCGTGTGCGTGTTTAAAAAAGCCTACCCTGGATTTTATTTGGAGATCAAAGTGCATACCCTGAAACTATTTATTTAACTTCTCTCCATGTATCAAAATGAAATCATCTGCTTTCACTAGATTTTTCAACCTTGTCATACTGAGCCAAAAAAATATTCTTACAGCTGGTGAAAGGAGATCAGCTATACCGTATCTTGGAGCAAATGATGAATTTATTAAGATGTTGAAATAGATCTTAATTACCTGGCATACACTGAAATGATTTGCAGTGTTTATTTATTCTTTCCTTCAAAATTATGAACTTTGAGGTGGGTAGGATTCAACCAGAAGTTTGTAAATTCTGGTCACACGTCAGCCCAAGCCTCACTTGTGGTGATGGTTGTAATTGAAGTTCAAAAAACTGGTTCGAATGGAACAGGCTGTTCACATACTCTCAGGGTTTACCCCACAGTTTGAAAAGTTGAACTATTTCATCAGTTTTCTTCCCTGTCACCACACAAATGAAAGCTCTCTTCTTTGCTGACAACAGATAATTGGATTTATGCTGGCTCGTGGTTAGATAAAAAGGCTCCCTCCTTAGTGCAGAACCGCTGTACAGACCTCCTGTTATCTGTACAGTTTTGTTTTTTTTTAATTAAAAAAAAGCATCCTCTCACATCAGAGAAATGAAAAATGCCATTTTATTTGATGCTTCTGGTATTAAATGTCTATTGCCACTGTTGGGGTCATTGTCATCATCTATATTTATATCCTGCCTTTTCCCTAAAGAACTCAAACAGTGCCGGATTTACGTATAAGCTAAACAAGCTATAGCTCAGGGCCCCACTCTCTTGGGGGCCCCCAAAAAAATTAAAGGGGGAAAAACTGGGTGTACGTTTCCAAAATATAAGATAAAAAACAAATAAAATAAAATCTACATACAGCAACAGTGTTTGCGTTGTGTAGGCTCCTATGGTGTAGGTAATGGCCTGCTAGCCCGCTCCCTAAATTTTCACTGGTTTGTTCATTTCTGTATGTAGGGTGCCTACATTCTGCATGAACTGGTTGCATGGCAACATGTGCAAAAGGCTTTAGATACCAATTGTTGTTGTTGTTTAGTCATTTAGTTGTGTCCGACTCTTTGTGACTCCATGGACCAGAACACGCCAGGCACTCCTGTCTTCCACTGCCTCCTGCAGTTTGGTCAAACTCACGTTGGTAGCTTCAGGAACACTGTCCAACCATCTTGTCCTCTGTCCTCCCCTTCTCCTTGTGCCCTCCATCTTTCCCAACATCAGGGTCTTTTCCAGGGAGTCTTCTCTTCTCATGAGGTGGCCAAAGTACTGGAGCCTCAGCTTTAGGATCTGTGCTTTCAGTGAGCACTCAGGGCTGATTTCCTTCAGAATGGATAGGTTTGATTTTCTTGCAGTCCGTGGGACTCTCAAGAGCCTCCTCCACCAAAAAAAAATACCTATTAGGTCCATAAATTACCATATAGCATATATTCAACACAAAAAACAGCTGGACAATTTGTTGTTGACAAAGGACAGCTGGACATATAAAGGGCCCCATTACCTTCAGTAGCATAGGGCCTCATCAAATGTAAATTTGGCCCTGAGCTCAAAGCAGCATAAATAGTTTGACTTCCGAAATGTTGGAAAACCAAGGCGCAGCTTCTGATTGGTGCAAGCGCCCCAGAAACAATAGCCAACGGCTGTATCAGATATTCGGCTTCTGAAAAATGTTCAAAAACTGGAACACTTACTTCCAGGTTTTCGGTGATTGGGAACCCAGGCGTTTGAGAACCAAGGCACCACTGTACTGTGTTTCGTCACCAGCTTGAAAAGTTTGGAAAGCTCTGCCCTAGGGCCTGGGGTAGCCTGTGGGCTGCATCAATAGTGCTGAAGGTCCCAGAATCAAATTAAAAGCTTTCAAAATCAGGTTGTGTTTTTTTAAAAAAAGGCAAGAAAGCATCTCTTCTGTAAACCCACATCAAAGCACATCAAACAAGCAGGTGGTATTTTCATATTGCTCTTTCCTATGGGGTACTGATCTCAGGTCAGTGAGGGCTCATGCGGGAAAATCCTAACAATTCATCATAGCAAAGCTTTGCATCAGAAAGTATCAGAGGATAAGGAAGCCATGCCTGTTATGGAGGAAGCTGTTTTCACAACCCTCTTTGAGAGGTGCATTTTGAATGATGGGGGTCCCTTGAAATGGAAGATAAGGAAGTAACTAGAGGACATGCCCTTATCCAAGATCAGAACGTTTTTATCACCCACAGCAATTTTCCATTGCTGGATTTGCTATGAACCATAAGGTGCGGCTGAACCGAGTTCTACAAAAAAGGCTCCCAAAATAAATGAAAAAACCCTACATGTATATATGACAATATTGAGCGTGCCTTTCCAAACGTAGACATTTGCTTTCGTATATTTTTAACATTAATGGTTACAAATTGCTCGCTTTTGACAAGATTTGGCTTCTTTCCCTTTCGAGAAAAGAAGATACTTTTATTCCACCCACAACACAAGAATCTCCGTGGAGAGGACAATTGAATTGATAACGCATCAATAAACTTCTAGCTTGTGCGCTGCGCACTGCACATGAAACGTAATAAGAATGTACCACGGGACAAGTTACTGTCGTTATATGTTGTTCTTGTATTTACATGAAAACCAATGAAAATTATTGGGGGTGGGGGGTGGAGTTGCTCAGCTGAGAGTTCATTTTCTCAGTTGAAGCATATGTTGAAAAATAAATTTTTGTTTCGCAGTTTATTGTTGTATATATTTTTAATTAGATATATATGGGGGCAGCAAAGTCTTTCAAGTGCTTAGGGTCCCTGAAGGGTTGCAGCCCTGCTTCATATTTCTGTGCTCTTATTTTACCATCATCATTATTGCTCTTATTTTACCATCATCATGTGCTCATATTTTACCATTATTTTATTTTTTATTGAGAGCCAGTGTGGTGTAGTGGTTAAGAGTGGTAGTCTCGTAATCTGGTGAACCAGGTTCACGTCTCCGCTCCTCCACATGCAGCTGCTGGGTGACCTAGGGCTAGTCACACTTCTCTGAAGTCTCTCAGCCCCACTCACCTCACAGAGTGTTTGTTGTGGGGGAGGAAGGGAAAGGAGAATGTGAGCTGCTTTGAGATTCCTGAAGGGGTGTGAAAGGCGGGATATCAAATCCAATTTACTTTTTTACATCACAGCATGTTGGCTTCTTCGCTGTTTCAATTCCCATTTTGGGATTCCCCACGAAACACATACACACAAAACTCAATGTGTCATGTAAGTGAACCCGAAGTATAACCTCCGTAAGGGATTAGTGCGAATTAAGCTTGCCAAAGACTCAGCCACTGTTCAGCTTGGCGAGAAAAGAGGAGACATTCTATACGTCGAACTGCAAATCCACTGTTGCCAGCACAAACTCACTTTGTTTTCACATCTGCTCATGTGCTTAATCTCACTTATTTCTTTAGGAAACTCAGGAGGCGTATCTGTAGCTGGAACCCCTTTAGGGATGGGGGCAAACTTGGTTAAGAATGACAAAAGCATTCTGTGAACTTTTATATATATATATATATATATTCAGCTAATTCAGAGTCACAGCAAAGCCACTTTCATAACATCAGAAGCAGAGAGAGAAGCCAAAGTTTGCAGCAATATGAAGACTAGCTGGTTGGGTCCCTTCTCCTCCTCCGGTTTCAAAGATCAGGAGGAAATTAAATGCTTCCTCTGCTACGACAACAGGGTCCACTTAGGAATGGAAATTGTTGGATTCAGAGTTAACTGTTAATAAATAACAGGGCTTTTATTTTTTAGCCAAAACTCACCGGAACGGAGTCCTGGCATCTTTCAGCTGGGAAATAAGGACACTTGGAGGGTCTGCATGCATTTGTGGTGTGGATATTATATTGAACATAATGTACGTTCTTCGGGATTTTGGATTATTCTGATCATACTCTCAGGCTGAAATCTTACACCCGGTTACATAGAACCAAGCTTCACTGAACCCAAGAGGGCTTACTTCTGAGCAAACAATGCATAGAGTCCGGCTGCACAGATATTGCTACGATTCTCAGAGATTATGTTGCAAAGAAAGTACTTCTGTCTGAAAACCGGCAAGTGTCCAAGAGATGACAAATGAGAATCTATTTTAAAATATTATTTCAATGTGAGACATCTGACTCCGCTAGAGCTAACAGGCCATGCTTTGATCTCTGCCCAGGTACCATCAGAAACAACATTTCATTCTGCATGTTAAATTTTTTATTGATATTATACATATATACATATAGACGTATACAAAATCCAATATATAGATTACACATAATATATCCGCTCCATAAGTCATAAGTACAGTTTTAGGCTCTGCCGAGCCTTGGACTTCCCTCCACTCCTTTGGTAAGAATCAAATAAACTCTGTAGGCACGTATTTTATCTCTTCTAAATAATAACCCGTTACTGTTAGAGTTATTCCAGTCCCGCCAGGGTCTTTTATAATTTGGTTCCAATATACATCCAATATTTAACCCAATTGTCATGAAATTTCTGTTCATCTTGATCTCTTATTCTTCCCGTTATTCTAGCGAGCTCGGCATAATTTGTCAGTTTAACCTGCCAGTCACTTATATTAGGTATAGCCTCCGTTTTCCAATTTTGTGCTAACATGATTCTTGCGGCTGTTGTGGCGTATAGGAATAGTCTTTGGCACATAGGAATAGTACCTTATCTTCTTTTTTAATTTCTTTACCCATCATTCCTAGCAGAAAAGCTTCGGGTTTTTTGGGAAACGTGTATTTAAAATTTTTTTTAAGTTCGTTGTAAATCGATTCCCAGAATCCTTTCACTTTGCTGCATAACCACCACATATGGTAGAAATCACCATCTACCTCTCCACATTTCCAACATCTTTTATTCTTTAACCTGTAGATCTTAGCCAGTTTCACTGGCGTGTGGTACCACCTATATATCATTTTCCAGATGTTTTCCCTTAATGCCGTACACGCCGTGAACTTCATATTAATATTCCATAATTCCTGCCACCTCTCAAATTCAATGTTATAACCAATATCTATTGCCCATTTAGTCATGACCTCCTTCACCTCCTCATCTTTTGTGTACCACTCCAATAAAATATCATAGATTCTAGACAGTGTTTTGTTCTTACCTTCCACAACTTCCACATTAAATTTAGATTTTTTTTCTTCAAATCCTGATTTCTTTTTATCTTCTTTCAACAAATCATTTACCTGGTGGTATTGCAACCACCCGGTAAGTAAGCTTTTAATCTCTTCATATGGTCTAAGTTTTATACTTTGGTCCGTTTTTCTTGTAAGTTCTTCATAAGTGGCATTCTTCCCTTCCATATTAATTTTTTTAACCGTTAACACCTCTATTGGTGAAATCCACCAGGGTGTCTTCCTTTCCAGTAAATTTTTATTTCTTTCCCATACTTGGAATAATGGTCCTCTAAAAATATGATTTAGAAAGCCTCTATGCACTTTCACCTTTTCATACCACAGGTACGAGTGCCACCCGTACCTGTTGTCGAAGCCTTCCAAATCCAAGATGTCTCTATTTTCTAGCCTTATCCAATCTTTCAACCACAAAAGACACGCCACCTCATAATATAGACTTAAATCCGGTAGGGAGAAGCCCCCTCTTTCTTTTCTATCTACCAATATTTTCATTTTTATTCGTGGTCTTTTTCCCTGCCAGATGTATCTCGCCAAGGCTCTTTGCCATTCTTTACACTGCTTTAGACCTTTAAGTACCGGGATGGTTTGAAATAAAAATAGCATCCTAGGCAGAACATTCAATTTGATAACCGCAATCCTCCCCAAGAAAGATAATCTCATTCTCTCCCAAATTTCTAGATCTTTCTTGATGTTCTTCCAGGTGACCTCATAGTTATCCTTATATAAGTTAATATTTTTAGCCGTAATCCACACTCCGAGGTACTTCACCTTCTTTGCTGTCATGATTCCTGTCTTTTGTTGTAGATCTGCGATATCTTCTTTAGTTAAGTTTTTAGTCAGCATTTTAGTCTTATTCTTATTAACCTTAAGGCCTGACACAGCACCAAACTCTTCAAATTTTTGTAGGGCTTCTTTTACACTATGCTTTGGATTTTCTAATGTTAATACAATGTCATCTGCAAAAGCTTTAATTTTGTGTTCCTTAGTTCCAACCTTAACGCCATTAACCTCTGCTGTTTCCCTCAGCCTCTTAGTGAGTACTTCCAATACTGAAATAAATAATAGGGGGGACAAGGGACAACCTTGTCTGGTCCCTTTAGATATGTCAAAAAATTCTGATGTGGTATTATTAATTACAGGTTTTGCCCTTTGCTCGTGGTAAATAGCCTCTATGCCTTTTCTAAATCTTTCTCCCATCCCCATCCTTTTCAAGTTTTCCATCAGAAAGCGCCAAGAGACATTATCGAATGCCTTCTCAGCATTCTGTTGTTAAAACAGAATGAAATGTTGTTGTTTTAACAACATTTCATTCTGAAGCCAACCTCAAAATCTATATTGAGATGGCGACTTGAAACATAAGACTGCTCACCCCTTGAGACCTCCCTCAAGTTTAATTAGAGATAACAGGTGTTACAGCAGATCACACTCGCTCTCTGAGGTGAGGAAACTTGCCATGGTGCATTTTTGCGGCTTTATTAATGTTGATCTTAAACTGAGCAAGCACAGGCTTCAGTGGATAAATAGCAGTGTTCCGTTTATAATGAGAGTGTGCTGGTAATGCCAGGGAAAGGTAAAGTCAGGGAAAGGGGCACAGTGACATAGCGTGAGGGTGCCCCGGGCGCAAAATTGTTAGGGCTACAAAATGTCCACAACCGGTGCTGCCTCAATACAGCTATGTGCTTCTGTCGCTGGGCTCGGTGGAAAACGGTCTCTCCTTGCGAACCAGGAAGTGACCTCTCCAGACAACGGAACGACTCGTCGTTTCTTATCTCTGCGGCTTCAATCTCCTGGGTGATGCGGATACCATTAGGCAGTTGAATGCACATGTGTAGTCCATCCGTTTCCCTCCCACCCACCCCTCCATGTAGCCCCGGACACTGGCAACCCATGTTATGCCACTGAAGGGGACATGTATTCCTCTGGTGTTGTTTGACTACAACTCCCACGGTGGTGGCTGGGGCTAATAGGAGCTGGAGTTCAACAACGTCCTATTATAATGTCATAAACAAAGTGGGGGGTAGCGGGGAGAGCCATAGCCCATTGCCCAGTACCTCTTTGTGAATTTGTCTAATCCACTCTGAAAGCCACCGAACTTAAAATAACGATAAGCGTTATAGTCTTGTGATCCTCCCATCACACAAAATGCAAGAATTAAAGTCGTTATCTCCTGGCTTAAAAAATGGACAACGAAGACTGATTAATGGCTATTTAGCAACTCATAACCTTTTGACCCAGTGAAGGTTTGGCTAGCAAGGTTTGTGATAGAGACAGGCGTAATTATGAATGGACAATTGATAGCTATTGTGTTTTGGATGGATGCAGGCTAGTTGATCACCAAAACAGAAAACTTCGCCTTAAGAGGGACATTAATCAGAAAACAATAAAATATCATCTTCTTGTGATCCTCCTATCATACAAAATGGAATAATTAAATTTCCATCTCTCCTGATCCTGGACAAACTGTCTAGAAGATGGAGAAGGAAGGCTGATTAAGGGCTATTTAGTAATCATAATCTTTTGACACAACACAAGTCTGGCAATCAAGATTAATACTTTCACCCAGTGATGGATACAAGCATAATGATGAATGGATATTTAGCAACCATTACGTTTTTGGCTGATGCAATCTAGCTGACAACCAAGATGGATAACTTTGCATTATAACGGGCATTACCAGAATGATTATTTTTTTAAAAAAAAAAAACCTGTTATAAACTTCTGACCATATGATGAAGGCCTGTCTCTGAAGATGAATCCCTTAGCCATTATAACAAGCAAAGAACATTTTCTCCTGCACCACTTGGGAAATACTTGAGAGTAATCTTCCCCCAAGCTTCTTCTATCCTGAATCCAGGGAAAACTGACACTACTACACAAAGGCTCTCCTGGACTTTGTTTGTTGAGGCAAGAGGGGAAACGAAACAATACTGTAATACACTGAGGGATTTTGTGCTGAAGTCTTTGGCAGCGAGTGTCTGAGATGCTGTAATGCCACAGAGGAGAGGGGCACATAGAAGGATCTTTGGCTGCCATTGACTGAGTTGCGACAGAAGGCAAAAGCAGGCTGAAAAGCCTAGACAAGGTTGGAAAGAAGCAGCGAGAACCTAGAAAATGAGAAATCTCTAGACTGAGAAGCTAAACAGGCTGCAGGAAATAGCAGGGTTCGACCAGTGGAACCCCATCAAACCAAACTTGCCCTCTTCCAGCTTCTCTTCCCAGGTGAGGGTTGCAGGCCTGTCTCCCACAATGCCTAGCTTTCTGATTCCATACCCTGACGGACAGTGATGACCCAAAGTGTTGACATTCTCTGGTGTCACCCTCTTTGAGGATGACTTTGCTACAGTCAACCCCACCACCCGTGGCAGAGCCTCTAATAATAATAATAATAATAATAATATGAATATGAATATGAATAATATGAATAATTTATTTGTACCCTGCCCATCTAGCTGGGTTCCCTCAGCCACTCTGGGAGGCTTCCAACAAAGATTAAAAATACATTAAAATGTCACACATTAAAAACTTCCCTGAACAGGGCTGCCTTCAGACGTCTTCTAAATGTCAGGTAGTTGTTTATCTCTTTGACATGTGATGGGAGGGCGTTCCACAGGGCGGGCGCCACTACCGAGAAGGCCCTCTGCCTGGTTCCCTGTAGTTTTGCTTCTCACAGTGAAGGAACAGCCAGAAAGCCCTTGGTGCTGGTCCTCAGTGTCCGGGCAGAACGATGGGGGTGGAGACGCTCCTCCTTACAGTAGGACAATGTCACAGACCAGCTAGATGCATAAAAGTGGTGGGAGGTACCAGCCAGGGAGCCCCCAAGGTAACCCCCCAGGGAAGAAGGATCAGAGCCAGGGGAGTGGTGGTAGGACAATGAGACTGGGAGGAGGAGGTTTTGGAAGCTGAAGAGGCAACAGGGTTGCGTGAGCAGAAAGAGGCTGTGAAAGAGAGCAGTCCAAAAGTAGAGGCAGAAGCGGAGGCTGAAAAAGAGGGAGGCAAAGAGGCAGAGCTGAGGCAGGCTCCCTGGCAAGAAGGCAGGGAGTTTCCCGCTCTGCTGTGACCAGCTCCCCTCGCCCTGGTCTCACAGAACATGCAGGGAAATGAAGAGAGCAGAGCAACGAGAGATAAGGTGGCAGAGCCATAGGCTGCTGGGGAAGAGTCTTAGAGAACAGTGGGAAGGTGAGGACCTTCAATCCTCACAACTGCCTCATTGGGGCAAGACCTACTGGGAAGAGTTGCTGCGACCACTAGGCTGTCACTGTTTGGGTTTCTTTGAATAAACATTGGGTGTTTTATTGCTCCCCTACTTCCAACTCTGGCTTCTGATACACACAGGACTTGTTCTCATGCCCCTTTGTCCCACAATTTTCCCCACATGTCCTGTGGAATTGACGTTTGTTCCGATACAGCCATAAACCACAGATTTTCCCAGAGAAAGCAGAGGGACATAAGAAAAAACCTCTTAGACCTGTGCCTAGAAATCTCAAGACAAACAGAAGTGTGGAGGAGTCCACACTCTGGAGGGCTGGGATTAATTGTTTTAAAAAACAATAACCTCAAAAAGGTTTACGAAAGCCCTCTTTGACTTAGTCCTCTGTACGCCTGCTCCTTGCGGTAGCACTGATCATCAGCCAAGGTAAGCTATTCAACACCTCTTGTTTGATCTTTGGGAGTCAGTCCAAAAAATAGACACAAATTAAATATTTCAAACTTAAATAGAGGTAGTGGACCAAACATTACCAATATGGATTCCAGGATGCCAGTGAGCTGGAAGGGAGATAAATGTGCTGTCAGAGTAGTACCTCTGCATGAACCTGCTGTTGATAGTGGCTCTTTATCTGTAGATCATTTATGGAGGTGAGTTGTGAAGTCAAATCTGGGTCACATATGCCAGGATAACAGTTCCTACGCTGGTATGTACAACAAGTGCAGGGCCGTCTTAAGCATATCCAGCGCCGTGGTGCAAAGATCCCTCCAGTGCCCCCCCTTCCCAGAGTTGTTGACCTTTTTTTAGGGTTGGAGGAGGCAGGCAGCAGCTAGAGGGCATGTGATGGCCTGGGATTTGGACTCGGAGGCTGAACCTGAGGAATCCCAGCCTGCACAGGATTCCCCGCCTCCAGAACCAGCTAAGCCGGGGCTGGGGCATGAGCTTGAAGGGTCCTCAGCTGTGCTGGATCCTCAGGTGCAGGCACCAGCTGAGTCTGCTCTGGCTCCTGAGGGGATGGAGAACCCATTGCCTCCAGGTGCTCCACTCTCAGCCCCGTCAGGGGAGGCTGAGGTTGCCTCTGGGTCCGGTGACCCTCCAGCCTCTCCTGAGCTGCAGAGGCTCAGGGCAGAGAGGCGGAAGGAACTAAGTTCCCGCAGGAGGAGTGCTCGCCTCCAGGCCAGGAGAGGTGAGTCACCTGTGGACTGGGGCCGTCCTATGCCTTGGGGCAGATAAAAGCCAGCCAGCCCCAGTCCCAAGTTGCAGGAGCAACGTTGTTGGTAGACAGTTCCTGCCTGCACCCTGTCCTGCCAGATCGCCTGACCTCGCCTGACTCCCTGCCTTGGACTCAGCTCCAGCTTTGACGGACGGCCTCAATACTGAACCCTCGACCTCGGACTGGACTCGGACCTCGCCTCATGGAAACCCAGGGGACCAGCACAGGGCAGCTCCTCCAGCAGGGAGGAGGCGGAGGCTGAACAGCCAGCCGCTTCGTGCCGCGGTGGCCACGGCAGGCAGGACACCGAGTGAGCAGGCCTGCGCTGAGCGAGCGAGCGAGGGTGTGTGCGCCGCTCCCGCCAAGCGTCGGCTCGGTTTTTTCCCTTTTAGCTTTCTGGCGCCCCACAGAAAGCTAAAAGGGAAAAAACCGAGTTGACGCTCAGTGGGAGCAATGCACACACCCTCGCTCACTCAGCATGCTCCTTTGGTGTTCCCTGGACTTTCGCATGGCACCCTCTAGAACTTGGTGCCCTGGCGCCCCGCGCCACTAGCCTCTATGGGTAAGATGGGCCTGAACAAGTGCAAATGCAATCTGGAGTGCAGTGGGTGGGGGGGAAATCATAGAATTAGAAGGGATCCTGAGGATCATCTAGTCCAACCCCCTGAAATGCAGGAATATGCAACTGTCCCTTACGGGCATCGAACCTGCAACCTTGGCATTATCATCACCATGCCCTAACCAACTGAGCTAGGATAAGCTTGCTGTGTTTCAAGCTCCTAATGTGTACATAGCCTTGTTCTCCTTTCCTGTTTCTCTTCTCCCTCAGCCTCCCTTCAAGCCTTGGACTGCTTTTAAGAAAACACTACCTGACATTAAGGTGCCTCCCTATTGCACTAAACTATCCGAGCTCTTTAAAATAGCTCACAATAGCTTTTCTTAAAAAAAAAAAAGTTCAGGTTTCCATTGTAAAACGAAAATATATATATTTTTTATGCCAGAGAGGCAAAAGTCATGACATCTCATTAGGAACTGGGCACAAAAGATAATAATCAACAGTAACAGTATGATGATAGCAGCTTAAGAACATACGGTATCAACTCTCTTAGCAGTGTCAGGGTTTTGTTTTGTTTTTAATAAGATTGTATAATTATCCAGGGCTTCGTCTTGCAAACATTTGAGTAGAGATTTTCTCACCTCAAACTAATTAGTTGTTCCTTTTGTTCGTCGCCTTCGTTTTCCTCTCTCTTTTATTATTAAAAAAAAGCTCCTTTCTAAATCTCTGGCCATTTTGAAACCATAATTTTAAAACATGTGCTGTGGATTCTGTTTGGGACAATTACACTCACAGTAAATAAAGGTAAAGGGACGCCTGACCATTAGGTCCAGTCATGGCCGACTCTGGGGTTGCGGCGCTCATCTCACTTTATTGGCCGAGGGAGCCGACGTACAGCTTCCGGGTCATGTGGCCAGCATGACTAAGCCGCTTCTGGCGAACCAGAGCAGTGCACGGAAACGCCGTTTACCTTCCCGCCGGAGTGGTACCTATTTATCTACTTGCACTTTGACGTGCTTTCGAACTGCTTGGTTGGCAGGAGCTGGGACAGAGCTCACCCTGTCATGGGGATTCGAACCGCCGACCTTCTGATCAGCAAGTCCTAGGCTCTGTGGTTTAACCCACAGCGCCACCCGCGTCCCTCTCACAGTAAATACTACTCACCAATCTGTCCTCTTTCCCGTGGGCCTGATTACGGCAATGAAAGACTTGATATTTCTGCCAACTATGTTTTACTCAGAGAAGACCTACTGAAAATGAGTCATGACCATTCATTTCAATGGGTTTACATGGCAGTCATCCACTGTACAAGGATTATACATGTTTCTTTTACTGCTGAGGCATAAAACGGGTAGAAGTCAATGAGAACATTACATTGGTGCAAGCATTTCTGCATGCCCATCAGAACAATTCCCCCTCTCCCCTCTCCCCCTATTCTTGGGGTGCTCTTGATTCCCCGGAGCAGATTGCAGGGTGCATAGGGGGAGGAGAGGGGGCAATCCCCATTGCTCTAGCGGGAGCCCTTGTGGGGGCTTCCACTAACTGCTGCTGCTGCTTCTTTGGGGACCACTCACAGACAACTAAGATTGTCTTCCATAAACACGGTTTTAACAGTAAGTCCGTAAGTGACCGTGGAGGTCAATTCTGGATCCACACGTCCTTCCACAGTGGGGACATAGGTTTCCGGGTGGGAGTTGATCATGGTGAGGGTTTGCCAAGTGTGCCTTCCTCTTAGCGTGTTTCTCCCTTGCGTCCTGAGTTCGAGTGTCTTCAAAGCCCATGAGACCTTTGGTAGAGGCTGTTCTCCAACTGGAGCGTTTACAGGCCAGTGTTTCCCACTTGTCAGTGTTTATAACTACATTTCTTTAGATTTGCCTTGAGAGAGTCTTTATACTTCTTTTGTTGACCACCAGCATTACACTTTCCATTTTTAAGTTGGGAATAGAGCAGTTGCTTTGGAAGACGATCATCAGGCATCCGCACAACATGATCAGTCCAACGAAGTTGACGCTGAAGAATCATTGCTTCAACACTGGTGATCTTTGCTTCCACTAGCAGAACAGAAGGATTCAGCTAAGTTTCATGCATATAGCGGGGTCCACTTACACAATGAGACTTTTTCCCTGTCTCTTTTTTCCCACTCAAACCCCACAACCCCTATGTCTACATGTCAGTGATTTCGCAGCTGCCAAAGGGCCTTTAATGTGGTGCATTGGGAAGAAGAAGAAGGAGAAGAAGAAGAAGAAGAAGAGGAGGAGGAGGAGGAGGAGGAGGAGGAGGAGGAGGAAGAAGAAGAAGAAGGAGTAGTTTGGATTTGATATCCCGCTTTATCACTACCCGAAGGAGTCTCAAAGCGGCTAACATTCTCCTTTCCCTTCCTCCCCCACAACAAACACTCTGTGAGGTGTGTGAGGCTGAGAGACTTCAGAGAAGTGTGACTGGCCCAAGGTCACCCAGAAGCTGCATGTGAAGAAGCGGAGACCCGAACCCGGTTCACCAGATTACAAGTCTATCGCTCTTAACCACTACACCACACTGGCTCTTGGTAAGCTATCTCCAAGCCCTCTTTTATTTTGTTATGTTTAGATTCTTCCCCTCTTCCATTTCGGAACTCAAGTCCGCATGGGTGGGGTTCCCTGGTGTTCCCATATCCAGGCATGAACCAATGCATAGCAGGGGCAACTGGTACCCATTGGGACTCATGGAGTGGGAAGCAGGGAGGCTAACAGTAGGGGGAGCTAGAGCCCATGTCCAGGACTGGCAGGACACTGATGAGTGCAGACCAGGGGAAGGGGTGCTGGAGTCCGATTCAGGGGAGAAGACCAGTGATTTGTGGGGAAATATACCAGTGAGGAGGCAAGAGTCAGAGGCAAGGGAAACTTCAGAGCTGGAGGGTGGAGCACAGGATGAGTCAGAGGAAGAAGCCGATTAGGCAAAAGTGAAGGGTCAGGTGCTTCCCTACCCTCTTCTGCACCACTGCCTCTCAGAACCAGGAGGGGACTGCAGAGGGAAGAGCAGAGGCAGATTCTAGGCAGGCTTAGTCTCCAGCTGTGTGTGTGCGGCCTGTCAGGGAGAGGTACATAAACGGTTGGAAAGGCAGTGGGTCTTTGTTGCTGCAACTGCAGACCTTGGAATGGCTACCTAGACACTAGACAGGTGTGTGTTGGCCGTAGAAACAACTGTAAGTGTCCGCTTTTGACAATAAAGTGTTAAGTATTTGTCGTGTCAGCCAACGACAGACGGAGCCAACTAATTCTAGTTTTCTTGCCGTCCTACAAAGGAACAGAGGAAGCGGACAGCCAGGCCACTCCCTGGACTGGTTATAAGTATGGATGGAGGAAAGTGGGACTGCCTGAGGGCAGAATGAAGCTGGTGGGGCAGCATCCCACTTGCCCTAATTAACCAGCCTCAACTGGTCTTTAATTCCTTGCCATAGGAGCCAACTCTTAGGGGCCAAAGTCCCTAGCTAGACTGGAGACTAGGAGTGGCCGCCGAGACCATATAACACCGGTCTTGAAAGACCTACACTGGCTCCCAGTATGTTTCCGAGCACAATTCAAAGTGTTGGTGCTGACCTTTAAAGCCCTAAACGGCCTCGGTCCAGTATACATGAAGGAGCGTCTCCACCTCCATCGTTCTGCCCGGACACTGAGGTCCAGCGCCGAGGGCCTTCTGGTGGTTCCCTCACTGCAAGAGGCCAAGTTACAGGGAACCAGGCAGAGGGCCTTCTCGGTAGTGGCACCTGCCCTGTGGAACGCCCTCCCACCAGATGTCAAAGAGAAAAATAACTACCAAACTTTTAGAAGACATCTGAAGGCAGCCCTGTTTAGGGAAGCTTTTAATGTTTAATAGGTTATTGTATTTTAGTGTTTTGTTGGAAGCCGCCCAGAGTGGCTGGCGAAACCCAGCCAGAAGGGTGGGGTATAAATAATAAAATAATAATAATAATAATAATAATAATAATAATAATAATAATAATAATAATAATATTTGAGGGGGCCAGGGGCTGCACAAAGTTGATGGGCATCGCCTTTCAAATGGGATGTGTGATGTGTCTTAGGATCAATTATGTAAGGCGAGCCCAACCCCCAATATTTTCTTCAAGATGGCACCCCTGTTTCATGCCATGCTTTGCATCTCCTATTTAATGCTCCCTGCAGAAGATGCAACCTTAATAATCACTGTGGCATTTGGAAAGGACTTTGTTAAGCTTAAAGGCTACGAACCACCACCCATTTACACTATTATAATTGGAATAATCGTAACAGGGCTATTTCCTATAGAACAGCCTCTGAAATAATGAGCTGGGAAGGGGGAGAATAATTAAAGTGCATTTCAATACCTAGGCAATTTAAGGGATAAGGGTTAACAAGTGGCAAAAGATCCACATCTTATTAAGTGTTTGGGAATTGATGGCCTTTTGTGAAATGTGTGTAGAGATTCTGGGCATTTTTTGAAGAAATGCTGTAAGATGCAAATCATAACACCCAGAAAGCTAATTCCGTTTTTATTGGCCATTACAGGGACCCATAAAACAACAACAACAACAAAAAGATAATTAACTTCAATATAGCTGACATTTAAATAATCACTACTTGGTATTTCAGATATATAACTGTTGGTAACCTTTATGGTGAAATCACATCTGTTCTTCAGAATGGCATTTTTGAAAAGTAGCTCTGTGTGCAAAACAGAGGGATGAAATTAAACTGTGGCTATTACTTACACCCATCCATCTGACCAGGTTGCCCCAGCCACTGTCAGTGGCTTCCAGCATATATTAAAGCATAATAAAACATTAAACATTAAACAATTTCCCTATAAAGGGCTGCCTTCTGATGTCTTCTAAAGGTTGTATCTCCTTGGCTGAGGGGTTGCATAAGTCCATACTCTACAACATTTCTCTAATGAAAAGAGGGGTGTCCTAAGGAAAAGTGGGATCAAATCAGAAACCAAGATGGCCTCTGTAAATCCAGGATTGTCCCTGGAAAATAGGGACACTTAGAGGGTCTGAGATAGGGATTCCCTGGCTTTAGCAAAACAAACAAACAGCAAAACTAATCACTAAGCCCCTCTGGGAGTCTACCCAGATCTAAGGGCTGTTGAAGTCAGTGGGGCTGATTTTCAGATAAAAGGGGTTAGGATTGCAGCCCAATTCAAAGAAAATGTTAAAAAGAGGGGCAATGAAAATCTTGCCTGATAGCGGAATAAAAAACAATGAAATGGAAATACAGTCGTACCTGTGGGAATGTTTAGGGATGCGGGGGGGGGGGGATATATTGCCTAAGATATCCTATCCCAACTTGTCTTTACAAGTTCAACAAAATCAGCAGAGTTAACATTCCGCTTTTTTAAACACACGCACAGCAGATAGCTTGCTCAAACTCATTGGAGTCTCTGTAAATATTTCCTGGTATTTTCCCCGTTTAATCCCTCCTAAAATAAGATGCTACACAGTCTTCTGTATAAAACGTTTACTCACAAGTAATCATCTGTTCACACAGAGGTTCCCAGAAGGCAGACTTAAAAGGTTAGAACATAGTTTAAATGTGGTGACTATCTCCTTATGGGAGAAAGCCCCCCTTTTCTTCTCTTGGCCTGGAGCCAAGGGTGCACCATAGTAGTGCTGTTGTTAAAATGGCATCGATAGAGACAAAGAGGAGACAAGATGGTCGCCAACCTGTGGTTCTGATTCTTTCTACTCCATCTCAAGTTACACATAGGAAGTTTCGTCTCAGTCCTGGAAAGCAGGAAGTTCTGGCTGGAGGACTGAGACAACCTTCATGTCTACTCTAGCAATGTTGTGTTTGACTGCACCTGATTCTTACATCCCACAGTACCTTGGTTGATGAACACCTTAGCAGTCGAATGTTTTGGCTCCCAAACACCGCAAACCCAGAAGTGAGTGTTCCGGTTTGCACAGGTTCTTTTGGAAGCCAGATGTCTGGCACGGCTTCCGATTGGCTGCAGGAAGCTCCTGCAGCCAATCGGAAGCCTCGCCTTGGAAATCAAACATTTTGGAAGTCTTCCGGAAGGACTTCCGGAACGGTTTCCATTTGGCTTCCAAGGTACGACTGTATAGTGATACAGCAGGGGTGGGAACCTGTGCCCGTCCATATGCTTTTGGATTACAGCTCGCATAATCCCTGGCTGCTGCTACTGATGGGAGTCCAGCAACATCTGCCGGGCCACAGATTCCTCATCCCTGCGACACAGTGTGGGCAATACCTAGCAAACATTATTCAGCTTTGTAAAATTGTCACTAGGATTCAGACAGGCAATTTTCATGTTCTGCCATGGGATTACATAGCTGTTAAATAAAAACAACTAATGAATTGTGGGTTTCATACTTGTATTATGTCAAGCGCTTTCTGCAAAAACAGCATGTAGCATTCTTAAAATACAGGAGCTGACAGATGTAGCAAGGCTTCCAGCATTGCAGAAAGACTTCACGTGAAATGAAAATGACATTCTTCCTGAGAGTTGGAACATATATTTATAAAGCCTTTCAACGTTTCCCCCCCTTCCATTTGTAGATAGAACATGTGTTGCTTTCGCTTGTCTTTGACAGAGTGGAACTCCAGATGTTTTTTGGCCGGGAGTCAGTGAGACTGTTTGAAGCATTCTTAAGTGTATGTGTGTCGGTAGTCAAAGGGACTTTGAATGTAAACACAGAAATGGAAGGAAATCATAAACACAGAGATGATTTTCCACTTAGAATTAATGGCCAACTTTAGGCATTTTTCCTTGTTTTTGTTAAAAGCGTAGGAGTTACATGAGAGAGAAAACGATGGCAACATGAGTGACAGAAAATAAAGTCTGTGTTGTTTTTTCAAGGCATCTAGAAGTCCTCATGTCTGATATAAATAGTACAGACCAATCTAGCTAGGGAAAGGGTTTTTTAAATAAAGCATTGGTGCTTAGTTAGGGCTCCCATACTTCCGGAGGTGAAAATCTGGACACAAAAATTGTTGAGCTGCTTTTTCTTTTTGCGTGTGTCAAAGTTGTTGAGCTTCCCAAAATCTCCCGCTCCCCCCAAAAAAAAACAGTTTTTAAGCAATTTCAAAAGCATTTTGGCAAAAAAAACCAAAAACACCACAAAAAACACACACAATGGGTTGCCATACGCCCGGCTTTTCCTGGACATTTTAAACAGCTGCCAGAATTTCCACCCAGACAAGACTTTTGGCAGCCGAATCCTGGCAATGTCCAGGTTTTTCCGGACGTATGGCAGTCCTGCCTTAGTACAATGATGAAGACCATGTGATTATGTACATAACTGCCTAGAGAAATCTTTGTGCAGGGTGAGGTACCTAGGGCATTCCAGAGGCTGGTATTCTATCTCATCATCCCTGACCACTGGCCATGTTGAGAAGGCACCATCTCAGAAACAGCTCACGACAAGGCTTTTGAACTGTGCTTGGGTACCAGTTCCATTTCCAAGACTGGTGCAGGGTAGAGGCCTGGATTGGAACCAGTACCATCAGCTGAGGGCAGCAGGACACCTAGCCCAGTTTTGCCCCCATTTTGCTCCCCAAATACCTCCTTTCTGGAGTTTCTTGTGGCTACTGCTGGTAGTTAGCTACAGCTTTCACCCACCTGCTCTTTGGGCAGGTTCTCTGACCTGGAGGGGAACCCCATGACTCTCCCTGCTGGCAACGCTGGGTCAAAAGGCATCTCTGCATCATCCAATCTCCCTCCAGCACAGTAGATTGGAGATCTGGGTTTCCATTGTGACAGTGTAAACAGAGGCAGGTTCAGGGCAGTGTGATTGATTCTTGCACCCGCCACCAAGCCTAAGGGGCGCTGCAAGGTGCTGCAACTGTGACAAAGCGAATTGTGCAGAACAGGAAGCAAGAGGTGAGGGGCGCCAAATTTTCGCCTCAGGCACGGCACCGCTGAAATTTGAAAAACCAAAATCTACCCCTGGGTGTAAATGCCACAAGTGAAACAAGACGTGTATTTTGGTGAACTACAGTACCTGGACTTAAATACAGGAACAGATATAAATCTGCTTGCCTGAGGCTTTTATTTTCTCCTTCCTTCCCCTTTCACACACCCCTAGTGCCTGATATTTATCTAGATGAATAAAAAGAGCAAGGAAAAGCTAGCAGACAAACACTACACATTCATTTTGAGTCTTAAAAAAAGAAGTCCAGAAATAAAGACATTGTTCAGTAGTTCCTAGAGATACCATCAGTGCACTCAAAAGTCTGCGGAGAAGAAGAGTATTCCTTTCCCACATCCCCAAAAGGGTGTTTCCACTGGCAAGGATAATGCAAAACTAAGTAAATGGCAAAAAATAGCTCCACAAAAGCTTTTCTCACAATTTTTCTATGGTAGGAAGGAAGATAGGGCTTATGAAAGTGTACCCAACATTTGAACTTTAAAATCTCTTAACAGTAAGCACCTATGACCCTTTTTCCACCGATGATATTTATTTTGAGGGGATAGTGTTGAAGTTGAGATAAAGCTATTGACTGCACATTTTCATTGTGAAGTACAGAGGTACCTCGAGTTACAGACGCTTCAGGTTACAGACTCTGCTAACCCAGAAATAGTACCTCAGGTTAAGAACTTTGCTTCAGGATGAGAACAGAAATCGCACGGCAGTGGTGCGGCGACAGCCTGAGGCTCCATTAGCTAAAGTGGTACCTCAGGTTAAGAACAGTTTCAGGTTAAGAACAGACCTCCAGAACAAGTAAAGTTTTTAACCCGAGGTACCACTGTAAGTTGATTTTGCTGGGTGATGATGCTCTCTGTGGAAATTTGTTTACTGTAGAGAGATCATAATGTCTAGATAGCTGTGCTACTTTCTTTATGCAGCAAGCAAACGTTAAATTCCAAATTGCTATGCCGTAGTTGCCTGCTAAAAATATTGCTTACTTAAACAGGCACACAAGAGTACCATTCTCATATTAGTTGTGAACCGGTTGTTGCAGAATACATACTTCGTATCTAGAAGGTCCCAAGGGAACATTGGAAAGCTTGGGAAAACGAAGCCCTGAGAAAGACCTCTCCCCCCAGACCTTAGAGCGCTGCTGTCAATCAGAGCCGACAGTACAGGAATCATGAATCAGTCGTCTGAGCGCAAGACAACTTTATATGAGATTAAAATCTAGTTCCAAGCAAACACTATCCCTTAAAAGCAGGGATGGGGAACCTGCAGGTCTACCAATTTTGTTGGAACTAGTAAAGGTAAAGGGACCCCTGACCATTAGATCCAGTCATGACCGACTCTGGGGTTGAAAAAGCGCTCATCTCGCTTGGCCAAGGGAGCCAGCATACAGCTTCCGGGTCATGTGGCCAGCATGACTAAGCCACTTCTGGTGAACCAGAGCAGCGCATGGAAACACCGTTTACCTTCCCGCCGGAGCGGTACCTATTTATCTACTTGCACTTTGACATGCTTTCAAACTGCTAGGTTAGCAGGAGCAGGGACCAAGCAACGGGAGCTCACCTCATCGTGGGGATTCGAACTGCCAGCCTTCTGATCAGCAAGTCCTAGGCTCTGTGGTTTAACCCACTGCGCCACCCGCATCCTACATTCCCCTTAAGGAGTCTCAAAGCAGCTAACAATCTCCTTTTCCCTTCCTCCCCCACAACAAACACTCTGTGAGGCAAGTGGGGCTGAGAGACTTCAGAGAAGTGTGCCTAGCCCAAGGTCACCCAGCAGCTGCATGTGGAGGAGCGGGGAAGCGAACCCGGTTCACCAGATTACGAGTCCATCGCTCTTAACCACTACACCATGCTGGCTGCAGAGTTGCAGAGTTGGAAAGGGACCACAAGCCCAACTCCCTGTCATGCAGGAATCTTTTGCCCGATGTAGGGCTTGAACCCATGACCCTCATATTAAGAGTCTCATGCTGTACTGACAGAGCTATCCACAGTCATGGATGCTGCCCTGCTTGCTGGCATTAGTGGATGATTTTGAAATCTGGGCAGGCATATGTGGGTCAAACTCTGGAAGCAGTAAGGAATGATGGAGGCCCTGAACCCAAACGAATACATTCTTGTTCTCCTTTATTTGCACACAATCTGGCTGTGGGCAGTCTTATTTACGCATCCAAGAAAAGAACCAGAATCCAGCTATCTATCCTTTTTCCTTTTAAACTGGAGAAACTTAAGAGTATGGCTTGTTAACAAATCGCCAACACTTAAAACAAATACTCCAATGGGATGGGAGCTGCACCCAGCAGACAGAAGTATCAGAGAAGTTCAGACATAAGGAAAGTACAGCAACCTTACTTCAGAGAAAAGTCCATCTGTCTTTGTCTAATGTTATATTTGGCAGCACTGCTGGGTTATATGGTTACAACAAAGCGAAAGAAAACAGAGCTACAGGCAGATTAGAATTAACTGGATTTCACGCATGTGAATTGATTCCCCCCCTCCAAGCTCAAGGACCATGTGCGCAACTTCTGCTCGCCTTGCTGAAATCTGACACCGTCGCAACTTTGCTGATAACTGAATTGCCACTCGTACCTGTGGCGTATCACCAGGATTTGGCAAAATACAGTCCACACTTAACCAGAGCTTCACACAGTTATGTGGGACAGAATATAGTGGTACCTCGGGTTACATACACTTCAGGTTACATACGCTTCGGGTTACATACTCCGCTAACCCAGAAATAGTGCTTCAGGTTAAGAACTTTGCTTCAAGATAAGAACAGAAATCGTGCTCCGGTGGTGTGGCAGCAGCAGAAGGCCCCATTAGCTAAAGTGGTGCTTCAGGTTAAGAACAGTTTCAGGTTAAGAACGGACCTCCGGAACAAATTAAGTACTTAACCTGAGGTACCACTGTACTTTAAAAATTGTATTTTCCGGTGGATAATTTTCCATTTCTAACCATCTACTAGATATATTTTTGGCAGGTAGCATCAACAGAGATTCTCAGCTTGCTTGGGAGCTCAGCTTTTCCTCTTTCACACAGCAAGAGCTGCCCATATGTTCAAACCCTCCAAGTGTCCCTATTTTCCAGGGACAGTCCTGGATTTACAGAAGCCATCCCAGTTTGTGATTTGCTTTTCCTTAGGTCATCGCTATTTTCATCAGAGAAATGTTGGAGGGTGTGGAGTTATACAACCCCCGAGCCAAGGAGATAAGTACAGTGGTACCTTGGTTCTCGAACTTAATCCGTTCCAGGTTTCTGTTTGACTCCCAAAATGGTTTGAAAACCAAGGTGTGGCTTCCGATTGGCTGCGGGAGCTTCCTGCGCTCAAACAGAAGCCGCATCGGATGCTTGGCTTCCGAAAAACGTTTGCAAACCAGAACACTTCCAGGTTTGCGGGTTTCAGGAGCCAATTTGTTAGACAACTAAGTCGTTCAAAAACCATTTTGTGGCATTTGTACAGAGCCCCCGGTCGTTTCACAGACTATTGACCTGTACGCCACTGCTTTACTCTTCCCCTGACACCAGCCAGGTTTCTTCTGGTGAAATACTGGGTCTCAGGTTGTAAAGTCAACAATGAAGATTAAAGTTTATTGAAGCACAAACAAGTTTTTAATATGTTCAGAACAGTTTCTCAAATGTGCGCCCTTAACTAGATGTGGCACTATCTCACACTGTCACACTCTTTTCTCTCAGATCTATCCCTGTCTCTCACTGTGTCACAACCACTATGTTCAACTTTTTCTGCCTCTGTCTGACCCTCACTCCTCTATCTCCCCATGGTGAGCCCCTATACAACCTTTAAAAGACATCTGAAGGCATCCCTATATAGATAAGTTTTTCAATGTTTAATGTTTTATTATGGTTTTGTATATGTTGGAAGCCACCCAGAGTGCCTGGGGAAACCCAGTCAGACAGCTGGGGTATACATAATAAAATTATGGTTATGATTATAGAATAGGACGTCGATATTTTCATCGGTGAAATGTTGGAGAGTTTGACATGCAACCCAGTCAGATGTTCAGGGCATTATTATTATTATTATTATTATTATTATTACTATTATTATTATGAAATAGTACGCCCCTATTTTCATTGGAGAAATGTTGGAGGGTATGTCTGCTGGATGGTGTCCATCATTTACAAATCTATAGTCATACCTTGGTTTTCAAACAGCTTAGTTCTCGAACGCTTTGGCTCCCAAATGCCGCAAACCCGGAAGTGACTGTTCTGGTTTTCAAACTATTTCTGGAAGCCGAACATCCAATGGGGCTTCCACGGCTTCCGATTGGCTGCAGGAGCTTCCTGCAGCCAATCAGAAGCCGCGCTTTGGTTTCCAAACATTTGGAAGTCAAACCGACTTCCAGAACGGATTCTGTTTGACTTCCAAGGTACGACTGTATTGCTTTTAGGAGGATGGGTAGCACTTAGAAATCAAATTGGGCATCTGTGCAGGAAGATACCGCAATTTTATGAGCATTGCAGTACACTTTGTCTCTGGGAATGCTGAGCAGAGGTCATACAAAGTTATGCCACCTCCCAGCACTCTTTCGATTTTCCCACACTCCTTCCTTTTCCCACACTAGCATGCAGTCTTATTCGTACCAAAATTTACTGCTTTAGATTGAAGTCCGAGTTGTTGGGGCTGGTCTTACACTACAGACAAAACAGTTGCTTTCGCCACCCCGGTGGGAGCTGCTGTCCGCCATCTCTCTGACATCGCCAGTCCATCTTCTTGCAAGACTCCTTCTGGGTCCTCATGTTACGAGCTGCTTTTGGAAAGAGCCTCATAGCGGAAGAGTAATTTAGTTCTGGGAACGTGTTGTCATCCCCTGATCAAAATCCTCAGGGAGAGCTTGAGATGAATACCAAAATCAAGGAAAGAGGGAATGTTATAGTAACGGGTGACTTCACCTACCCTCGCACAGACTGGCTACACATGTATTCCAGCCACGACAAAGTGGTAATCTATCTAGATGCCTTAAATGAGTATATAGAAGTAGCTTTAACTGAATTTGGGTCCCCGTTAGATTTTATAAAACGGGTTAGCCCAGAGATGGAAAGAAGCTAAAGTCCCGACCAGAGAAGAATGGCAAATTAAACCGTTGGATTATGCCAAAATGGCAAAAACTATCCGGAAAGCTCAAGAACCGAGAAGACCAAAACTTTAACAAAGAATGGGGGAAATTTATCATTTATCTTGGAGACCACTGTAAGCAGATGAAAACATTAGCAGGATTAGAATAACACTTGTAGTGTAGCAAGTACTGTGGAGATAATGGAGTTACCGTATATAAAATATGGACTATTGAAAAAGATGCAGTAAGGTAAAGGGTAAAGGGACCCCTGACCATTAGGTCCAGTCGTGACCGACTCTGGGGTTACAGCACTCATCTCACTTTATTGGCCAAGGGAGCCGGCGTACAACTTCCGGGTCATGTGGCCAGCATGACTAAGGCGCTTCTGGAGAACCAGAGCAGCACACGGAAACGCGTTTACCTTCCCGCCAGAGCGGTATCTATTTATCTGCTTGCACTTTGACGTGCTTTTGAACTGGTAGGTTGGCAGGAGCAGGGACCGAGCAACGGGAGCTCACCCCGTCGCGGGGATTCGAACCACCAACCTTCTGATTGGCAAGTCCTAGGCTCTGTGGTTTAACCCACAGCACCACCCGCGTCCCTTAAAGATGCAGTAGAAAAGGTTTAATAATAGGACCCATGAAAGGGAGGGTGGGAAGTCCAGAGAAACGGAGGAATCTTTAAATGTGGGTGTGTATGGTTGTATTGTTATAATTTTATGTTTGTAAAATCAAATTAAAATTATTTCAAAAAAAGAGTACTGTACGTTTCACATGCATCTAGAGTTTAAGTGAACAGTGTTATGTCTGCTCTTTTTCCATTCGCCTGAGGAACTAGACAAGGATGTCCCCCTTCCCTCCTTGCTTTTTAATATATGTTTAGACCCCCCTGGCTCACGCTATTAGACAACACTCTAAGATTCATGGAGCAGTTCACAATTCAGTTGAGTACAAATTGGTGTCGTTTGCGAATGAAATTCTTCTGTTTCTTTCGAAGCCTCAAACCAGTATCCCCAGTGGGATGCAAGCAATTGATGCTTTTGGTAAGATATCAGGATACTCTTCCAATTGGTCCAAATTGGAACTGAGGCCAATAGGTGAAAATTTAATTGTCCATTCACTTAACCAGTACCAATTCTGAATTTGTGCCAGCTCTATTAAATATTTAGGTACGTTGATTCCAAAATATATCTCAGTAATTGTTAATATAAACAAAATAATCAAAGAGGCTTCTCAAGATATTGATAGATGGCAGTCAATAAACCTTACCCCTTGGAGGATGCAGAGGGGATCTTGGAAATTACAGGCCGGTTAGCCTATCACCTGCCTTTGTCTTAAAGAACTGATGAAGTTGTTGTTGTTTAGTCGTTTAGTTGTGTCCGACTCTTCGTGACCCCATGGACC
Source organism: Podarcis raffonei (assembly GCF_027172205.1). NCBI lineage: Eukaryota > Metazoa > Chordata > Lepidosauria > Squamata > Lacertidae > Podarcis > Podarcis raffonei. The sequence continues at coordinate 118,450,680 of NC_070602.1, read as the reverse complement.
AGAGCACGCCAGGAACTTCTGTCTTCCACTGCCTCCCGCAGTTTGGTCAAACTCATGCTGGTAGCTTCGACAACACTGTCCAACCATCTCGTCCTCTGTCCTCCCCTTCTCCTTGTGCCCTCCATCTTTCCCAACATCAGGGTCTTTTCCAGGGAATCTTCTCTTCTCATGAGGTGGCCAAAGTATTGGAGCCTGAGCTTCAGGATCTGTCCTTCCAGTGAGCACTCAGGGCTGATTTCCTTAAGAATGGAGAGGTTTGATCTTCTTGCAGTCCATGGGACTCTCAAGAGTCTCCTCCAGCACCAGAATTCAAAAGCATTAATTCTTCAGCGATCAGCCTTCTTTATGGTCCAGCTCTCACTTCCATTCATCACTACTGGGAAAACCATAGCTTTAACTATACGGACCTTTATTGGCAAGGTGATGTCTCTGCTTTTTAAGATGCTGTCTAGGTTTGTCATTGCTTTTCCCCCAAGAAGCAGGCGTCTTTTAATTTTGTGGCTGCTGTCACCATCTGCAGTGATCATGGAGCCCAAGAAAGTAAAAAAGGTAAAGGTACCCCTGCCCGTACGGGCCAGTCGTGACCGACTCTAGGGTTGCACGCTCATCTCGCTCAAGAGGCCGGGAGCCGGCGCCGTCCAAAGACACTTCCGGGTCACGTGGCCAGCGTGATGAAGCTGCAGCTGGCGAGCCAGCACCAGCGCAGCACACAGAAATGCCGTTTACCTTCCCGCTATAAAGCGGTACCTATTTATCTACTTGCACTTAAGAGTGCTTTCGAACTGCTAGGTGGGCAGGAACTGGGACCGAAAGACGGGAGCTCACCCCGCCGCGGGGATTCGAACCGCCGACCATACGATCGGCAAGTCCTAGGCACTGAGGTTTTACCCACAGCGCCACCCGCCACCCAAGAAAGTAGGTAGACCTTAATTAACAGCAAAATGCCACACATATATACTCAGAAGCAAGTCCCATTGAGTTAGGTCATTCATCCTTGCAGGGTATGAGACTGCAGCCTTCATGAGGCAGGAGGATATTTGTGTAACGATGGACACTGTAGATATAGATGAGAACATTTTATAACATGTATAATAATCTGTCAGAAAAGATGCCCATTTTTAAAAAGTTATAATGAAATGCACTTTTGGTTTCTCGGCCAAAAACATTGTGTCTTTTTAATCTTCATTGAATTAAGAGAAGAATTATTGTGCCCCTTGAATTTCTCCAGCTTTTGAGAACAGCTGCCAAAAGAGAGTGTCCGGAGGTCACAATATTCCCATCAAAAACTCTCTGAACTGATCTTCAGCTGTTCAAATAGTGTAGTTTTGCTTATAGCCTTCCCGCCGAGCATACGCTTTATGAGCCTAAAGAAACAAGTGCCATATCGAAAATTAAGAAAACCTCAGATGCAAAGCCCTTATTTTGCAAAAACCTTTCACCTGAATTTTGTTTGTGAGATTGTCTTTAAGAAAAAAGCTCTTTGCCCAGTCCAGAACCTCTTGAAATTTCTGGTGCTTGCACTGGGTTTTTCATTGGAGAGCATGCTCATGAATCACTGTGGAAAAGGCAACACTGTGAACTTTTGGGCACAAGGCAATGCAGACACACTGGGCCCTATAAATCATTTCTTTCCAAGCCAACCTTTCAGCCTGAGAAACTTGTTGCCTTGCCTTACCTGGATAGGAAATTTTGCCATATGTTGAATATTTGAATCCATTTATTTCGTTATTACATTTGTTGTTGTTATTGTTGTTTAGTCATTTAGTCGTGTCCGACTCTTCGTGACCCCATGGACCAGAGCACGCCAGGCACTCCTGTCTTCCACTGCCTCCCGCAGTTTGGTCAAACTCATGCTGGTAGCTTCGAGAACACTGTCCATCTCGTCCTCTGTCGTCCCCTTCTCCTTGTGCCCTCCATCTTTCCCAACATCAGGGTCTTTTCCAGGGAGTCTTCTCTTCTCATGAGGTGGCCAAAGTAGTGGAGCCTCAGCTTCAGGATCTGTCCTTCCAGTGAGCATTCAGGGCTGATTTCCTTAAGAATGGAGAGGTTTGATCTTCTTGCAGTCCATGGGACTCTCAAGAGTCTCCTCCAGCACCATAATTCAAAAGCATCAATTCTTCGGCAATCCGCCTTCTTTATGGTCCAGCTCTCACTTCCATACATCACTACTGGGAAAACCATAGCTTTAACTATACAGACCTTTGTTGGCAAGGTGATGTCTCTGCTTTTTAAGATGCTGTCTAGGTTTGTCATTGCTTTTCTCCCAAGAAGCAGGCATCTTTTAATTTCGTGACTGCTGTCACAAACATCTGCAGTGTTTTTACATTTATATACCACTTTTATCTTTTAAGGAGCTCAGGGTGGGGCACATGGTTCTCCTATTCCCCATTTCATCCTCACAACAGCTCTTTGAGGTAGGTTAGGCTAAGGGACGGTGACTGGCCCAAGGTCACCCAGTGACCTTCATGGCTGAGTGGGGATTCGAACCCTGGACTCCCAGGTCTTAGTTCAACACTCTCTCCATTCACTTTTATTTCCGCCATCTGCTTTTGTATGCAAGTGTACTATTACCAGAAATACAGTCATACCTCGGAAGTCAAACGGAATCCATTCCAGAAGTCCGGTCAACGTCCAAAACGTTTGGAAGCCAAAGTGCAGCTTCTGATTGGCTTTAGGAAGCTCCTGTAGCCAGTCGGAAGCCACTGAAGCCCCACTGGATGTTTGGCTTCCAGAAATAGTTTGAAAACCAGAACAGTCATTTCCAGGTTTGTGGTGTTTGGGAGCCAAACCGTCTGAGTACCAAGGCATTTGTGTCGTATGGAGTGAATGCAGGCTCCTTGGCTTCAGCGATAGCAATGCAAAGCCTCCAAAGCGCAGAGGGAACGCTCCCTCTGCGCTCCGGAGGCTTCGCGTTGCTTTCACTGAAGCCTTTGGAGAGCAGCGCAAGTTCCCGCTGCGTTCCGGAGGCTTCAGGTTCCTTTCGCTGAAGCCAGGAGAGTCTTGCTCTCCCAGCTTCAGCAAAAGGAACCCGAAGCCTCTGGAACACAGCGGGCGGTCCCACTGAGCTCTACAGGCTTTGGGTTCCTTTTGCTGAAGCCGGGAGAGCAAGACTCTCCTGGCTTCAGCAGAGAGGGAGAGTTGTGCAGCGCCCCTTCAGCCAAGTGGGAGGAGAAATGGAAGGGGCTCTGTTTCTCCTGCTGCTTCTCTGAAGGGGCACTGAGCAGAGAGGGGGAGATTTTTTTCCCCTTGTTCTCCCCCTCTAAAACAAGGTGCGTCCTATGGTCAGGTGCGTCCTATAGAGCGAAAAATACGGTATGCACAGGCTGGAGTAAATGGAGAGACCTCTCTCATTACACTAGGGCCCAATGGAGCCATCCTCTGGAGGTGAACACCGGAAGGTTCAAGGCATTTCTTGGATGAAAATAGGGATGTCCTATTCCATCATCATCATTTTATATGCACCCATCTGACTGGGTGGCTTCCAGCATATCTAAAACATAATAAAACATTAAACATTTTTTTAAAAAAAAACTTCCCTATACAGGGCTGCCTTCTGATGTCTTCTAAAGGTTGCATCTCCTCAGCTCAGAACTCACATAACTCCATACCCTCCAACATTTCTCCGGTGAAAATATGGACATCCTAAGGAAAAGGGGAATCAATTCAGAAACCGCAACGGCTTCTGTAAATCTGGGACTGTCCCTGGAAAATAGGGACACTTAGAGGCTGCAAGGAGAGCAGTTCTTGTAGGGATGCCAATCCTAGACTGAAAATATGAACGGAGGCCTCTGCATGTATGTGGCTTCAGGGGGTCTATCTGAAGATTTATAGGACTTGAACGGCTGCCATCTGCATATGAAACTTGAACCAGTCCGAAATGGCTGAGTTCATTTTGAGAGGAACCCTGCTCCCGGGCAGGCCAACAGAATGGAGTATGAAATGTTATGAAAACATAGCAAACACATGGCTGAGCAAACCCTTCTGGAAGGTTCCCTCTGCGAGAATTAAAGGCTTAAGAAAGAGCACTTCAAAGAGGCATGTATTAATCCTTCCTAGAACCAGAAGGACCTGGGGTAGGGGGTTAGATTTCCCCCCCTGCAAATAGATGTGGACTTCCGCACACAATCTTTCTCCTTTCTTCTTGTCCATGCCTATTTTAGCCTGATGGTTTTATTTAATCGGTGCTGTTAAGGTTATTTATAGCCCACTTTTCCTCTCAAAGGATCCCACGGCTTGTTACAAAATACAAATACACAAAATCATCACCACTGCCTAGAACATTCAATGTACAATGAAAGTACACTGCTTCCCCCTCAAAAAAACCTAGGAACTGTTGTTTCCCCTCATGGAGCTACATTTCCCAGCACCCTTAACAAACTACAATTCCCAATATTCTTGGTGGGGGAGACAGTTGCTTTAAATGCATGGTGTTGATCTGCCCAAAATGTTGGGGTTGTGTCTCCTGCACTGTTTGACCTCAGCACTCTCATTCTGAGCTAAGTTGTTGTGTAACGTTTTTATGATATCTGCTGAGATGTAAGATCTAACCCAACTGTGAGATTTATTAAGAAACTGCTCACATCGTGGGTCATTATGTCCAACTAGTTTCTTCTCAAAGAGTCTAACCACTTCTCTGACTCTTCTTATTTTTAACTCAGTTACGAAAGGATTCCTGGAATGTACAGTCAGATGTTTCCACTGGACTGAATAAGAATAATCTACAAAGTGAGATGAAACATTGATAGTTAAATAAGACAATTCAGGGGGACTAGCTTTCTTTCTTTTCTTTTTTAAAAAGTTATTTACAGTGGTACCTCAGGTTAAGTACTTAATTCGTTCCGGAGGTCCGTTCTTAACCTGAAACTGTTCTTAACCTGAAGCACCACTTTAGCTAAAGGGGCCTCCTGCTGCTACCACGCCGCCAGAGCACGATTTCTGTTCTCATCCTGAAGCAAAGTTCTTAACCTGAGGTACTATTTCTGCGTTAGCAGAGTCTGTAACCTGAAGCGTATGTAACCTGAAGCATATGTAACCCGAGGTACCACTGTATTTGGTTTTTCAGATTAAAATTTCACAGTCACATAGCCAACCAACAACACAGAAACAAGATTCCGAAGAATATCCTGGACCTCCCTCCTCCCCTTTGTGGGTCCTATTGTTAATCATTTCCTCCTGCATCTTTTATGATAATCCAAATCTTTTACCTCTCCATTGTGTCCAAAATTCACCATTAAACTACAAGTGATATTCCAGTCCTACTAACGATCTTAACTGTTTACAATGGTTTTTAAGATAAGATATAAAATTTCCCCATTCATAGAATCATAGAAGAGTTGGAAGAGACCACAAGGGCCATCGAGTCCAACCCCCTGCCAAGCAGGAAACACCATCAGAGCACTCCTGACATATGGTTGTCAAGCCTCTGCTTAAAGACCTCCAAAGAAGGAGACTCCACCACACTCCTTGGCAGCAAATTCCACTGTCGAACAGCTCTTACTGTCAGGAAGTTCTTCCTAATGTTTAGGTGGAATCTTCTTTCTTGTAGTTTGGATCCATTGCTCCGTGTCCGCTTCTCTGGAGCAGCAGAAAACAACCTTTCTCCCTCCTCTATGTGACATCCTTTTATATATTTATATACATTCCTTTTTAAAATTTTGGTCTTCCTCATTTCTGATTCTTCCCGCCATTTTTGCCGTTTCAGCATAATCCATCAAATTGATCTGCCATTCTTCTCTGGTAGGGACTTTATCTTCTTTCCATCTCTGGGCCAATAACATCCGGGCAGCCATGGTCACATACATAAATAGTCTTTTCTGCTCCCTTGGGATTTCAGCACCTAGAATTCCTAAAAGGAAGGCTTTGGGTTTTTAAGAAAAAGTTATTTTAAACATTTTTTTCAACTCATTGTATGTCATTTTGAGATTGAGGTTGAATCCTGACAAGACAGAAGTACTGTTTTTGGGGGACAGGGGGCGGGCAGGTGTGGGGGACTCCCTGGTCCTGAATGGGGTAACTGTGCCCCTAAAGGACCAGGTGCACAGCCTGGGAGTCATTTTGGACTCACAGCTGTCCATGGAGGCGCAGGTCAATTCTGTGTCCAGGGCAGTGGTCTACCAGCTCCATCTGGTACGCAGGCTGAGACCCTATCTGCCCACAGACTGTCTTGCCAGAGTGGTGCATGCTCTAGTTATCTCCCGCTTGGACTACTGCAATGCACTCTACATGGAGCTACCTTTGAAGGTGACCTGGAAACTACAACAAATGCAGAATGCAGCAGCTAGACTGGTGACTGGGAGTGGCTGCCAGGACGACATAACACCGGTCCTGAAAGACCTACATTGGCTCCCAGTACGTTTCCGAGCACAATTCAAAGTGTTGCTGCTGACCTTTAAAGCCCTAAACGGCCTCGGTCCAGTATACCTGAAGGAGCATCTCCACCTCTATTGTTCAGCCCGGACACTGAGATCCAGCGCCGAGGGCGTTCTGGTGGTTCCCTCATTGCGAGAAGTGAGGCTACAGGGAACCAGACAGAGGGCTTTCTCAGTAGTGGCGCCTGCCCTGTGGAATGCCCTCCCTTCAGATGTGAAGGAAATAAGCAGCTATCTTATCCTTAAAAGACATCTGAAGGCAGCCCTGTTTAGGGAAGTTTTTAATATTTAATGCTATATTGTTTTTAACACTCAATTGTGAGCTGCCCAGAGTGGCTGGGGAAACTCAGCCAGATGGGCGGGGTATGAATAATAAATTATTATTATTATTATTATTATTATTATTATTATTATTATTATTATTTATTATATTTCCCAAAATTCCTTTACTACCTTACATTTCCACCACATATGATGAAAGGTGCCTTCTTTTTCCTAACATTTCCAGCATACATTTGACCCCTTTTTACATGTTTTTGCTAATTTTCAAGGAGTTAAACACCAACGGCACATCATTTTCATCAGGGAGACTAGCGTTCCATCCATGACTTGGAAGCAAGTCCTCAATTGAAATCAACAGAGCTGGTCTGTATAGCATCAGGGAGCAAGTCAGAGAGTTATCTCCAGTGGAAGCCGAGTGCCTCTTGAAACCTGTTTTGGGTGTCCAGCTGAGAAGAATGCAAAGGCCTTCCTGAAATAACTTGATACAAAGCTGCAGATGGCAGGGGTGCTGGCACAGTCAGTTTGGTTCTGGCCGGACTTGTTGCTCGGAAACTGAAGCTTACAGAAGCATCCTGAGCTGGCAGACACAGAGCTTGTTAGATTCTGTAGGAAGGAAGGGAGCAGCTGGCTTGTTCCATCATGCTAGCATATACCCCTCCTGCTTTTGTTCGCCGTGAGCACACCCCTGCAGTTCTTTATCGACCTGCAGATTTAGATAAAAGTCCTCCCCTCCCTACCTGAAACACATCATTATAGCCTGGAGTCTTCTCTTCCTCCAAAGGAAACTCATCTTCAAGAGTTTCCAAAGGGGTTGGTCAAAGGAAGGCTGTCTTGCAAGAAAGTGTCTAAGTTTTTGACTGTGGTCCTTTGATATTCAGTATAAACTCCCACCATCATTTGCACACATCGGTCCAGTATACCTGATGGAGCGTCTCCACTCCCATCGCTCAACCCGGACACTGAGGTCTAGCTCTGAGGGCCTTCTGGCGGTTCCCTCACTGAGAGAAGTGAGGTTGCAGGAAACCAGACAGAAGGCTTTCTCAATAGTGGCGTCCGCCCTGTGGAACGCCCTCCCATCAGATGTCAAGCAAACAAGCAACTATCTGGCTTTAAGAAGACATTTATCCTTCTGAGGCAGGGCAATATCACATGGAAAACAAAGTCATAGCTGACCAGTGTGATGTAGTGGTTAAGAGCTGTAGATTCGTAATCTGAGGAACCGGGTTCGCGTCTCCGCTTATCCACATGCAGCTGCTGGGTGACCTTGGGCCAGTCACACTTCTCTGAAGTCTCTCAGCCCCACTCACCTCACAGGGTGTTTTTTGTGGGGGAGGAAGGGAAAGGAGACTGTTAGCCGCTTTGAGACTCCTTCAGGTAGTGATAAAGCGGGATATCAAATCCAAACTCTTCTTCTTAAAGTGAAAAATGAAAACGAGGCCAAATTCCACCCCAAACCGTCTTGGAGCACGCGGGTGGCACTGTGTTTTAAACCACTGAGCCTAGGGCTTGCCGATCAGAAGGTCGGCGGTTCGAATTCCCGTGACGGGGTGAGCTCCCGTTGCTCAGTCTCAGCTCCTGCCAACCTAGCAGTTCGAAAGCACACCAAAAAGTGCAAGTAGATAAATAGATACCACTGCGGCGGGAAGGTAAACGGCGTTTCCATGCACTGCTCTGGTTTCGCCAGAAGCAGCTTAGTCATGCTGGCCACAAGACTCAGAAAAACTGTCTGCGGACAAATGCCAGCTCCCTCAGCCAGTAAAGAGAGATGAGCACCGCAACCCCAAAGTCATCTGCGACTGGACTTAACTGTCAGGGGTCCTTTACTTTTAAGAAAGGGAAATCGAACGAGTAGATTAGAAGCTGTTGCCCAGATGATTTAATGGGGAGAAATGAAAGTTCTGAATATACGGTAACTCCATGCTTTAAACTTAAAAAACAAAACAACCCACAGGCTGATATCTGTTAAATACATTACACCACATATTTATCATTTATTATCTTATTGGTCATAAGTGGAACAGCCTCCCATGAGAGATGGCAGACTCTCCTTCCTTGGGAGGTTTTTAAGCTGAGGTTGGATGTGTGATCTAGCTAAGATTCCTGCTTTGGAGTCCCTTCCAACTCTACAATTCTATGATTCTGGGTTCCCTGCTGCATAAAAGCAGCTTAAAGTGAAACAAAAACCAATCGCCCACTGCAGCAGGGATGCAATTTGGCTTGGACTATTTTTTGTTGCATGCTCCCCCTAAGTCATGGGCAGAGAAAGGGAAGAGTGCTCTGAAAGAATTTTTACTTTTCTGTACTGTGCTACAAAGATCTCTGGTTCCCTCTTGTGACTAACTAAGGCAAAGCGAATGTGCTTTTGTGTTTTCTTTTTCGATTCACCAAATACCAATAGCCATCCTCTGTGGCATTGAGAGGGGAAAATAGATACAAATAAATGTTGTGGTCTAGTGGCAGCAAAGATTCCAGAGTAAATATAGGCTGCTTCATTAATGGCAATACAGAACACAGCAATGGCAAACAATGAAGGTTTTTGGGCAGGGGAGAGAGACACAACCTCAGAGGCAGCAAAGAGAAAAGGAGATTTAAGGCGTGGGGGGCTAAAACAGAGGACTTTGAGTGCAGCAACTATGCAGTCCTAGGTGTGGAGATACCCTGAGGAAAGGGGGACGTGGCTCTAGCATTTTGGAGAGTGATGAATGCTGTACGATGAAGCATCATAGGAACTTCACAATGAGAAGAGTCTCAGATCGCCTTGACAAAGTAGCAAGTGACTCCCCAAGTCAACTCTACAGAACTGTGTAGACTCAGGTCTCTGGAGGAACCCTGCTTCACTGTTGCATCTTTTTGTGCAATGTTAAACACAGGTGCCAAGGTACCTGACATACAGTGGTGCCTCGCAAGACGAAATTAATTCGTTCCGCGAGTCTTTCCATCTTGCGAGTTTTTCGTCTTGCGAAGCACGGTCAAGTTGCAACTGCACCTCTTCAAGCGGTTTTAAGAAAAAGGAAACAAACTCGCAAGACGTTTTCGTCTTGCAAAGCAAGCCCATAGGGAAATTCGTTTTGCGAAGCAACTCAAAAAACGAAAAACTCTTTCGTCTTGCGAGTTTTTCGTCTTCCGAGGCATTCGTCTTGCGAGGTACCACTGTAGACAGTCAGTATAGTGACATGGGACTCAGCTATACAGCCGCCAATAAAACGTTTGAAGTGTCTTGCAAAGTGCAATATGCAAATGTGACATTAGATGGCGACGGTGAGCTATGGCAAACTCAATGTATTTTTCAAAACTTCTTTTTTTTTAAGCATCTTCACAGCAGTTTTTTTATATGTGCGTAGATTCCACCACGGTGTCAATTTACGAAGTTCCTTGGGGAAATGTTGCCTTCTCCTGGCGTATCACACAAATACTTCCCTATCCCTCTGCCAGGGTGCTGTCAGTTGCCCGGGTAAGTATAAAGACAAGGGAAAGTTCCTTACAGTCCTTTTTTATTTCAAACTTTACAGAGAGAGGCTATAGAACCCAGCTTCTTGGATAATGGCGTTGTCCCGAGTGAATCTCCATCCCGCTTCTCTCCCACTTCCTCATTCATCATCATCATCTCCTCCTCTACGGGTGACACTAAGTGCCCTCTGTCTTCAGGCTCTTTGCTCTCCTACTTTCAAGTCTCGCCAGGTTCCGGGAGATGGACGGTCTCGAATGCTTTCTAGTGACAACGCATCAGCCAGCTGTTCTGGTTCTCCCATGACTTCCCAACTTTTCCCCACATCTGCCTCTGAGCTTTGACCCCCTGTTGTAAATCTATACTGTCTTCCTCTTCCTCCTCCCTGGAAGGGTCAGGATCCACTACTCCTCCTGTGCCCAGCCCCTGGCACCCTCTTGAGAATGCCAGGGTCTATTCTCCATGCAGACCATGCCACTGCCAATGTTTCTTACTGGCACAACAATGCCAAGGGTCGCAGCTGCGGCAGTTTTGAAAGCAAGTAATTTTGTTGGGCAACACCTTCTACCCAGGTGCAGAGGAACAAAGGGCCTGTGTTCAGACCATAAGAATGAAGTGAAACACCTGGTGCTTGGTCCACCTATTTTATTTGATGGAACATGAACACATGCTATGTATTAATGTTAATCATTTCACTTGAAGGGGGGAGTTTTGGGTTATATGACTTAAACACCCAAATACACCCACACCCCAAATATTGCCTTATCTCTGGCAAATTTTTATTGTATTATTAAGTCTTTATAACAATGCAAAATATCAGAGAGCTATATAAACAAGACATTTATTTGCACCTCCCAACTCTCCATTCTGCAAGCCACTGGAGGCACGAAAGGTTCAGAAGCCATCTTCAGTTGTGTGTGTGCGCGTGCGCATTGCGTACCTAGGAAAGCAATCAGTTGGCATGGATGTCGAAAGAGAAGGAGCCAGTGGGCAGGGATAAATGTGTTACTTTGTCAATAATAAATCTATTCCTCCAGCTGATGGAGCATTGATCCAAGAGTCCTCCCTGGATGAGATAATGTAATTGACATGAGCAAAACAGCGCCTCGTACAACTTTGCTTCCCTGTGCATCAGCAAAATAGAAAATTGTCCCTTCGGTGTTCAGGAAGAAAAATCAATGGTTGTTTATTTCCACTTTTCTAACCCACTTTTTGGTTTGGATGACACTGCCCCTGTCGGTGATCAAACTTTCAGCTGCTATCAGCTAAAATGTCATTATGGGAGAGTATTTATGAATTATAGACAATTTGCCAAAAGAATCCTCAAAATCTAATTTACCACTAATCATATTAAAAGATTTCATCCTTCCCCCTTTTTTCTTTTCAAGAGCTTCATTTCATAGCTAGCCGTGGCATGTTGAATTTATTTCTGTGTGATTTATAGGGACATGTACAAATTAAAAAACATACAGAAACAATGACCCCAATATAAAGCTACTCATGAAGAGTAGTATATTTCATGAGAGCAAGGAAAGGGTTCCTTAGATTTATGCCCCTTCCTCAAAACCTGTTTACTGAGCCTTCATCCTGAGTTTCTCGGCAGGGAGGGCAGATGACACAGCACACTCCCCATTGCATTTTCCTGTCACTTTCCTAACTGCAAAAAGTCCAATCGTTTGGGGAAGTGGGTGGGTTGTGGAAACCCTCCAAATCAATCAACATCATTTGTGCAACCTGAATTTGCTGGTATGTGATTGAATCCCATTCCCAAAAAGCAACAGTCTTGAAGTGCCCTTAGTCCCCGTTCCCTCCGCCCAGTACGTATTGTCATTGACACTGTCAAAGTCATTATTACCAGAACTTCTAACAGAAGCTGATTTAAATTGGGTATCAGACCCTGAGCATGAAGCAAACTCTAACCACTGAGCCTTTCCCCAAAGGGGTATTTAGGTAGAGGACATATTTAACACTGACCAACAGGTGGGCAATTCACCTTGTGGTCTGCACATCCATTGCACCGGCAGCTATCTATGTTCCTAATGATCAGATTATCCACTATCAGAATGCTTCCATTAAGGATGTAAAGGTAAAGGACTCCTGGGAGGTTAAGTCCAGTCAAAGGCGTTGCAGAGGGTTGCAGCGCTCATCTCACTTTCAGGCCGAGGGAGCTGGCGTTTGTCCACAGACAGCTTTCCGGGTCATGTGGCCAGCAGGACTAAACCACTTGTGGCGCAACGGAACACCGTGACGGAAACTAGAGCGCACGGAAATGTTGTTTGCCTTACCGCTGGAGTGGTATCTATTTATCTACTTGCACTGGCGTGCTTTCGAACTGCTAGGTTGGCAGGAGCTGGACAGAGCAACGGGAGTTCACCCCGTCATGTGGATTCAAACCGCTGACCTTCTGATCAACAAGTCCAAGAGGCTCAGTGGTTTAGACCACAGCGCCACCCGTGTCCCTGTTTCCATCCCGGAACAGCATCCCCAGCACAAGAGGAAAGTTGCTTGTGTCACCACCATAACCACCACCACAATTGGTTCCTCTTCCCCAGTGATGTCCTCATTCCCTGAGACCTCCATTCTCCATGACATTAGAGAAGCTGTCCCCCAGGGCCTTCTTTAGCATAGCTGTCAACCTTCCCTTTTTTTGCGGGAAATTCCCTTATTCCAGCGCGGTTTCCCGCTGCTTCCCGCTGCTATCCCGGATTGTTAGATATCCCGTAGACTGTCCCCGGGACAGGTGAGGCTGCTGATCCCTTATTTTCAAATCTGAAAGTTGACAGCTATGGTCTTTAGCATATGCGCCACCAGGGTGCAACGATCCACCCAGTGCCCCCAAATTTAATTTTGCGTGCACAGCACTGTTGAGAATAACAAGTGCCATCGTTGAGTCTGACAAGCGCCACCGCTGTGAATGGCAAGCGCTGCGGCTGGCGTGGCGAGTCTTTCGTAAATGAGCTCACAAAGTCGAAAATCCTTTACTGAAACAGTAGGTATACATTTCGGTAATACCTATGTATGTATTTTGTTTTTCTAGCTTGATCAAAGTTATTTATTATTTCATAACAAATAGTTAAGAGCTTAGGCGGCCTCAGCGGCAGGCGCCTGACACCCCCCAGAATTTGGCGCTCGGGTGCCCCGCACCCCTTGCACCCCCGGGTAAAGACGGCTCTGCTGTCCCCCTAAACGTGGGACACCACAATCACGTCTTCAAAGGCCTTGTCTTGTCCCCTAATGTTTCTTCCTTTCAGCTTTTCCAGGTCAGTAGCTTTAGCCTCCTAGGAGCAAACTTGTTCCATGACGATGAGGAGCTCATTGCACAGAGCACATAATCATGACTTCTGTCCAGCAGGCAGGCCGTTGTGTATGTCACATTCTGTACAATGCAATGTAATAATAATAATAATAGTAATAATAATAATAATTTATACCCCTCCCATCTGGCCGGGCCTCTCCAGCCACTCTGGGCAGCTCCCAACAGAATATTAAAAACATGATAAAACATCAAACATTAAAAGCTTCCCTAAACAGGGCTGCCTTCAGATGTCTTCTGAAAGTCAGATAGTTGCTTCTTTCCTTGAGATCTGATGGGAGGGCATTCCACGGGGCGGGCGCCACTACCGAGAAGGCCCTCTGCCTGTTTAACTGTAGCTTCACTTCTCGCAGTGAGGGAACAGCCAGAAGGCCCTCGGCGACGCTCCTCCTTACAGTAAGGCAATGTCATGGACTAGCTAGATGCAGAAAAATGGTGGGAGGTACCAGCCAGGGAGCCCCCAAGGGAACTCCTTCAATGTATACCCCAGTTGGCTTCCTATCTGAATATATTTGTTTATTGAATTAATTGCTTCGGAGTTTGGTAACTTCTTAGCTCGAAGAAGAGGGAGAATAGTTTGCCCTGGTCTCGTTGCCCTGTTGCTGAACTCACACAGCGGCCCAACCCACTGTGTTATGCTACGTCTACGTGCAAAAGCTGGACGTGAGATGGGTCTAGCAGCATGGTCCTCCTCCTTCCTCTACTTGTTAACTGTACACATGGAGAATATCCGAGTAGATCGATGCTTTCTTCACGTGCCTGCATCAACATGTTGGGTGGCACCTTAGCTGTCAAACCTTATCGGACGCATGATATGTTATTAGCTGAATACATCTCAGCAAACCTTCATTAGGTTTTAACCAACCCGACACTCTTCCTGCGTTTGTGCTTTGCTGAACACAAGCGGGAACAGAGTTTCCTGTGCGATGGCGATAACATCTGCTCGACTTTGTTGTTGGCTGCTCGAGAAAGTTGAAGACGGTGCCCCGCGATCTATGGAAAGCTGCATAGCCTTATCTGATCCTTACCAGATATTGCTGGAGGAAATTGACTATGAGGGCTGGCCCTACTTAGGAAATATATTTTTTTACAAAAAAAACTGTCAGTCAAAATGTCATTAGATAAGCACTTTTGTACACTTTTGCCTAGTCCTTCTAGGCAATACAGTCCAAAGTAGCATGCAGACCAAAGAAAAACAGCATGTTGCATACACGTATATATTTTCTTTGGTAATCAGCCGTATGACTTTTTCTGGCACAGCACGATGCCAAAATAAATTGATGTGAGCTATTATTTTTACCCTCTTCCAAAAACTTTTTAAAGCATTTTTAAATGTCAAACAATTATAACCCGTGGGACTTTCTTCCAGGTACATCAGAAGCTGCCTTTATAGTGAGTCAACCATTGGTTCATGTAGGTCAGTATCATCTAGTTATTGTGGCTGATTGTGGCTCTCCAGGGCTCCAGATAAGGGATATTTCAATGCTTTTGGAAGGATTGAACCTGTCCTATAGCTGTTTCTTCACATCAAGTTGTTGATCTTTATTATTATTATTTATTATTAAAAGCTGGCTGGCTGCTAGACAGACAGACATCTGGTTTTTATTCAAGGTCAGGTCCATACCGACCACAAGAAAACCAAATGCAAACACCAAATGGAACCAAACAGTAGTGCAATTAGGAATATATATAGGGCATGTTCATATTCTAAACCAACAAAAATTCTATTACTTTATGTAAAATATTTTAAGTATCTGACTTATGATGGTACTGTACTTTGCCTGTCCTAAGTAAATGTAGCAGCAGTCAGACTCACACGTTTTACATATGCTTCCGTGAAATTATTTGTGAAGTTTTCCATAGTCTTGTCCTGGGGAGTATTTCTGATAAAAAATAAGACAATGGAATAATAATTCTATTTTTGCTTTGATGGCTCCATGTACTTTGTTGACTTACATAGCATCTAATGACTGTCACTGTTTCCTTTGAGTCGCCTCATAAAACTGAAATGACTGGAAGTGAGGGTAATAACTCCTATGGAAATTAGAAGAGAAAGGGAAACAGGATACATTTTGAGCAGCCTGAAATATACAGCCAAATCATTTCTTCATATATTTTTGCTTTGGCTGCCGTAAACGATGTGAAGCACCTATGCCCTCAACCATGATATCTGAGAGGACAGAGCATGAGACTCAACCTTGGGTCACGGGTTCAAGTCCCACATTGCATGAAAGATGCCTGCATTGCAAGGGATAGACCAGATGATCCTTAGGGTCCCTTCCAACTCTATAATTCTATGATTATCACTCAGTGAGGGTGTTTCGATGGCTTAATTTGAAGACAGGTTGTTGAGATATTGCAAATGGGTCATTGACAATAGTTATAAAAACTTCTCCGAGCCTCCCCTTTCAGAAAGGGTAAATCCTAAATAAACGCTGTGCAGACACTGCCCTAAATTTGCTTGCATCGGAAGCAGGACCACAGGTGGCGCTGTGGTCTAAACCACTGAGGGCTTGCCGATTGGAAGGTTGGCAGTTCGAATCCACAGTACAGGGTGAGCTCCCATGGCTCTGTCCCAGCTCCTGCCAACCTAGCAGTTGAAAAGCACTCCAGTGCAAGTAGATAAATAGGTACCGCTGCGGCAGGAAGGTAAACGGCATTTCTGTGCACTCTGGTTTCCATCATGATGTTCCGTTGCGCCACAAGCGGTTTAGTCATGCTGGCCACATGACCCAGAAAGCTGTCTGTGGACAAAAGCCGGCTCCCTTGGCCTGAAAAGCGAGATGAGTGCCACAACCCCAGTCGCCTTTGACAGGACTTAAATGTCCAGCGGTCCTTTACCTTTTTTGCATGGGAAGCATTAATCCCACAGTAAGCACCTGCTTGAAAGCACCTTGAGACTCAAAGAAGATTCCACTGTATCCAATAGCAGTGTTTTAAACCCCTCCCCTGAAAGAATTTACACATTCAGTCATCATGCAATAGCACACTGTTAAGACCCTATCAACTCACACTGCAAGTGGGTATTGTGTTTCCCCTCCCACATTTCCTTATCTAAAACAAACACCTTCTCGCATGTGCAAAAGGGCTGCTTTCCCCCTGATTTGTTTGTTTGTTTTCTTCACGCAGGGAGGTGTATTCTAGCAGGCAACCCACAACTTGAAGTTGGAAGCGATACACTCCCAGCAAAGCTATGCCACGTGATATTTCTGGCTACAGAGTAAACTGGCTATCATGTGCAAGGGCTGGCTTGACATTGCTCATGGCAGAAAACATGACACTGATACTGGAAACTAGCAGCAGTACAGTCTACAGCAAAGCTTTCCAAGCTGTGTGTTGCGACACGTTAGTGTGTCGGCTTCAGTGTGCACAAACGCTGCCTGTGCTCTTCCCAGGGCTGGAAAGGGATTAGTTTAACCTCTGGTTTGCTAGTAAAACTGAATTACTGTGTCGTGAAATGCCAAAAAAGTATGAAGAGTTTGGAAACCCTGGTCCACAGCAATGCAGCAAGCTAGGGAAGTCAAACGGCAGTACGAGTTATTCTCGTAAGCTGATATACCGTATATAATTGATCCTACTTGTCTCATTTTCTCTCTGTTTAGGTCATGAATCTCCTGATCCAAAGAGCTGCCTCTAAATTAAGTCCTATTCAGACTAGCAGCTGTATCTGTAATCTTTTCTTCTTACAGTTTGATTCTAAAAGACCATTTGGGGAAATGAGGTCCTGTTTCAGCTATATGAAGTGGTTCAGTGTCTCAACCACGATCGCTGCTGTCTCAAGCATCTATACGATAGGCTGCACTATAGGCCTGGTCTCTGTTGTATGTCACTTTGCATGCCTCAGGTTTTGCATCCTCAAAGGACCCTGTTTTACTACAAAAAAAATATATTTTGAATGGAAGCCTTTGTGGAGAGGTGTTTTCTGGAATGTAACCTGTACACCACCTTCAGCATCAAGATTTTTCATGGGCTCTTCGCTGTTGAACTGGTTGGCCTTGTGGCAGCTGCTAATAAATAGAACTCTGAAGCTAAGCTACTGTCTCCAGGTGACATCTCTAAAACCACAAACTAAGGTATCCCTTTATACCAGGGGAGTTCCCCAGTAGGTAGAACCCCCTAACTTGCCTGTTGGTGGCCTCGTATTGTGCCTTACTGAGAGGCATGGAACCAACAAGTTACCTACATGCAATGCAAATTCTAGATGCCTAAATTCCCAACGCCAGTTGTATATCTGCACCCACCTTGTGGTAGCAATTTCCAAACCTGAAAGGAAAACTTATCTTGTCTGCATATCTCCTTTGCAACACCAGAGGTATGACACAAATTGGGGAATCCAATTTAAATTGGCCTTCAGCAGCATCTGAAGCTCATGATGCAGGAACCACGCTAAGGTTAAGTAGCTCTGAGTCTGGTCAGTACCTGGATGGGAAAAACCATTTCGGGATCCCATTTTTATTGCATTTAGCTCCCTGGAGGAAAGGCAGGGCAGAAATGTAATAAATAAATGCTGCAGTTTGTTTTTATTTTATTTAAAACACCACTGCTATTCGTTTTTTGGTAAAGAGGTTTCCAACGCATTTCTATAAACAGTTTTGCTTTATAAAAGTCAACATTGAACAATATTGTTCCCTGGGCAATATGTCAACTCCAAAACTGCAAAATGATGTCATAACAAAGCTTTTATTACAAGTAAACAGTGCATTGCTGGAAATTATCCTTTATTACGTTGTAAGCCATCTCACACTTAAGATAAACAATTGTTTCTTTTCACTGTTCATCAAAGAGGCACTTATAGTGAGGTCTTAGTTATCTGTTGATTAAAATATTGCTTAAAGGCTAGATGATGATTGATCAAGAAGGGGTGACAGAAGATCACAAGGTACGTGGTCCATGACTTACTCATACTAAGGGTCGCACTATTCCTACTATGTGTAGAAAACCAGCCACTGCTCATCTTCCTTTTAATCTTCCAAGTTGATGGCACTTCCCAATGTGACACGCAAAGCAGCGAGGGGCAGTTGAAAGGGAACAACAGAAGGCAGCAGGAGAGATGCTGTCTTCCTGTTGCATTTATTCTGCAGCCCTAGCTACTTCATATTCCGTCTGGCCCAAGATGAGGTTTCCCAGTCAAGGGGGTGAGGGAAAGGATAAGCACCTCTGTTCCCAACTACAGTTACTTGCTTGCATATGGCTCCCTACTTTGAGTGCCACAGTCGCTCCAGTGCATGACGTTTCTCTCTTTCACAAATAACTAGTGTAGTGGAGGGTAGGTGGGCTCTAACTCTTTTTGCCCCTCTCCCACCGTGGTCCCAATCCAGATCACTGCCTCCTATGTGCATGGGAGCACCAGGGGAACATCCATTAGCTTCGAGTGCAAAAAGCAGGAGAGGGGGAGTCCCATCCAGACTGAGAGCATAGCGAGGGTTAAATTGCATATACCTCCCCACAATGCCACAGTCTTGATCGGGATTAGGGAGTGGCATGCCGGCTATTGAAAGAAAAATAGCCATGGGTGGGATTTTGGCCATCAAGAGGCAAATACCTGATCAGGAATCTTATGTTTAGAACTAAGTGGCTAGTTAATGCTTTTAGCCTCAAAAGTTTAAACGGAAGAGGTACAGCAAATGGTTTGTTCGTGAAGTGCGTGTTATTTTTGGTGTTCGTACAGGTGGCAGAAACTGAAGGAATAAAGGAGTAGAAATTCCTGAAATAAAACTGAATAGAAAGGTGTGAATGGCTGTTTTGGAACTTCTAAATGCTACACATCATTAGAGCTACGGATTTTCAAAGTTATATGTAAATATATTTGGATGGTTGCAACCTTTATTAAGGCATCTTAAACTTGCTAATTTTCTACTGCAATTTGGGGTAATTTAAAAATGCATTAGACATTCACTGTAGCATTCGGGTTTTCCTTACCATGAAAAACCTAGCCGACCCTTAGTGTGCCCATATTCATATTCATTTAACCATTTCATTTCTTGAGCTGTGTCACCTATAAACGGCAGCTTAGTAGGCTGCTTTTCACACGGCTGTTCATTTTCTCTAAAAACTGGTCTGTTTATACCTGAGTCACCTTCACTGAGTGCTTTCAAAAGAGGGTAGAGATTCCGAGTTGTCTTGGATTGCTCATCAATGATTTTCTTTGCGTACTTCTGGAATTCCTGCTCCTTGAATAATAAAATGCGTTCTTTTTGTCTGACATAGTCCGTATCCGCTTGTTTCTCACGATCTTCTTTTAACTTTTTTTCGACCTGCATTGGAAGGGAGGAGGGAAGTCTTAAATATATCCAACAATAATTTTATAATACATTAAAACTGAAACTATAAAGTTATAGATGTCCTGATTCCCTCAATAATAATAATAATTAGCACACGACTGAAGCACTAGCTAGGATAAATGATATCGTGTGGGTGCAATCCTTGTTCTATAAAGTTAATAAACATTGTGAGTGGGACACAAGTACAGCATTAACTACTGAATGTAAAATTCAGCATTCTGAGAATCCCAGTTTAATCCAGTGAAACTAAGCTTTCAGTATCTGTAATGGCATTTGTCTATTTTCTTCCCTCCCTGCGCTCACGCGGTCTCTTTCATTCATTGCCACTGTTGTTTGCCGCTTGGGAGCAGGGAACCTGTTGGTTTTTGCCTATTTAAATATTTAAAATACCACCTACACTTCCAAAACATGGAAGATCCCCCTCATCTGATTTTGGGAAATTCTCCCCCTTCCTCTGGCAACGCCCCGGAAACCTACACTGTGCAGGACCCCCTATAACCCTCTGGAGAGGACTGGTGTGCAGAGGAGGAAGAAAGAGACAGAAAGAGACAGAGACGGAAAAAGAAAGAAAGAAAGAAAGAAAGAAAGAAAGAAAGAAAGAAAGAATACTTCTGTGAGTTTTCTGCTCATGATAGTCAGGATTCAAGCCTCTGACTATTACACTACAATGATGATGTTCCCGGTTTTCTTTGATTTCTGACAGTATGCAAGGTTCCTTTCTCTAAGGCATTTGTCATCTGGAGACAAAGGAAGCTTGTCTCTGGGACTTCATCCATTTGCAGGTGCAGAGGGCAGTTTTCTCACTCAAGACTGCCCTCTCAAGCACTAGACAGAAAAGTACAAGTCATATTCCATTTTCGCCCTTTTTAAAGAAGTTTACTTTGTAAACTTAATGCCCATACTTACTATCTGCATGACATGGAAGTCTTGTAATTTTAAGTTTGCACAATGATTTCTATGTTTCTTGTCTTTCTCCAGTTCTTGGAAAATCCGATCTGCTTCTATTTGTCCACAAAGTATTTCTTGAGCCTCTAGTCTGTCCTGTTTTTCTTTCTCTTCTTTCCTTTTAATCTATAACAACACAATCCAGTTCTTATCCTGTGGTAGTGAAGCCTAAGATCTGATGACTCTCTACCCTGCTACTAACATTAAGAGTTACATAAATGCAATTTTGATATTCTGGGCATCCAATTTTTAAATACTTTTATGTGTAAGCCAGTCCCACTATTTTAACGGAACTTGCTTTCATGAAAGCTGCTCAGGGCCTGTGTAAAAGAAGTCTATTTTTTGAGACTAAAGGTTGCATCCACTGTCTACTCGCAAACTGAACTTCTGCTCTCTCAATGCAACTTCACCTTTCTCTCCCTCCCTTGTGGTCTCCCACATACCCTCAAAATCTGCTCTACATGGCTGGGAGATCCTCTGAAACCTATTATGGGGTGCACGGGGGAAGAGGTAAAAGTGAAATCCAGTTGTGCAAGCAGACTGCTGACCCAATGCTGGATTCCATCCCAACTGATAAATAAGAAATGGTGAAACAGAAAAGCATGCTTAATTTTATTTTTCTTACCACATTCATTCTGTGCTCTGTGATGGATTTCAGTTCAGCATTGTTCTTTTCTTCTTTTTCTTTGCGTTCTCTCTCCAGCTGTGCATCCGTCTCTGCAATGTCCCTAGCGATACGCTCATCCTCATCATCAGCCTCCTTTTTCATATGAGCCAGGAGGCGGCTAGTAATGTTGTCTCTGTGCTCCTCCATTAACCTGCAATGGTTCAGCCATAAGTGCCAAGATTCATCAACTGCATGCTGTGAGGGGAGGCCTGGGGCATGCCTTGATTAAACTACCAAACTGGATAAAACCACACTCCTCTATGCCAATCAGAGGAAGGACTGATGTTCTGTATCTCTACCCATACGTGACACCTGGTGCCAGACAGGTGGCGAGCTGGCTGCCAAGGAGCAATCAGGAGCCTTAAAACGCTCCCAGTTGTTCCTCGGTGAGAGAGGCTTGCTGTCAGCGATCTTCAGCTGATTGGTGGTGAAAGCAAAGTCACCAAGTTAACACAAAGTCAGCAAAGTTAACACAAGCAACAGCTGATTTACACACATCCAACTGGCGCACGACTGTGCACACGCACATCGCAGCGACCCAGATGTGGCTGGAAAAGGAGGAGGGCTTATGTGCACTCTGCCATTGCGTGTGATGACCCAGAATGCAAATCGGGAGCTGCCTGTAAATCTGCACTAGTAAGTAAGTAAGTAAATCTGCACTAGTGTTCCTGACCTGTTGGTGCCTACCCAAAGTCAGCTTGCGGTCAGCATCAATCAGCTGACTAGTGCCCACTGGGGTCAGATGTAATATGGAGTTGCTGCTTGCCTGAAGTGGGCTTCGCAACCTGGCTGGAATCTGCACTTGCTGCAAGCCCCAAACATAGTTTGCTGTAAGTGCAAGTATCTCTTTGAAGGGCCGGCTTGAATTGAAGCTGGTGACAGAAGAATATTTCTCTGTGGTTGCAGTTCAAGCGGCACCTGCAAAGGAATTCTAGTTTGCTTGGAGTCACTTGTGATGTCGGGTGATTGACATTTGTCAGAATGGCCCACAGTACATCACCGAGGTAACTGTCTGGCCCACTGGCTGCATCCTATTCTTCATCCGTGCCTCTGTATAATATTCATCTCTTATACTGGTTCCTAGGCAGGTCTGTGGGCACATTTGTTTGTTTGATTTCTATCCTGCCCTTCCATCCAGGGCAGCAGACACGGCAGTCTAAAAAACAGTTTTAAAACATTATCTCAAATCAGTGATCTTAAGGTTGGGAGATTGCTTGGCAACTCTCTGTATGCTGCCTTGGGTTCCACGACGGAAGAAATGCAGGATGCAAATGTTATCAGTCAAATAAAATAAAAAAAAGAGTTTGCAGCAGAATAAAACTGAATCAAGAGTCCTTGGTCCCACAGAGCAGGATTCAACAAACAAGTCCTGCTAGCAGAGGCCAACTAAAAATCTTCATTAGTGCAACAGGACTCCCCGCCCCCCACCCCTCTGAAATTGGCTCTATTGGGACCATGAAGAACCCCCAGAAGAATATGATGGGGAGGAGGGGGGATTGTTGTCAGGCAAGCGGAAACGCTGGCACGGATGCAAGAACAGCCGCAGTGTTACATTCCTTTCATAATATCTCTGTGTGCAAGATGGGGTCTCTACTGTAATGCTAGAAAACTGTGCCTTGTTTTATTTGGGTAATGTGTTTCCATTTCCCGCTCACATTCTGCCTACCTGTGCATTTCATCTTCTTTTGCTTTTCTCAGCTTAGCCATAGCCTGCTTTGCTTTATAATGTGCTCGGACTTTATCATCCTCTTCCTCTTCTTTTTGCTTCTCGATAGCCTTGAGAGTCACCTGGTCAGCAACATGTGCCTTTAAAAAAACACACGAAAAAACTCAGAATGCGTGTTTTGTTTACCAAAATAAGTGTCGAGCAGAGCACACTATAGATAAGTCGACTGGCTGGAGGATAATTGGAGGAAGCCCTGCTGCCTCCTGCTGGTCAGGGTAGAAGGTGGATTTTTGTTTTTTGCTGATCCTTGGCCGGCCCTGCTTCACACAAGACCCCAAACACCCTGTATCAAGGGCTTGGCCAGCTATCATCAGTGGGAGCACCACCAGCAGTAGCTCTCCAATGACCTGTGCCTTCACTGGGCAAACTGGGGCTGGAATGACACTTCTGCCCAATCCTAACGCTTTCTGGGTGCGTGTTTGCAGAGGGGTGGGGCAGAATCTTTACTTAAGGCTTCACTGCGTTTGCACCAGTTAGGCCCGAGCTATGGAAGATGAGAGAAAAGATCATGAAGAATGTTATGTATTTATGCAAAGTACAGAGTTGGCAGAAGGAGATTTATAGGGATTTGTTCCTGTTTTCGACATCAAAGGAGCAAGAAGCGGTGGTGACAGTGCAAATATAAGACAGCATATTAATGTCATCTCGTGTAAACATGGGTACCAATGTTGGAGCTGTGTAGCTGTTATGGAGCTCCTGACACCCTGTCCTTGAAAAAGTGCACCTTGTGGCTTGTATTGGTCCCAATACAGACAACTCGCTGCAAAAATATGACTGAACTCCAATTTTTGCACTGCTTACAAATTCCCGCCCTTTGTGCACCTAACTAGAAGTCATTTCTGTCAAGTATGGAGACTATTGGCATTGTTTCATACGCAGGTTCCACAAAGATATCAACAGGTGATGAAACACGAATGGGAAATGCCCTTTAGATTTTGCCCAGAAGGCAACTTTGTCAACAGCTGGTTTGACACTATAGCAGAGTTAGACTGTACCACCTTCACTAAAACAGTCGTATTTTGGTTTTTGAACAGTTTAGTTCTTGAACATTTTGGCTCCCGAATGCCGCAAACCCAGAAGTGAGTGTTCCGGTTTGCAAACTATTTTTGGAAGCTGAACATCCAACGGGGCTTCTGCGGCTTTCGAATGGCTGCAGGAGCAGCCAATCAGAAGCCACGCTTGGGTTTCTGAATGTTTCGGAAGTTGAACGGACTTCCAGAACGGATCCTGTTCGACTTCCAAGGTACGACTGTATTACCAATATCCAATCTGCCATTGGGATTAGTAGAGAGCACCATCATCTGTGTGAGCCTCACAGATGCTGAATTAGCAGATCCTTAACAATCACCTATCCAAACAAAATTGTGCCTGGAGGCAGCCTCTCTCTCCTGACCTTTGAACTAAAGGCTCCCCTACAAAGTCATATCTGAAAAGCAATGACACAAGCTCTTGGCCTAAGCACTAGAAACCGACTTCCCCTCCGTTTGTCATAAGCAGGCCTGTGAGTAATTTGACTGGTAATTTGTCCAAGTTCAGCACCTAGTCAAAGTCCAGTGGAAACTGAAATGCGTTTTTTCAGATCCTAGGTTCCATACATTTGGCTACTAACTCCCATTTCATACCTGATGCTCCTTTCTACGCCTGATTTTGTCTTCACGCTCCTCCTGCTCTTTCTGCAGCACTTCCTGTTGATTTAGCAGGACCTGCTCCTGAATCTCTGCCCTTTCCCTTTTGTCTTCCAGCCTGCTCAGTTCTGCTAGACGTTCATGCTCTTTTATCCTAAAACATGGAAAAGATTGGTCAATGAGCCATGTCTAAAGTTCCTCTACAATTGGCAGAAGTTCTGGATGCTCAAGAAGACTGGTACAGGTGGATAGCAGTTATTCGCAGGACTTCTTTTTTCTCTCTCTCGAAAGGTGTACCCCCACTTTACAATCAAATTATCTCCAATACGATTTTTAAAACATTAAAACAGTTTGGAAAATTAAAAATCCTACCGGTGCCCTTGCTCCTCTGGCTGAGAGGCAGATGCCAGGGTGGCCTTCCTTTCAATTATTATTTACTGAATTTATATACTGCCCTATACCCCGGGGTCTCAGGGCGGTTCACAGAATAAAATCAAGATATAAAACCACAAAACACCTAATAAAAATAAAAACAACAACCCAATAGCCCCCCTCCCCACAACAACAAGAAGTTTTAAAAGGGCATAGGATGCAAATTGGATCAACCAAAGGCCTGGTTAAAAAGGAACGTTTTTGCCTGGTGCCTAAAGGTATGAAGGTGCCAGGCAAACTTCCCTGGGGAGAGCATTCCACGGACGGGGAGCCACTGCAGAGAAGGCCTGTTCTTGTGTTACCACCCTCCAAACCTCTCGAGGAGGCACATGAAGGAGGGCCTCAGAAGACGATCTCAGAGTCCGGTAGGTTCTTATGGAAAGAGGCGGTCCTTGAGGTATTGCGGTCCTTAGCCGTTTAATTCTGAACTTTCAGATCAACTGGCAGTTGGAGCTGAGCGTTCTTTAATTTAAGGAGTGGGGGGAGGAAGGAACCAGGCAGAGGGCCAACTCGGTGGTGGCACCCACCCTGTGGAACACCCTCCTATCAGATGTCAAGGAAATAAACAACTATCTGACTTTTAGAAGATATCCGAAGGTAGCGCTGTTTAGGGAGGTTTTTAATATTTGATGTTTTATTATGTTTTTAATCTGTTGGGAGCCGCCCAGAGTGGCTGAGGAAACCCAGCTGGATGGGCGGGGTATAATTAATAAATCATCATCATCATCACTGTCTGGCCAATGGTTGAGGGCAGGCTGGCCTTCAACTCGCCACTTGTATTGTTCCTAAAAAAGATGCAGCATCCCTGCGAAGGTCCTTATTCTGTTGACTAGCAACAGAGGCCTTCCCCTCACTTTCGGAGTCCCAGGGCAAATGGTACTTGGAGTACAACTTCCTTCCAGCAGTGAGAGGTAGTAAGGAGTTGCAGCTGCTAATTCAGAACATGGTCCAATATGGTATGTTTTGGTTTCCTGCCCCATCCCCCAGCAAATGTTAAAACAGATCAGCTTCTATGTTGTTGCTTTATGGGGCAAATGTGCTTACGCCACAAATGACACATTTATTTTATTCTGTGGTCTTAAAAAACAGAGCTCTTGCTAATTATATTTACTGTTCCAGTTGATCCTTGCTGAGTTGCACTCTCTTCCTACGGTTCTCTCTAATCTTTTCCTCCTCTTTTCGTACGGCTTTTTGACGTTCACGTTCTACTTCTTCATCTCTGCAGCGGTACAGGTTCTCTTTTACCTTTTTAAATTCAATCTGAGCATCTCTTTCTTTTAAGCATTCGGTAAGTAAGAGGGCTCTCTGCAAAATAAAATGGCAACATTTGATAGGGATTCTTTTTATTGTTTTATTTAAACAACAAACAACATTTTAAAGCAATAAACGATGCACCAGTGATGTAAGTATTATACAAATGATGTTTCCCCTTAACAACAGTAGCTGATAATTTCTAATGTGTTAAGAGAGAGAACTCTGAAAGTTAAATTACATGATACTTAATAACATGTGGGGGTTTATATTGTCTTGTGCTTTGTTATTCCAATATATTATAAACAAATTCAATTACTCTATAAAATGATCATGAGAATGTCTTCCTTTTCTAACTCTGACCATGTTTGTCGATTTTATCATATTTACAACCTCCCATATTTTGATTACCCAGTTCTCTGCTGATAAGAGTTTTTTCTTCTTTCCACTTAGGAGCTAATAGTTATACAAGCAACAGTCAATAAATTTATAACCGTCTCTCTATTGTCTGTTAAAACACGATCTTTCACATACCCAAACAATATTGGGTATGTGAGTTCATTAGAAATGTATACCCTGCTATAATATCAATTTCTTTTACATATTTCAATCCAAAGAATCTTTGTTTTGGGACAAGTCCAAAAAATATGACACATATCTGCATTTGTTGCTTTACATAAACCAGCATACTGTATATTGCTTGTTGTCCTAGATATATGGTTCAATCTTACTAGTGGAAAGTACCATTGAGATATAAGTTTAAATTTTATATAATTAGAGAAGTTTGCCAACTCACAAGGTTGGGGGGGACCCATGAGCCTAAGTCACTTGGTTCATGCCACAAAGGTATAGGGACTGGAGCCGACATGGGAAAGCAGGTTGCTCTGATCTCTGGGTAGAGGCAGAGAGCTGGGTGCTGGCTCTGCTTGCTTCATCAAACAAGTTGAGGGAGGAAAGCAAGTTTCTTTCAACTGGGGAAGGTCAAGTAAACAGGATGCTATCTCAGAGTCCCTGTACCAGTCTTTCTTCAATAGCCTCAGAATCTGCTCCCGTCTGGGGCCTATACACATTAAGATGAGGTGGGGGGTGGCAGCCATTCCTAGACAGTTTGGATGTGACTGGCCTGCTTTGCAAAGAAAGGCATAAGCTGGTTCTCATGGCCTCACACAGAGCTATTACCTTCTTCCAATATTAATGATCTGTGTCAATGAAACCAGTTTTTCAAATTTGTTAAGAGGGCTTC
This sequence comes from Podarcis raffonei, assembly GCF_027172205.1. Classification (NCBI taxonomy): domain Eukaryota; kingdom Metazoa; phylum Chordata; class Lepidosauria; order Squamata; family Lacertidae; genus Podarcis; species Podarcis raffonei. The sequence continues at coordinate 118,423,102 of NC_070602.1, read as the reverse complement.
CTGATAGCAGTTTTTTACTGATGAGAATGCTAGTCCCCCATTGCTTATTGTATTAGACAATGTTTTCCCAGATACTCTCGGCTTCTTCTGACCCCAAGCAAAGCTTATTAACAGCCATTTTGATTGTGCCTATTTCCCTCATTTAATACAGCTTCTATGTTGAACATATCCCCCACATTAAAGTGAAATAATAATAATAATAATAATAATAATAATAATAATAATAATAAATGTTACATGGAAGTCTTTCACTCTCTCATTCTGATAGTACTGATAGAGTTTGGATTCTGCCACTGCTTCTTTTCGCTTCTGTGCTTCATACTTTGCTTCTTCCAGGTCAACCTTTCTTTTTTCTTCCTCATCCCTCTCCTGACGCTCTTTCTTGGCTTTCAGTTTTGCTTGTGCCATACCCTGCAATGCAATATTTTATTCATTCATTCATTCTTGTTGCAATCTGTCTGTCTCGAGAAAAAATGGAGTAAACCTCTGGGGATAAAGTCAAACCGATGTGTTAGCAGCACCAAAGTGACCTCATCAGGGCACAAGCCTGGGCAGTGTGTATAGACGTCCTGTGCTGCCCAGACAAGATCCACCCCATCCCCCTTTCAGTCTAGCTGATTTGGTCGAAAGAAAAGCAGAGTGATATGTTTGGCACAAGCTTGGCTGCAGGAGTTGCCAAAAAGAATCCTAAAAGGCGCGAACCATCTTAGGGACTGCAGGGTTTACTTCTTATCCTTTTCTTCTCCTGAAGATATCCCACAAGGCAGCAAAGGTTTAGGATCAGTTTTTTCCTTCTCCTAGGTGGGCTACCTTCCCAGGTTAACAAGCCCCATCTGTCCTCACAGATTTCTATAGCACATATAGAAACTGCCTTCTTGACAACTGGACCCACTATTAAGTCTCATCCATTCAATCCGCCAGAGCCTGTCTTTGCAAACCCTAACTCACCTAGGTTTTGAGACCCATCAGCTACCCACACCTGGTTTATCCAGCCAGCTGAAGCCACTCCCAGGGAGTTGCTGCTGTCACAGGTAAGAGCTGAGGGCAGGGTGGGGACCAAAGGTGGATAAACTAACCCAGAAGGAGTATGACATGTACCCCACCAGAGGGACTACCCCTCCCCATAACCCTACGCACCCAACTTCCTTGCATGATGCATTGTAATAAAGTACTCAACTAAGACATTTGGTCTAGAGTAGTAAACAGGGACGCGGACTAGAGCAGAGTAGGGACGCGGGTGGCGCAGGGACGCAGGTGGCGCTGTGGGTAAAAGCCTCAGCGCCTAGGGCTTGCCGATCGAAAGGTCGGCGGTTCGAATCCCTGCGGCGGGGTGCGCTCCCGTTGCTCGGTCCCAGCGCGTGCCAACCTAGCAGTTCGAAAGCACCCCCGGGTGCAAGTAGATAAATAGGGACCGCTTACTAGCGGGAAGGTAAACGGCGTTTCCGTGTGCGGCTCTGGCTCGCCGGAGCAGCAATGTCACGCTGGCCACGTGACCCGGAAGTGTCTCCGGACAGCGCTGGCCCCTGGCCTCTTGAGTGAGATGGGCACACAACCCTAGAGTCTGTCAAGACTGGCCCGTACGGGCAGGGGTACCTTTACCTTTAGTAAACAGGCATTTGTTCATTTATAAACTACTAACTACGAACTTTTTCCCCCCATATAACCCACTGCTCTGGCACACGCATGCTGCACATTATGACACCAAGCAAGGCACCCAATGTTGCAGATACAATGTCAATGTTGAGGATCAGAATGTTGTTGTTTAAACTAGCATCAATAACACTAATACGCAGCAGAATGAGCAGCAGAGAGCAAGGATCTGCTGTTTTTGCCGGCTGGGCTGACTCCTTCCCTCACCTTCACAGAGGCTTGTCCTGTGAGAAGGGGCAGGACCATCTGATCTGAGGATGACGGTATTGGGCGTCTATGAGCCATGAGCCTACCTGCTAGGATGCCACAAAGTGTTGGCAAGATTTCATTTAGGCCCCAGGAGATGAAGGCCCCACCCAGTAAGGTCAGCAACTTCTGGCTGCATTGCAGTCACTTCCAGGTAGGTTGGGTTGCCAGGCTATTTCTCAGGAGCCACCAACAAACAAACAAACAATGATCAGCCTGTTTCCATCCAATCTGTTGATTTATAAAACCTTGTACCTTTAAGATCATGGTGCCTGTCTTTTCTTTGATCCCTGCCATATCCCCTTTTCCTATTTTGTCATTTAGTTTTTTAGTCTGTAAACCTGAGGGCAGGGGCTGTGTTATTTTTCTCAATTTGAGAGCTCCTCTGGGAGCTTTCCTGGTTGAGGAGTGGGGCCTATACATGTAAATAGTGCTCAACAGCCTGCATAGTAAATCAGTGTTATTTTTTATCTATTGCAATATGAGTTGACCTGAAAAATTCATGGTTGAGGCAAGTTCTGAACCCAGGACTTCCCAGCTCACACTATAAAATTATCATTATCATCATTATTAGTTATTAAATCATCTGAAGATCACAGGGAGGTTTACAACATAAAAATACAAAATGAGAACATAAGATACCTAAATAAAAAACAAAATCAAACCAACAATTTAATTTGATTTTAATTAATTTTATAATGAATGTTTTTAGAATGTTGGATTATTTTGATTGTTGTTAGCCGCCCTGAGCCCAGCTTCGGCTGGGGAGGGCGGGATATAAATAAAATTTATTATTATTATTATTTATTATAACAACCCCCCCTTGCAACTAACATATTTAAAAGGTCACAGAATATTTAATAAGTCAAAGGCCTGGTTATAAAGAAACATTTTTGGCTGGCACCTAAAGATAAATAATGAAGGTGCAAGGCAAGCCACCCTGGGGAGAGCATTCCACCAAAAGGGAACCACTGCAGAAAAGCAACATTCTTGTGTTGCCACCCTGCAGACCTCTCGTGGAGATGGCATAGGAAGAAGGGCACCAGAAGATGATCTCAGGGTCCAGGTAGGTTCATATGGAGAGAGGTGCCCCTTGAGGCATTGTGGTCCTAAACCATTTAAGGCTTTACAGCAATTTGAATAGGGCCAGGAAACTGATTGGCAGCCAGTACAGTCGGGCCAGGATTGTTGTTAAATGCTCAAGCCATCTTCCCCCAGTGAGCAACCTGGCTGCCGAATTCTGCACCAGCTGAAATTTCTGAACCGTCTTCAGAGGCAGCCCCATGTATATCATGTTGCAATAATCTATTGCTGATAAACACATATATTCTGATTTTACTGAAATACTTTTGACTGACCAACCCAGTAGTAAGAACAAGGATAGAAATACAACCAGGACTGTCATAAACATTCCACAGGCACTGAAATGTATGTGTGTCACTTACCGCAATAGTGTTATGCCAGTTTTTCACAAGTGCTTGAGACTTTAAGTGCAGATCTTTCCGCTCCTTCCTTTCAGCACGAATACGGGCTGCTTCTCTTGCTGGGGCGGTGAGGCTATCGTGAATCCTCTCCCATTCTTTTTTGGGGAGTATAGTTATTTGGCGGAGATCTACTCCCACCGGAAGAAATATTCCCTCCACAACATCATCTTCGTTTGCTAAATATGAAAAAAAAAAATTCTGTCAAATGCCGTTCACTTTTAGAAGACATCTGAACGCAGCCCTGTTTAGGGAAGCTTTTAATATTAGATGCATTACGGTATTTTAATATTTTGTTGGAAGCCACCCAGAGTGGCTGGGGAAGCCCAGCCAGATGGGTGGGGTATAAATAATAAATTATAATTATCATCATCATCATCATCATCATAATTACGACTCTTTCACCTTCTGGGCAAAACGATCATGCTTTCATACCAGGTTGAGATAGCAACCCTGGGCATGCTGTATGATGGAGACATCTTCACACTGCAACCCTAAAAACATGTTCATTCTCTGGTTTCAGTGAGAATGCTCCCATGTAAATGTTCATAGGATTAAAGTCTTATAGGTCTGCTGAGATGCAAACACTTCAGAGTTCAGAGGGACTTATTCCCAGATAAATGACAATGGACAGGATTTGTCAAAATATTTGGGCCACTGGGTACATTTGTATTTTGGGAGGGCGCCATGGGCACCACCGTCTCTGGTAGCTTTTATTTGCCCTTCTCCAGCTCAATCATTCCTGCTACTTTCCCACCGGGGGTTCGAAGATAGCTACCCTCTTCACCTCATGATGGGGTTTGTGGGTGCTCAGAGGCTTCACAGCCACCAAGGAAGTCCCCAATGGTGTCACTATGTCAAACAGGTGACCCCAGCAATATAAGATTTCAGCCTTAGTCAACTTATGGATTCCTCATAGTGGAATAATAACCACAACGTCAAGGACATTTCCCACGGGCCATTGGCTATGTGAAGGAAGTTAAGACCTGAAAACAGAAGTGGCAAAAGGTCCCTATCTAGGATTCTGTTATGAGAAGTTAGAAGACTGTTTAGGAAATAAACCAAGATTTTCCCAGACATCCCACCTTAAACCGATCACAGTTAAGGCCACATAAATGAAAATGCTGATAGCGGGGAAGCGGGGCAAAAATGAAATGCTTAGAATATAAGCCACAGTTCCTGAAGGTAGGGAAGGCCCCAACGGGTTAGTGGCAGCACCCAAATGACATGTGTCATTTTCCTGCTAACTACAGCTTTTAAATTCAAACAGCAACGCTGAAATCTCCATCTTCAGGGGCAGCCCCATTCATTCATTCACTTTGCATCCCACCCAAAGATCTCGGGGCAGTTCACAGCATAAAAATCATAGCTGTCAACCTTCCCTTTTTTTGCGGGAAATTCCCTTATTTCAGCGCCATTTCCCGCTGCTATCCCGGATTGTTAGATATCCCCTAAACTGTCTCCAGGACAGGTGAGGCTGCTGATCCCTTATTTTCAAATCCGAAAGTTAAAAATACCAAGACAAAAACACAAAATACATAATAATAATATTTCTTCAATTAAAATTTGTTTTCAACACTGCACTGTACAAAGCTCCACGTCTGCCGTGTCGCAGCCACCTCTTGCAGACCAAACCCATCGATTCTGATTTCACCGAATCTCTTCTGACTGACCAACAACCCAGCAGGAAGAGAGAAGACAGAAAGACGACGGAGAAAACTCGCCCCGCAACCGCCCCGCATTTGGCCAGGGCGAAGGCGCCGAGCCTCATGAGGAGGCTCAAACTGGCAGCGGCTCCAGGGGCATCAACGGGGACCACCGCCGCCCTTCCTCCTCGGACCCCCAAGCAGCGCCTCCTTCCCCTCACACGCACGCGTGGCTGGGCGCTCCTGCCCTCGGCGCTTCTTGACCAGCACGGCCTGGCGGGCGGCGGCGGCGGCGGCGGCCTTCATGGCGTGAGGCGACCCGCCGCCGACGCGACTCTGGGGCCTTAGCGCGCGTGCGGCGGTTGCCAGGCAACGGCGGGACGGCGGCGTCGGCCGGGAGGGAAGTGACGCGACGTTCTGAGGCGGCGGCGGCGCCAGAGTTGTCCGCGCGCCGCTCACGTGACCCGGCTTCGAAGGAGACGTTGCAGGTCAGTGCGGCCGGGCGAGTCCAGCCGCTGCTGCTGAAGCAGCGGCGGCAGCGGTTGTTGTTGTTGTTTGCTGTTGCGGCTCTTTACCCCCCCTCCTCGTGCGCGTGCGCGGCGCCCCCCTCCCGCCGCTCAGCCGGTCCCTCTGCCTCGTCCTCCGCGCTTCCGCCGGGCTCCGGCCCGCAGGCGGCCCGAAGCCGGAGGGAGACGACCCGGGTTGGGTGGATGTGGGGTGGCGGGGTGGGGAGGGGAAGAAGGGATGGGGACAGGGTCTCCCCCGCAGGCTTTCCCCCTTTTGTTGCCGTGTGTGGGACTCCGATGGTGTGGGACTCTTGTGTCCCGGGCAGCTGTTTATCAGCTCCATCTGGTACACAGGCTGAAACCCTACCTGCCTGCGGACTGTCTCGCCAGAGTGGTGCACGCTCTAGTTATCTCTTGCTTGGACCACTCCAATGCGCTCTACGTGGGGCTACCTTTGAAGGTGACCCAGAAACTACAACTAATCCAGAATGCAGCAGCTAGACTGGTGACTGGGAGCAGCCGCCGAGACCATGTAACACCGGTCCTGAAAGACCTACACTGGCTCCCAGTACGTTTCCAAGCACAATTCAAAGTGTTGGTGCTGACCTTTAAAGCCCTAAACGGCCTTGGTCCAGTATGCCTGAAGGAGCGTCTCCTCCCCCATCGTTCTGCCCGGACACTGAGGTCCAGCTCCAAGGGCCTTCTGGCGGTTCCCTCACTGCGAGAGGCCAAGTTACAGGGAACCAGGCAGAGGGCCTTCTCGGTAGTGGCGCCCGCCCTGTGGAACGCCCTCCCATCAGATGTCAAAGCGATAAACATCTACCTGACGTTTAGAAGACATCTGAAGGCAGCCCTGTTTAGGGAAGCTTTTAATGTTTAATAGGTTATTGTATTTTAGTGTTTTTTTGGAAGCCTCCCAGAGTGGCTGGGGAAACCCAGCCAGATGGGCGGGGTATAAATAATATATTATTATTATTATTATGCGATGAAGGCGCTCAGCGCTGGTCTGCCCAATTATTATAGAGAGGTGGAAGGGACCCCCGAGGGTCATCCAGCCCAACCCCACTGCTCCAGCCAAGCATCCAATGTCTGCTTTAAAAAAACCTCCAAGGAAGGAGAGTCTGTTCCACTGTCAGGACAGCTCTTGCTGTCAGGAAGTTCTTCTTGATGTCCTAATGTTTTTTATTTTTATTTACTTACTTATTAAATTTGCATATCACCCTATAAAGGCAAAGGGACGCGGGTGACGCTGTGAGTTAAACCACAGAGCCTAGGACTTGCCGATCAGAAGGTCAGCGGTTCGAATCCCCGCGATGGGGTGAGCTCCCATTGCTCAGTCCCTGCTCCTGCCCACCTAGCAGTTCGAAAGCACGTCAAAGTGCAAGCAGATAAATAGGTACTGCTCCGGTGGGAAGGTAAACGGCGTTTCCATGCGCTGCTCTGGTTCACCAGAAGCGGCTTGGTCATGCTGGCCACATGACCCGGAAGCTGTACGCCGGCTCCCTTGGCCAGTAAAGTGAGATGAGCGCCCCAACCCCAGAGTCGTCCACAACTGGACCTAATGGTCAGGGGTCCCTTTACCTTTACCTTATACTGGCAGTTTTCCTTTCTTTGTAATTTGAAGCCATTGGTACTGGAGCAGGAGAAAACCATCTTGTTCCCTCTTCCATGTGACAGCCCTTGAGATAGTTGGAGGTGGCTGTCCCATATCTCCTCTCTGCTTATCCCACCTGCACATACCCAGCTCCCTCAACCCTTCCTCACAAGGCTTGGTTTCCAGACCCTCGATCATCTCAGTTGCCCTCCTCTGCACACGTTCCAGCTTGTCAACGTCCTTTATAAATTGTGGTTGCCCAGTACTGGACACAGTATTCCAGGTGTGGTCTGACCAAGGCAGAATAGAGCGGGACTATGACTTCCCTTGATTGGAACACTATACAGCCTAGAATAGCATTAGCTTTTCTTGCTGCTGCATCACACTGTTGACTCAGGTTCACCTTGTGGTCTGCTAAGACCCCTAGATCCTTTTCACATGCACAACCGGCAAGCCAGGTGTTCTCCATCTTATATTTGTGCAGTGGATTATTCCTGCCCAAGTGCAGAACCTATTGAAATTCATTTCGTTAGTTTTGGCCCAGTTCTCCAATCTGTTAAGGTCCTCTTGAATCCCAATACTGCCTTCAGCGGCATTGGCTACCACTCCCAGTTTGGTGTCAGCTGCAAACTTTTATGAGCATCCTTTCAATACCTTCATCCAAGTTGTTTATAAAGATGTTGAACAACAACAGGCCCAGGAGATAGCCCTGCAGCACCCCACTTTTTTCCAGGATGATGAGGAACCATTAGTGAGCACTCTCTCGGATCCCATCAGGCAACCAGCTACAAATCCACCTAACAGTTTCTTCACCTTGCTCATACTTTACCAGCTTCTTTGCAAGAATAATATGCGGGACTTTGTCCACAGCCTTACTGAATAGCGCCTTCTCTTAAAAAATAATAATCAAAAAGCGTGCAAGTCAATGTATGTTGTAAATATTATGAATACGACTCAGCTGGTGGGGAGCTGACAAAGCAGTAACCGCCTTCATAGGCTTAAATATACACATGTATGCTCTCACCTGAATTTCCTTGGCTCTTCTTCCCTCTCTTCCTAACTAGATCTGTGGCGGCAGCGATGGAAAGCTCCAGACGGCAGCTTGCTTGGGAACTGCTGGGAGGGAGCTGAATAGTGGAGCAGCTTACCAGACTGTTTCTGTCTCCTGTTGTTTCTTCCTTCCCCTCAGGACAAGGTAAATAGTGTTCTAATGTTGAGCACTGACCCAAACTGTCCGCTGCTTAGGAAGAGCAGGGCTGCCAGCTGAATGAAGAACTGTACTGTACATGCCAGAGGTCTGTCAACTGCTTGCCCTCACAGCAAAATGTTTATCCCTAAATGCAAGTGTCATTTGCTGCAGAGATTGCAAGGAGTTTGGGGGGCTGAGGATGTTTACATGCAGTTTATGTTGATAAACAGGGAATGGGAAGTAAGGTTAAGTCACTTCCCTGTTTGTTGCCTGTGTCCAGTACTTTTCTTTGGCTATATATATATATATGAGGTGCCGCTCTTTATAAAAGTGCTGCGCATCTGAGCACACAATGATTGCAAAAAAAGAAGTGACTGACTCCATATAGGTGAGCACTGTCACAAAAACCCCTCTACCTGTGTCTAAAGAACGCAAAAGCGGTTCAGAGTCTAGCGTGGATCATCTTACTTTATGCAATTGTGTGAAAGCATATTTATTTTCTTGATCTGTTCTTGTCTCGCACTGTCTCCAAATTATTCATGTTCAACCAAGCAGTGCTTCGTAATGGTTCTGCTGGGATGAAAAGCAAGATTCTAAGCAAGTTGGCTCAAAGATTCAAAGATAACTATGACTGACAATGTGCTTAGAATTGCAGCCCGATAATCTTTCAATGAAAACTGAAGCATTGCCAAAGTTCTGCTTTGTGTTTATGTATTAAGTCAATAGCTGGCACAATATTTATGTGCATGTTTATATTCATACCCTGCTTTTAAGCCAAAATTGACTCCCAAAGTGGCTTCCAATTAAGTACAATATAATTAATGACATGTTGGTATGGAAGGTGCACTTCTTCCAGCTCCTAGCATTTGATGTCATAATCCCATCTGAAAGCAGCCCCTCTAATCTACTACTAGGGTCTTCTGACACTTAGATATACAATTTGTATAATTTTGTCATTACATTATGTTATTTTGTCTAAATAGAAAAAGAAGTTGGGATCACATTCTTTGTGTTGGACTTGTACTGGTGAGTCCTGGGTTCAAAACCTCAGTCTTCTCACTATAGCCATTATCTCAAAACCTACTCTGTCTCCCGAGGTTATTGTGAAGATAAAATAGGAGTGTCACCTTGAGCTCCTTAGAGATAGACTAGGGTGATAATGTAAGTAGTCTTGTCTCTCTTTATGTACAGATATTACAAAGGGATCTGCATTCATGTTGGGGAAAACTGCTTTTTGTCTGAAACCCTCCAATGAATTCAGATTTCAAACATCAGTGTTGGCCAGTGAGTACCACTGTGTTGTTCCACTATTAGATTATCCACCTTTTGTGATGTACACCTGGCATTGCAACATGCATGTGTGCATATTTGTGTGTGTCCACTTCAGGTCTAGACTGACCTGCTTGAAACATAACAAACTGTGCTTTATTGTTATGAGCACAATCTGCAGTGATGCTTGACCTCTATCCTCCTTTGTCATCTCCCCTCACACAAGAGGGGAGGAGCTTAAAACCTGAGAATCTGATTTGTAATAAACTGCAGTTTGCTGTTTCATTCAACTGCACCAAACTATAGCTTGCTATCAGACTTCTATCTGAAACCTATAAGGCAAGAATGAGGAACCTATGGCCTCGAGATTTGCCAGACAACAATTCCTGTCATCCCTGACCATTGGCCTTCCTGGCTGGGGCTGAAAGGAACTGAAATCCAACATCAGCTGAAGGGTCAAAAATTCCCCACACCTGCTATAGGGTATGGTAAATAATTGCATATTCCAAATGGGTTTCATATCATAGGATACTGTAGATTGTAATACAGTACTTTCAAAAGCACACTTGAATACTGCCCCACACAACCTGATTTCTGAATGAGAGACAGTATTTTTTTCAGGCATAATTCCATTTCTAAGATCATGGTCAGACTGTAATATAATACAGTAATAGCATACTTAAGCAAATAATTCTTTCTCATTTCCAGGTTTATATTTATCCAACAACAATGAAGGTTCTGCTGGTTTTTGATTTTGACCATACAGTTGTAGATGAAAACAGTGATACTTGGATTGTGAAATGTGCACCAGCTTCCAAGCTTCCTGATGAAATTAAAAATTCCTATCGAAAAGGATACTGGACAGAATATATGGGCAGAGTCTTCCGATACCTGGGGGACATTGGCATAAGAGAAGATGAGATGAAAAGAACTATGACAGCAATCCCTTTTACTACAGGAATGAAAGAGCTGATAGATTTTATTGGCAAGCACAAAGACTTTTTTGACTGCATAATTATATCGGATTCCAATGCAATATTTATTGATTGGATTTTAAAAGCTGCTGATGTATCTCAAGTATTTGATGAAGTGTTTACAAATCCCGCAAGTTTCAATGACTGCGGCTCTCTCACTGTGCAGAATTGTCACGCTCATGATTGTGCAAAGTGTCCTATTAACCTCTGCAAGAGAAAAGTCTTGGAAGAATTCTTAGAACATTTAAAGCCCAAGGTGAAATACTCACAAGTTATATATATAGGCGACGGTGGGAATGACCTGTGCCCAGTAATGTGTTTGAAAAAAAGCGATGTTGTTATGCCAAGACAAGGGTATATGTTGGAGAGCTTGATTTCTCAGTTGTCTCAGAATCTTGTTCCCGTCGAGGCATCGGTTGTCGTCTGGTCATCTGGATTTGAGATACTGGCCTACTTAGAAGTACTTACAAAAGGATAGAACTAATTAATATTGGCAAATGGGTGGTGCTCTCTGAATCTTCTCACAGCAGAATCGTTTCTTTATGAATGTTAGGGGGGGAAATAACACTTTGTTTATGCTACTTTGATTCATTGTCTTCCCTTGTGCAAACTCGGTGGGGTGAAGTTCCTGAGAAAGGAGGGAAATTCATCAAAAGAAGCAGCCGGTGCCGAAGGTTGCAGTTCTATAGACGCTTACCAGCAAGTCCCGTTGAACTCTAGAGGGCTTACTTCTGAGTAGACATGTATAGGATTGCACTGGAAGTCATTCTTAAATGTAGTTGCCCTGTAATAGCTATGTTACATGAGATAAGCTGTCGGTAGGGTATGTTTGATGAGATATAGAAACTGTTTCCCTCTAATTATCTGATGGAGAGGAGAAATGCAGCAAGAGCTATAGCTAACGTTGCACTGTTGTGCCTCGGTGCCACGTTCAGCAACAGCTGTCCATTTAAGATATGATAGGTATCCCTATGAGCTAACTTTTAAAAGGTTGTTAATATCACGTGGGATGTGGCTTTGACTTCTCGCCTTGTGAACATCCCTCACCCGGAGCCCCTTGCAACCATTATAATTCAGCTGCTATTTGCAAGAAACGTAGAACTTCCACACTGTATGTAGCAAGCCATTTCTGTATAACCTTCTGAATCTCTTTCTTAAGGGAGAGTTGCTTCCCTTAGCCACAAAATCAGCCTAGAAACGGGGGCTAATTTTGTCGCACACACATCTCATCCCAATGTGGCTCTTTTACATTATTTAGCATAATTCAGTATCAACCACTAATCACAAAGTGAAAGCTGATACCATGTGTAGGCAAGGAATAACAAGGAATAAATGTGAGCAACACTTGAAGGTTTCGTGTTGTCTGACTTCACGTGCCCATGCAGTGTCTGCTCTAATTGCATATGCCCTGTGAAGAAATTAAAAGAGATGATGGAATGATACGTGTACTCCTCGTAACAGGCAAAAAGGTGCTTCTTATTAATGCAGCCTTCCATGTTTGCTTGGAAGTAATTCTCGCTAATTTCAATAGGATTTACTTCCGTGTATGTGTGCATAGGATTGCAGCCTTAAAACAGAAGTCAGTTTTGCTTAAAACGAGTGTCATGTGTATGATAATGTTGGAAAGGAGAAAATATCAATCCGATTTTGATGCATCTTAATGAAAGTTCCTGTGACTGAGACACCATGTTTTGTACCTCTTTGTAATACCTCTGAGGATATTACCCAGGAGTTTGTGGTCCATCTTCCTATGACATTTTATTAGCATTAGAATGGTGTGTCTGAAATGAAAGGTTTGAAAAGTGGCATATATTGATAAACAGTATTGTGTTGACCCTTTTACCCTATCGTGAAAGGTGATTGTGTTAAAATGTTTTGCTTAATATGTGGAAAAAAATATTTAGATAAATTGATTTTCCTTCCAGTTTTTGAAAGCATACACGAAGAGTGAAGAGCATAACTTGGTAGGCTTCCAGATTCTAGTAATTTTGGTGGCAAACATCCCTTTGATGAGTTTACTTAGCAGTCTGCTAAAATTCAAATACTGAGGTACAGTGATCAGTGGATTTCCTTGAAGATCCATTTCTTGCCCAGTTGTTATTTTGTCTGTATACAATGTGCCTGCTGCAATTTTTGGAGTATGTATATTCTTTAAAAATAAGAAAGATATAAATTTAATTTATCCTGTTTGTAGTTTTGTATTTAAGGATTCATGCTTATATAAAGAATACTTAATTAAATATTTTATTAAGTAACTACATTACAGTTTGAGGTCTTTTGCTTTAATGTAAAATCTTCCTGCAGTGGAAATAAACAGCAGCAACCTACATTTGTATAAACAGATATGATATTACAGAGATACTCAAGAGAGTTTTGCATTCGACAGTGAAAGAACAAAAATACAATGGCAGTAATCCCATTGAATCAACTCTAATACAAATAACCTGTAACTGGTCTCAGTCAGCCCCCCGAAACCCTTCTAAAATAACATTTCCACCTACTTAAAACTATGAAAATGTCAAGTTTTGCAGGGAAGGTGTTCCAAAGTTGTGCTGCCATAGAAAACGACTTGCTGCGAGTCATTGCCAAGTTGCTGCTAAGTTCTGGAAACATTAACCTATCCTTGCATGCTCCCTTTCCTTTTCAGAAAAAAAATTGCTCTGCTGTAGCACGCTACTTTCAGTGTAAACTCCTTACATGAGAAGGTCGTAGGAGAAGCAAACGTTTAGGTTCAGGATGTTATAGGAATTCTAAGGTCTCAAATATAGAATAAATGTTGATAATTGCACAAGGTAAACACACATACATAAGTATATAAGCCACATGTCTAAAATAGTACTGGAGAGGAATCCAAAAGCCATCTTGGCTTTCCTAAAGACTCTAAATATTTCCTCTGCCTCCTTAATCCCCCTTGCCTCAGAACAGGTAGGCAGATAGCAATCTGGGGAAGTTCCTGAAGGGATTCCTCTCCTATATCTATGAACCTCCTTTGTATTAATTGTCATTGTTTCCCAGATGCTCTGCATTGAGCGATGTCTGACAGGCATCCTGATTGGACGGTTAAGTCCAGTCAAAGGCAACTATGGGATTGCAGCGCTCATCTCACTTTCAGGCTGAGGGAACTGGGGCGTTTGTCCACAGACAGCTTTCCGGGTCATGTGGCCAGCATGACTAAACTGCTTCTGGTGCAATGGGACACCGTAACAAGTGCCAGAGCGTACGGAAACACCATTTACCTTCCCGCCACAGCAGTACCTGTTTATCTACTTGCACTGGCGAGCTTTAAAACTGCTAGGTTGGCAGGAACTGGGACAGAGCAACGGGAGCTCACTCCGTCATGGGGATTCAAACCGCTGACCTGATCGGCAAGCCCAAGAGGCTCAGTGGTTTAGACCACAGTGCCACCCACTCCCGTAAATGTTTTGTGTAAACTGTGTCTGGAACTATGTGAAACTTGCTAAATCCTCAGGAATATCATACCCTGGCCTGCCTGAGCCATAGTAACCCCATCTTGTGTGATGTAATTTCTGGCCGTTTATAGATGGGATGTGCTCCTTCTCCACGCCAAAATGCAAACCCTTAAAAGAGATGTTTCTTTTTGGTTCTGGGTCTCTCTTGCCTCCTTGCTAGCAGAGGAAGGAACTCAGTTGCAACAGAAGAAAATAAAGATCTGCCTTGGTTTCGCTGCATTCGGCCTCCATCCATTCATCTCTGACCGATCATGGACTTAGGGGACTCATTCCCTTGGGGCGTTGGGCAGCAAAAGCCAACCACCCTTATTTTTCCTATATTGAGGAGAGCTTCATTGGTTCTTGGTGGCTCCCATTAAGTTCTGTGCAGCAGCAAGCAGCCTGCAATGTGGGCCCCGGCTGGACAGGGACTGGGCAAGGGAAAGACACACACCCAGGGCCGGATTTAGGTTTGATGAGATTCTAAGCTACTGAAGGTATTTGGGGCCCTTTATATGTTCAGCTGTCCTTTGTCAGCAACAAATTGTCGCTTTTTTGGGTTGAATATATACTGTATGGTAATTTACGGACCTAATAGGTATCTAAAGCCATTAGCACATGCAGAATGTAGGCACCCTATATATAGAAATGAGCAAACCAGTGATATTTTAGGGAGCAGGCTAGCAGACGAGGCCCATTACTTACATCACAGGAGCCTACACAACACAAAACACTTGCCATATGTAGGTCTTATTTTATTTGTTTTTTATCTTATATTTTGGAAATACACATCCAGGTTTTTTTTCCTTTAATTTTTTTGGGGGGGGCCCAAGAGAGTGGGGCCCTAAGCTATAGCTTGTTTAGCTTATACGTCATGGGTAAGGAAACTAAGGCCCAGGGGCCAGATCCGGCCCAATCGCCTTCTAAATCTGGCCTGCGGACAGTCCAGGAACCAGCATGTTTTTACATGAGTAGAATGTGTGTTTTTATTTAAATGCATCTCTGGGTTATTTGTGGGGCCTGCCTGGTGTTTTTACATGAGTAGAATGTGTACTTTTATTTAAAATGCATCTCTGGGTTATTTTTGTTGTTGTTGTTTAGTCGTGTCCGACTCTTCGTGACCCCATGGACCAGAGCACGCCAGGCACTCCTGTCTTCCACTGCCTCCCCCAGTTTGGTCAAACTCATGCTGGTAGCTTCGAGAACACTGTCCAACCATCTCGTCCTCTGTCATCCCCTTCTCCTTGTGCCCCCCATCTTTCCCAACATCAGGGTCTTTTCCAGGGAGTCTTCTCTTCTCATGAGGTGGCCAAAGTATTGGAGCCTCAGCTTCAGGATCTGTCCTTCCAGTGAGCACTCAGGGCTGATTTCCTTCAGAATGGAGAGGTATGGTCTACTTGCAGTCCATGGGACTCTCAAGAGTCTCCTCCAACACCATAATTCAAAAGCCTGAGGCAGAAGCTATTAAAAGGACCTCGTTGCCTTCGGTCTCCAGGGAGCAGCGAGTGGACACCACCTCGCGGGGAGGAGGGAGAGGCAGCCGAGGCACCAAAATAGGAGCTGCTGCTGCTGCCGGTGCTTCTGCTGCCGCCGTGCAGGCCATCTGCTCGCGGACAGCTTGGCAAGCGGCGCCTCTTCTTCCCAAAGATGGTCAAAGAAAGGGTCGCGCCGGGTGCCGCTGCCGCCGGGAGCCTGAGGAAAGCGCCGCCGCCCTTTGGTTTTCCCCAAAAGATCCGCGGCCAATACTTCTGACCCGCGCACACTCGCGGGGGAATTGCAACCGGTCGCCCGGGGGCGCAGCAGCCGGCGCACAGCGAGTCCATTTTTTTGCCGGTCCCCCTAGGTCAGAAGAGAGGACAAGGCAGCAAGAGGCGAACTGGCGGGGTCTCTCCTCCAGCAACCTCAATATTGACAGGGCGCCCCCCCCCTCCTTGCGCGCACAAGGGCCATCCTGAGGGGAGCGCGCGCTCCACGCGCAGCAGCCTGAGGCGATAGACGCGCGCGGCGAGGGGGCCGCCTTTTGTCTCGCGCTTTCCCCCTTAATTTCGGGAAGCGGGCGCGCGCCTCCCCTCCTCCGCGCTCGCGCCGCCGCCGAGGTTGCGCGTGGAGAGCAGGTGGGTCTCCGCGCGGCGCTGTGTGTTTGTTTGTGTGGGGCGGGGCGTCTCTGTCACGATACACGCGCGCGAGAGAGAGGGGTGTCTGTTTGGGTCGCGCTCTCGGCCTTTGGGAAATGTCTGAAGAGGCAGGCGACCACCTTCGCTCTCACCAAACCGAGCCCGTTTCCTATCGAAGGCAAGGCGAGGGCTTTTTCACCCCTACTAGTCTTCTTCCACGAGCGCGCAGAATAATACGCGGCAAACGCGTGACTTCGAATTGGCTCCTTTTTGTCTCGCTGCCGGTGCAGGACAAACTGCTGGCTTTTGTCTGCAGGCGCCGGTTTCGGATTTAGATATAAGCTAAACAAGCTATAGCATAGGGCCCCACTCTCTTGGGGGGGTGGGGGCTCCCAATATTATGAGTCTGTAAATTGTCTTTCTAAAGGAACTTTTGTTATTTCCAAATGCCAGTGTGTTTGCATTATTTGGTTATGAATAAAAAATCATTTTAAGTTAAAGCTTAATAATCATTTCACTATTAATATACTTCTTGTGTTTCACTATTAATATACTTCATAATAATAATAATAATTTATTATTTATACCCTGCCCATCTGGCTGGGTTTCCCCAGCCACTCTGGGCGGCTTCCAACAAAATATTAAAATACAATAGTCTACTAAACATTAAAAGCTTCCCTAAACAGGGCTGCCTTCAGATGTCTTCTAAAAGTCTGGTAGTTGTTGTTCTCTTTGACATCTGGTGGGAGGGCGTTCCACAGGGAGGGCGCCACTACCGAGAAGGCCTTCTGCCTGGTTCCCTGTAACATAATTATTTTGCTATTAATATACTTCTTAATTGTATTTCAGTTCCACAATGATTTTTGATAAAATGCATATTTTGTTATGTGCAAGTGGCTTTGGATACCTCTTAGGTCCGTAAATTACCATATAGCATGTATTCGACACAAAAAAAACAGTGACAATTTGTTGACAAAGGGCAGCTGGACATATAAAGGGCCCCATTACCTTCAGTAGCTTAGGGCCTCATCAAATCTAAATCTGGCCCTGGCAGGCGCTGTGCTTTTGAACGTGTGCATAGCAGCAGGAGCCCAGACTTTCCTGCGCTCTCGTGTGTGGTGCTGCGTCCCGTGAGCCTAAGGAAGAGAAGTTGCAATCCCACTTAATGGGGGAAGACGCCCCATTGAATTCAGTAGGTTACGCAGCTGCAAATAAAACGTTCCGAGGGTGCTGTAAAGTTGCATTGTACAAATGTGACACTAGATGGCGACGGTGAGCTATGGAAAATTCAATATATGTTTTTCAAAACTTTTTTTAAAAAGCATTTAATAATTTTAATAATTTATTATTTATACCCCGCCCATCTGGCTGGGTCTCCCCAGCCACTCTGGGTGGCTCCCAACAGAATATTAAAAATACCATCAAACATTAAAAACTTGCCTTCAGATGTCTTCTAAAAGTCAGATAGAATAAGAATAAATAAGAATTTTCACAACGTTTTTTATACGTGTCTTGATTCCACCTAGGACTTACTTCCAAGTAAGCCTGTTTAATGTAGCACTGTAAGACCCATTATATTAAACTGGAGTCACTCCCTACTAGCCATGCAATCCTACGACGCATGTCATCTCAGAAGTAAACTCCATTGTGTTGCTTGGGTTTTACTCCCAGATAAGTGTGCTTAGGATTGTACTGATTCGTGTTTCATATGCTTAAAAAAATAATAATCACTGATTGGTCATTGAAACCGAATACAAGTTTTTGGAAACTGTGAAGTCAAAATTTTATTTTATTTCTATTTTAACCATCCCATCTGGTGCCTGTTAATTGAGAAATGTATTGCTATATAAATATGTTTGTTTATACAGTATATATTCTTTCTTTCAAGAGAAATAGAGCACTGTCTGAGATAATTTGATGCTGTTCCATTGTTAAACAAGATGGTTAGTGCCTGGGCAGGAGCCTGATGTATCCTATTTTGATATTTTCTTAATGTATATAAATTATTAAAAATAAAATAGTTTTAATCCAGACAGGTGGAGTTATGTGTTGAAATCCATGGGAGAGATGGGAGGGGGCAAGGTAAGGATAAGGAGCTTGTTTAGGATACAAAAGTTACATAATCAGAGTGATTTAACATGATTAATTATTTCAGCAACAGCATGCTTGCCAGAGCTGATGGGACCAGGGTGACTGGTTCTAGTACTTGTATATACAGTGGTACCTCGGGTTAAGAACTTAATTCGTTCTGGAGGTCCATTCTTAACCTGAAACTGTTCTTAACCTGAGACACGACTTTAGCTAATGGGGCCTCCAGCTGCCGCCACACGATTTCTGTTCTCATCCTGAAGCAAAGTTCTTAACCCGAGGTACTATTTCTGGGTTAGCGGCGTCTGTAACCTGAAGCGTATGTAACCTGAAGCGTCTGTAACCCAAGGTACCACTGTACAACTTCCATTGAGTCAGGAGGGCCTTAAAATGATATTTCCAGGGAAATATTTATTTTAAAGTTTCTTTTCCTCAAGTATATTCTGTCTGCAGTCTTATATCAGTAGTACACTACTTTAACCTTCAGGTGGGTATACACTTTTATCTAAAATATGGCAAGACATAGTGATGGTGTCCACAAAAGGCAATTTATACTGGAACTAGATAAAGAAGATGATTATGAGTCCATTCTTCCATAAGTGTGCATTTACTTATTTATACCTCATTTACTTGTTGATACCTAACACTAGACTTAGCTCTTTGTATTCTATGCCTTATGGATTCTACCATATTGTGAGAGCCAGATCTGGATTTTCTTATACCTTCTCCTTTTTGGGGTACTCTTGGTATGAGAAAATCTGGATTGAAGGAGAAGTGTGGGAGGACAGTGATTTGGAGGAGAGCATCATAGAGCATCACAGAGAATTAATAGAGATACAGGAAGCTTAATGTCTCCATTAAACAACAGTATGGATGAGCCCAAAATGAATACAGTGGTACCTCGGTTTGCAAACGTCTCAGAAGTCAAACGTTTTGAACACCAAAAACCTGGAAGTAAATGATTCCATTTTTGAATGCACCTCAGATGTCAAACGGCTTCCGACGAGTTTTCAATTTTCTCTATTAAATTTGCAGACTGCCCTTTGCACCTTGGTTTTCAAACGTTTCAGAACGTGGACGGTCTTCCAGAACAGATTATGTTCGAAAACCGAGGTGCCATGGTATATTAATTCAGTAGGGCTTACTTCTGAGTAAGCAGGCTCTACTATCTTCATTGCTTTACCATTTCTTGACATTTTATTGCAGTGATGGCATTGACTGAGCAGGAGGAATATACCTATATATACAGAGACAGCTCTCATCCTGTGGAGTTCTTGGATGCGTTCAGAACATTCTACCTTGAAGGTGTATTCACTGATATTGCCCTTCAGTGTGCGTCAGGCGTGGTTTTCCATTGCCATAAAGCTGTGCTAGCTGCTTGCAGCAACTATTTCAAGGCCATGTTCACCTCTGACATGAAAGAGAAGACTAAGAACCAGGTCAAACTTTCTGGGCTCAGTCCCACAATACTGGAATCCCTGGTGATTTACGCTTACACATCAGAGATTCAAATAACAAAGAGTAATGTCCAAAGCCTGCTCCAAGCAGCAGACCTCCTTCAGTTTGCCCCGGTAAAAAAAGCCTGTGAGCGGTTTCTGATACGGCACTTGGATGTCGACAACTGCCTAGGAATGCACTCCTTTGCAGAATACCACGTCTGCTCAGAGCTGGAGAAGGAATCTAGAAGGATATTGTTATCGAGATTTGATGAGGTGTGGGCGCAGGAAGAATTTCTGGAAATCAGCAGTGAGAAGCTCCAGTTTATTCTCTCCAGAAAGAACCTCGGCCTTTGGAAAGAGGGGGCAGCTGTGGAACCCATTGTTAAGTGGATAGCCTACGACGTGGAAAAGAGAAGCGAGTGCATTTATGATCTGCTGAGCTGCCTCGAAGCAGATTTAGATGAAATGTATCTGAGGTCAGCTTTAAGCTTGCACAAGAAAAGCCGGCTGAATGAAAACAAGATCCGGTCTCTAATACACAACGCGCTGCGCCCCAACCCAAAAGCAGTTCCTACGAGGTCTACGGCTGTTATGTACGTGATTGGAGGATACTACTGGCATCCTTTATCTGAGGTGCATTCATGGGATCCAGTCGCCAATGTCTGGATCCAGGGAGCTGACATGCCGGACCACGCGAGGGAAAGTTATGCAGTTGCTAGTCTGGGGCCCAACATTTATGTGACAGGCGGCTATAGGACAGACAATATAGAATCCCTTGATGTCATGTGGATATACAACTGTGAAGCCGATGAATGGGTTGAAGGCTGTCCGATGCTTAACGCAAGGTACTACCACTGTGCAGTTACCTTGAGCGGCTGCATCTACGCTTTAGGGGGTTACAGAAAAGGGGCTCCAGCTGAAGAAGCAGAATTCTATGACCCTTTAAAAAAGATATGGGTCCCTATTGCAAACATGATTAAAGGTAAGTGGAATATTGCATGCTTATTTGCATTTTCTCATGTGTCCTTTAAAAATGAATGAATATTTTCCCCCCTCTCCCCTAGGATACACAATTTATTTTTTGTTCAAACTTTTAAAAGACAGCCTGATTAGCCTTCTGCCCATGAAATGTGTGAGATGCAATTGCTTGAGCGAAGAAACATTGTCAGTTGCATTTTTCACTTAGAATTTATGTTTGACTATTACAACGGAATTTCTGCTCCAACGCAATCTTACAATAAGTTTGTTCTGGTATAAGTTTTCGGGTGCATGCACACTTCTTCAGATACGTGCATGCACACGAAAGCTTATACCAGAATAAACTTAGTTGGTCTATAAGGTGCTACTGGACAATTTTTCATTTTTATTATTTTTATTTCTACTGCGTCAGAGCAACACAGCTACCTACCTGAATCTACAATCTTTCACTGTAGCTTAAGCTTCAAGTGCATTCATTGTGCTTATTAGCTGTTCATAACTCGTTATCAGGAGCACATTTCTCTTAATGTTTTGGATATTATTGTCTTCTGTTAAATCATTTGAAGTTCTTGTGTTGCCTTCCTCAACAAATTTCAAATGAAAATATACAAACTTGTGCATTCTCACTTATAAGCTTGATCAGCGGAATATATTGCCATACCTACCTTGTTTCTTCTTAAGCACTGTGACCAAATGCACATATATAAATTTATTGGAAAAACTTCCAAGATAAACCAGAAAATGCCTTTAGTGTATTGTACAATTTATTATGAAATCATTTTAAATTTTGATTTTATAGTTCTGTATTTCTATACCATTATACCATTGCTTATATATTGTACCATTATTTATATATTAGTTGTATTACTAACTTGATGGTGAATGTTACTCAGTTTTAAAGCTTTTTAACAATTTCAGTTTTTATTAATTAGGGGTTGGGAATGCCACAGCTTGTGTCTTGAATGAAGTTATCTATGTCACTGGAGGTCACTACGGTTATCGGGGAAGCTGCACTTACGACAAAGTTCAGAGTTATCACTCTAATATTAATGAATGGAATGTCATCACCACCAGTCCGTATCCAGGTAAGCTTTACGTCCGCTCGGTGGTTTGAATAATTGCCTTCCAAAAGCAGCAATTTGCCTGTTTTTCATCCAAGAAAAGAAGTATCTGCAGCTGCTCTGCTGATTTGCACCCACACGTTAACATTCAAAAGCTCACAGCCAGCTAGCAATACTAGGGCATTAACAGGCATTGTTGAGTAACCCACTTCCTTGCAGGGAGCCCACTGCTGACTCACAGAACCTGCTGCTCCCCCTTCTTTTGCTGTTTCTGCCTGTTCAGTTTTTCCCCAGTTCTTTTGTATTATGGCCCCCAAACTCTGGTCCTGCTGTACTTCTACCATTTAGGGATTTTAGATTTGGAAGGTGTGGGAATGTTCAGGGAGGCAGGAGAGGATATATTGTTTAGTAATAATATCCTTCCTAACTTGCGCTAGCAAGTTCTATAATTTAGCAGAGTTTTAACATTCCCCTTTATTTATTTATTTTTAATAAATGTTTATTAAAGTTTTACAAAACATAAAAACATAAAAAACAAAAAATCACACCACGTATAACAGTACAAAAACAACAGACAAAAAATACACACTTAACAAGAACAAGAAGAAAAAGAAAAGAAAATTCCACTTTTAAATTTCAACATTCCATATCCCTCTTTCCTGACCTCCTCACATCTCCCTTTTTTGTATTCCTCTTTATTCCGTCAAATCCAGCAAATTCTAACCCTTTTTTCAACCTTGTTTATAATTATATATTTCCACTCATTATGTCTCTAATTTCCCTTATCTTAATCCTTTACTCCACCTTATATACTTTGACATAATATTATTCTAGTCATACCCCCCTTTTCTGTTTTAAAAAATTCTTCTTTTCATAGCTCTTTTAACCATATCCCAAATGCCATGTTACCTTCACGTCCCACATCATTTTAACACTCAAACATTTAACATTCCCCTTTAAACGCACAGCGGGTAGCTGGTTGCAAGCTTGTTTAAGCTTCTCACCATAGATTTCTGGTAAGATCCCTTCCTTCTCCATCTTCCTTTTGTTGCGTGAGCTGCCGTGACTGTCAGTCTGCAGTCACTGGGGTGAACCCCCCATATGGGGTAGATCCACATGTATATATACCTTTGTAACTAGGTCTGCCTTCAGGGATCCAACTGTGAACTGATGATGTGAATAAACTACTTTTATATATCTTAAACAAGATTGTGGCGTGTTTATTCTTTTAAGAGGGAAATAAGGGATCTTACCAGGAATCTATACAGTGGTACCTCTGGTTACGTACTTAATTCGTTCCGGAGGTCCAGTCTTAACCTGAAACTGTTCTTAACCTGAAGCACCACTTTAGCTAATGGGGCCTCCCGCTGCTGCCGCACCACCACTGCGCGATTTCTGTTCTCATCCTGAAGCAAAGTTCCTAACCCGAGGTACTATTTCTGGGTTAGCGGAGTCTGTAACCTGAAGCGTATGTAATCTGAAGCATATGTAATCCGAGGTACCACTGTACTGAGAAGCTTAAACAAGCTTGCAACCAGCTACCCGCAGTGCGTTTAAAGGGAAATGTTAAAACTCTGCTAAATTATAGAACTTGCTAGGGCAAGTTAAGGTAAAGGTAAAGGGACCCCTGACCATTAGGTCCAGTCGTGACCGACTCTGGGGTTGCGGCGCTCATCTAGCTTTATTGGCCGAGAGAGCCGGCGTACAGCTTCCGGGTCATGTGGCCAGCATGACTAAGCCGCTTCTGGCGAACCAGAGCAGCACACGGAAACGCCGTTTACCTTCCCGCCGGAGCGGTACCTATTTATCTACTTGCACTTTGACGTGCTTTCAAACTGCTAGGTTGGCAGGAGCAGGGACTGAGCAACGGGAGCTCACCCCGTCACGGGGATTTGAACCACTGACCTTCTGATCGGCAAGCCCTAGGCTCTGTGGTTTAACCCACAGCGCCACCCGCATCCCTTCAGCGCAAGTTAGGAAGGATATTAATAAACAATATATCCTCTCTTGCCCCCCTGAACATTCCCACAGAAGGGACCCTGTGGACCATCTAGTCCAGCCCCCTGCAATGCAGGTATACAGCATGCAGCTGTTCCATACGGGGACCGAACCTGCAACCTTGGCATTATCAGCGCCACACTCTAACCAACTGAGCAATCCTGCTGCCTGCCCTTTTTCTTCCTTTTCTTCAAATGGTTATTCAGTGTTTTCCGGCACTCTCTGTTTTACCCGTAGAATATGGGCTGTGTTCCATTGCACTGGAGAACAAGCTGTACCTTGTGGGTGGACAATCGACGGTGACGGATTGCTATGACCCAGAGCAGAATGTGTGGAAACAGAAGGCTGATATGGTAGAAAGAAGGATGGAGTGCGGCGCTATCGTCATGAATGGATGCATCTATGTGACGGGAGGCTATTCCTCTTCCAAAGGGTCGTATTTGCAGAACATTGAGAAGTACGATCCTGAATGCGATACATGGGAAATTGTGGGGGATCTCCCCAGTTCTATGCGCTCGCATGGCTGTGTCTGCCTGTACAGTGTGCTAGAGGTTGAAAATGCCACTTACGGGACAAGGAACTAATAATATAAGAGAGCCCAAAACTAGAGGAAGGTGACCCACCACCTAATGATGGGACTTAGCCTATGGTATTCAGTCACTATGGAACACTACTCCGTTTGGCTTTTATTGACACTAAGCCTAGTGCATCAACTCCAGTTAAGCTCCAACATTGTTGATACAAGGGCTACCACGTCTTTTGTTACTACTGTTCTCCGCCCTACAAGCAATGTGAATGTTTGGTTGCTGCCAGATCTGATTAACTGTTGGGGGGTTAGGGCAGGCATAGGCAAACTCCGGCCCTCCAGGTGTTTGGGACTACAGTTCCCATCATCCCTAGCTAACAGGACCAGTGGTCAGGGATGATGCGAATTATAGTCCCAAACATCTGGAGGGCCGGAGTTTGCCTATGCCTGGGTTAAGGTTTTATATTTCTAAAGGGAGGATAAACATTGGTTTTTGTATGTGTGTGAACCAAGTTATTTTTTGCACAATATAAGGTCTTAAAGCCCATGTTAAACAGGGATGAGGAGGAGTCTGTGACTTTCCATATATTGCTAAACTCCAAGTCTCATCCGTCCCAACCAGCGTGACTAATGGTCATGGGTTCTCCATCTCTGGTATAACATCTCCATTTTATCTCAGGATCATAGCAAGCTGCAGACTTGGGCTTCTCATAACACCCAGCACAACCCCCTTGACATTTGCCCTTGACATTTGGAAAGTTGTTTGGCTTTACATACAAGCTCTGTAAGGGTTAGGGTGAACTCAGCAGGTTGGTCACTATTTTGTGATATTTTTAATCGGCCCTGAAATAGTTATTGTGCTACTGTTGCTTTTGGATTTTTATCCGAGAGACCGACACCACTGCCTACAATTTATGTCTAATCAATAGGTGGCATCTACGCTATAGGTTGACCTCCTTTATTAATTTTATGGTACTACTGTGTTGCCGTTGTGTATGAACGGTACAATAGCTGTCAAAATAAAATATAGGTGGGGTGTGTGGAAATGAGCACAACTCCCTAATTTTAGGGTCATATGAGGTTAGGCAGTGGTACTTTCTTGGTTCTGACTGGGCAGAAGACCTCACTTTCTGTATATTACCTAACTGCCTACCCTATAAATTTGAACAATGTGCTTTTCAAATGCATTTTGGACTAGAAATGTATCGTGTATCTTTCATAGTTGTAAAACTACTTTTGCATATCGTGTTTGTGTTTCAGAATGACGACCTAAAAATGACTTTTTGAAAATGTAAACAATTGAATTTGTGGTCTAGGCCACTGACGATAACCAGCTGCTTATAAAACATTGCCTCCTTTTCTTGGCTTACAGAGCACCAAATGCTAAGCCAAACTATGCCTTACCATGAACAAGCAAGTGTGCAACTAGAAAGTCATGGCCACTTCACTCCTACCCTGGTCCTGCAGCTACCATGCTACAGACACCTATACCATGGTTTGACTTAGCATTACATGTAAACCTGAGTTCATGGTTTGTCTTCCCTGATAAGTCAAGCACAAACCTTGGTGACAGCTCATTGCGGAGCTTTGAGCAAGACAAAGCATGTGCCCAGGTTGGCACATAATGCTAATGGGTTGGTTCCTGGCAGCATGGCAACTACGGGAATGGAGAGGGTGAGGAGCAAAGCAGTCACAAGAATTTTAATAATTACTATTTGGATTTTAGTTCAAAAGTACCAGCACTGCAATATCACTTCAGTACTTTTCTTATTTCCAAAAAAGTTGCTTCACCAGCACAATGATAGCAAATACTAAGAAAAGGAACCCACCTGTAACAGTTTCAGGATGACAATGCAGGAGACATCAGCATAAATGTTTACAAACTGTGATTGCCACTGTTCCGGTCACGACTTCAGAGTTATTACAATACCTGGAACATTGTTATTTATGGAAGCGGAAAAGTATTAGAATGTAGAGCTTTCAGGTTCTCGTTACAATTGTATTTATTGTTGTTGTTTATATTTAATTTATATTTAATTCACATTAAGTATGTTGTGCATTTGATAAATATTTGTAAAACGCTGCACTGTTTTCTAAATTATAAGGAATACACTACTTGAAACCCTTTTTCAAGATGTGCTCATTAACTTTGGGGAAAAATAAAAGACTAATCTAATATCTTATACCACTGAAAACACAGGCAACCCCCGACAGATTGAAACTGCAGAGTTTTGAAAAATTAAAAGACAAAGTGTGAGATTGGCTTCATTATTATCAAATAAGAGAGGCCTATAATTTGGACAGGAAAATTGGCTTCCAGGTGGAGAAATCAAAATTGGAAACAGAACTGTTAGAACCAAAAACTAAGATTCTGTCAAAGATGTATAACTTGCTGTTGAAATGGAACACGCAGGATGAAACGGTTAAATCAGCAATGATTAAATGGGCGCAGGATCTAGGTCATAACATTATGTTTGCTGACTGGGAGCAGTTGTGGACCACCGGTATGAAGTTCACGGCATGTATTGCCTTAAAGGAGAATATTATGAAAATGATTTACAGGTGGTACATGACCCCGGTCAAGCTTGCAAAAATTTATCACCTGCCTGACAACAAGTGTTGGAAATGCAAAGAAGCTGAGGGAACATTCTTTCACCTTTGGTGGACATGCCCAAGGGTTAAGGCTTACTGGGAAATGATATATAATGAACTCAAGAAGGTATTTAAAAGTACCTTTCCTAAGAAACCAGAGGCCTTTCTTTTGGGCATAGTTGGCCAATGGGTGCCAAAGAAAGAGAGAACATTTTTTATGTACGCAACAACAGCAGCAAGAATACTTCTCGCCAAGTACTGGAAGACACAAGATTTACCCACCGTGGAGGAATGGCAGACGCAAGTGATCGACTACATGGAGATGGCTGAAATGACTGGCAGAATCCGTGACCAGGGAGAAGACTTGATTGAACAGGACTGGAAAAAGTATAAGGACTACTTGCAGAAATATTGTAAAATTTTGGAGTGTTAATATGTTGTGGGAAGTGAAGGTGACAGGGTTGGTGTGACTTGGTTAAAGGTAAATTAAAAGAAGAATCTTAAAAGGAGAAGGGGTTATGAACAGAACATTATTATGTCATGAGTATATAAGAGGAGATATGGATTAAAATAAATGGAAAATCGGGACATAATAATTTAGAAGAATGTAAATTAAGTATGGTTTAATAAGGGTTTGAATTTGCTGAATTGGATTAGAATAAAGAGGAACACAAAAAAGGGGGATGTGAGGAGGTCAAGACAGAGGGGTATGGAACTTCATAACTTTAAGAATAAGGGTTTTTTTTCCCTCTATTTTTCTTTTTTCTTCCTTTTTTTGTTATATAATTTTGTTTTTTTGTTGTATTTGTTTTTTTTATGTGAATTTTATGTATGGAAAGGATACATTATGAAATGATGAACTCTTTGTTTTTGTAAAATCTTAATAAAAATTTATTAAAAAAAAAAAAAGAAAACACAGGCAACCCCCAACTTGTGTAGGGCTTTCATTCTGGGTCATCGCTCGCTTCTGTGAAACCGTGTGCAATTGAAAAAGCCTGCAAACACCCCATTACCTCGGGTTAAGAACTTAATTCGTTCTGGAGGTCTGTTCTTAACCTGAAACTGTTCTTAACCTGAAGCACCACTTTAGCTAATGGGGCCTCTGCGCCGCCGCTGCACGATTTCTGTTCTCATCCTGAAGCAAAGTTCTTAACCCCAGGTAATATTTCTGGGTTAGCGGAGTCTGTAACCTGAAGCGTCTGTAACCTGAAGCATATGTAACCCGAGGTACCACTGTATTCCACCCGTTCACCCTGGGTCATTTCAGGGTTTGGTGGTGTGCGCATGTGCATGATAGCTCACATACAGTATTGGTAGTGCCTAAAATGGGAGTTGCCTGTAATACATCTTGAAATGTGTTTAGGACCAAGAGGAAAGAATACCGTTTCCTTGAAGTAACCTCAGCCATTTTTTCTCAAGCATGCCAACAGGCTTTCAAGAAGCGATCCAATAAATAATTATATCATTGGCTACAGTCTGGGGGGTGGGGTGCGGTATACCTACGCAATACATCAATAGTACACCATCGTGCCTTTTGTACGTTCAGGCCCCAATGCATTAGAAATATACCCCATTTCTCAGCGAATGTGTTATCCGACTGTAGTTAAGTATGTTCATTTAATCACAAATACAGTACATCGAATCCCCAATAACCAATCTGATATTAATGGAAACGTTTTGCTTTTTCCTGTTTATGGAAAATTCTAAAGAAGTTCACACTACTTTGAAGACTTCAATCCCGTTTGACTGACCTGAGCAAGGGGATAATAACCCGCAGCTGAAAAGCAGGGCAATGGTTGTGCTCAAAAGAGATATCTTATGCCCAAATCTGTACCCGATTGCCAAACAGGTGGGTGCTGCAGCTTATGATCAATCAATAATCAGAGATGTGTAGTTCATACATGCTCAGAGAGGTGCTTTATTTACTTTTTAATTGATTACCTAGCTTCCAATGCGGGCTGCGAGGCTGTCGTCACTTCCAGCTTTAACAAAATCGATAGTTTAGCTATGCTAAAAAAACAAACGAGGCTGGCTTTACCCTGAATATTTTTTTTACTGTCAGATATTTCTTCCTGATGTTTAGCCATAGAATCGCACGCAAGGCGATCATATTAGGAGCTGCACGGTGCGCGCCCGCTTCCTGCTCCTTTGCAACCCATCCTGACAACCCGCTGCTCGCTGGGCACCTTCCGAGGATCCGGATTTAGGAGGCGGGCCCCGCGGAAGCCCAGCCCTGGTGGGCCGGGCCGGGGAAAGGGGTGCGGCCAGCGCCGCACAGGCTGCTGGGCTGGCCGGCGAGAGGAGGACGGGAGCGCGTAAAGGCGCACGGAGAAGCGGCGCCGGCGGCCTACGCGATCAAGAGAAGGAGAGGCCGGGGTTTGCCTTGGGCGAAGGTTGGTTCGTTTCCGCGGGCGCGCAATCCTGGCTCCGGGGCTTTTGGGGAGCGCCTGCCTTGCGCGCGGCTGCCCGGAGCTCCTTCCAGACTTGGGTGGACGTCCCACGTGCGTCCCGGGTGGGCTCCCCGGGTGGGATTTCGGGCTTCGCCGCACCGGGTGGGGAGCGAGGAGGGTCGGCTTGCTTGCGCGCCTCCGCCGGCGACGGGTTCCCACGACGAGGCCTGCTCTCTCCCCCCCAGCCCCGGGAAGGAGCTGAGCTACAAACAGGGCCCGTGTGCGCGCAGCAGAACGAAATGCTGGAGGTTCAAAGCCCAGGAGAGTTTAGATTTCTTTCCCCCGGGGCGTTTGCTCGCTGTAACGCTCTCCAGACGTGACCTACACGTGTAGGTCAAACCCGGTGGTCGTGGAGTCTCTTTGGGGAGCACGGATGCGCCGCTTGGCGTGATGGGGGGTGTAATCCGTCTCTTTCCCCGCTTTAAGGCTTCCCACGCGTGTTTTTTCTTGGCTTTGCTTTTAACGCACGTGAAGGCGGAGTGGGGAACTTCTCGGAACACGCAGGCGACGTGTTCAAGGGAGAAACTTGCATTTTAAATGCCCAAGGAGCTTTTTCCTATTGGAGGTGGCCGGCGAGGAAGAGCACCACGCTGCGCTCTTGTGCGCGCAGGTTTGGACCACGTGGAGGATGGTTTGATTGGCAGCTAGGAGTCCTTTACTGCAAATGCTCACGGAGGTGTGGCAAAGGCTCGACTTTCCGATCCTTCGGGTTTTTGTTTTGGTTCCCTTTCTCACATGAGTAATACTCAAGGGAAGAGTTCTCTGTTTTTTTGTAGTATCTCATTTGGGAAAAGTGAGGTCAGGCTGATATCAGCCATGCGGCGTGACTTCTTGAAATCGGTGGCCGGTATCTATAACTAGTGGCGCTCTTTAATCTCTTAGTGTTTCTCAAACTTGGATCTCCAGCTGTTGTTGGACCACAACTCCCATCATCCCTAGCTAGCAGGACCCAGTGGTCAGGGATGATGGGAGTTGTAGTCCAACAACCGCTGGGGACCCCAGTTTTAAGGTAAGGGTTCAGCAGCACAGACTGTTTAGTAGTACTGGGCAATAAATCGCCATACCATTGAGTCGACCGGTAGAGTGGTACCTCTGGTTATGTACTTAATTCGTTCCGGAGGTCCGTTCTTAACCTGAAACTGTTCTTAACCTGAAGCACCACTTTAGCTAATGGGGCCTCCTGCTGCCGCTGCGCCGCTGGAGCACGATTTCTGTTCTCATCCTGAAGCAAAGTTCTTTACCCGAGGTATTGTTTCTGGGTTAGCGGAGTCTGTAACCTGAAGTGTATGTAACCCAAGGTACCACTGTATTGAAATAACATTGTGATAAATGTTTGAACAAGGCAAAGGTGGACATTTGACAGCTTCCCAGGGGGTAGCTCTGCTGAATAGGATACTTTGAAGATTCTTTGCAGATAATGTGCAGGCTTCAGCTATGTTTGCCCTCTCCTTCATCCCTCCTAACTGCTAAGAAATCGTCTTTCCACTTAACGGTAAAGGTAAAGGGACCCCTGACCATTAGGTTCAGTTGTGACCGACTCTGGGGTTGCGGCGCTCATCTCGCTTTCTTGGCCGAGGGAGCTGGCGTTTGTCCGCAGACAGCTTCCGGGTTATGTGGCCAGCATGACTAAGCCGCTTCTGGCGAAACCAGTTGGTTCTCCCTAAATAGCTTTTATCCATATCAGAAAGGAAGGGATTGTTATTGTTGTTGGTATTTATTTATTTATCTATCTATTTATTTATTTATTTATTGGAGACGATCTTTTTGCTTACTTGCCCTCCCTTTGATAAAAATGGAGAGATTGGGGGGGTGAGGTGGAGGGGAGAAGATTGGTGACAGATTATGTATAGATCGTATTTTTGAATTATTCTGTGGCGACTGGTGAAGAAGATTTAGAGACTTTGTCTGTAATTTCTGATCATTTGTATTAGCCTATAAATAGTGTTTAGTGCCATTGTTATTGGCCATCGTGTTGTGTTATATTGTTCAGAGTGTTCAAAATTGGCCAGGAGCATTTTGCACTGAGTTATTGGCCACTTGCACCCAAGTGAAGGTGCCTGGGCCCCAGGATGACCCCTGACATCACCTGGAGGTGCACATCTGGGGATCGTTGGATCTTGACTGTTTTCACACACTAATACCCACAGTCCTATAGAACTCTATCAGCCATATCTTATCTGCACAATTTCAGGAACCAAAATGCTTTCAGTGCGCAGCCTTAACAAGAACAGTGAACAACGCTGTAGTTAATTGTTGCACTTGTGGGACGTGGGTGGCACTGTGGGTTAAACCACAGAGCCTAGGACTTGCTGATCAGAAGGTCAGCAGTTCAAATCCCCGCAATGGGGTGAGCTCCCGTTGCTCGGTCCCTGCTCCTGCCAACCTAGCAGTTCGAAAGCACGTCAAAGTGCAAGTAGATAAATAGGTACCACTCCAGCGGGAAGGTAAATGGCATTTCCGTGTGCTGCTCTGGTTCGCCAGAAGTGGCTTAGTCATGCTGGCCACATGACCCGGAAGCTGTACACCGGCTCCCTCGGCCAAGAAAGCGAGATGAGCGCCGCAACCCCAGAGTCGGCCACGACTGGACCTAATGGTCAGGGGTCCCTTTACCTTATCTTCACTTACCATACTTTTCTGTGTATAAGACACCCCCATATATAAGACGCCCCCTATTTTGGGGGGCTCAAATTTAAGAAAATGGGGGGAGATGTTGAGCTTTTTTTTTGCGAAGGGTTGCTCAGAGTTGTGGAGCTTTTTTGGGGTGGGGGAATTACCCTGGGTTGTTCAGCTTTTTTAAGGGGAGGTTGCCAAAAATCGCTCACCTGCACACGTAGCAAAATCCGACTCTTGTCTGTCCCCTTGCCGGCAGAAGCTGACAATAGCCCGCCCAATTGGCGCAGCGTCAGCCAGTCAACACCACCCATTGACGCACCAACCAATAACACTCACAATAGCTGCTGGCAGCCGCGGCAGCAACCAATCAAACGCCCACCCTATGCACTACCCAGGTATAAGAGAAACCCCATTTTTTAGCATGATTTTTACATAATAAAACTTAGTCTTATACACGGAAAAATATGGTACCTCATAGTTGTGAAGGACGTTCTCATGTTATGAATGATCTGTGTCACCATTAAGAAAAAGAAGTCAGGATATATGTGGACTGTCCCTTGATAAAGTGACTTTTCTTCTTTTAAGTTCTCAAATTTCTTAACCCCGCTCAAGCTTGTCAGCAGAACTTGCCAGGTGTTTTAACTGATAATCAGTCACCACCAGTCCACCCTTTGAAAATAATAATTTAGAGTTGTCTTGCCCCAAAATGGCAACTAGACATTCTGTTTCGGTGACTAATCTTGGTTAAAGGAGCTGTTTGGTGTCTAGCTTATACACCTGAGTTTCTAACAGGGGCTCATGGTCCTCTGCTACCCAAAGGGCAGGGCCGGCCCACCCGTGAGACAAGAGGAAGTGATCACGTCAGGTGGTAGGTTCCAAGGCAGATACCATAATTTTTCGCTCTATAAGACGCACTTTTCCCCTGCAAAAATTAAGGGGAAATGTGTGCGCGTCTTATGGAGCGAATGCAGGCTCCATGGCTTCAGCGATAGCAACGTGAAGCCTCCGAAGCGCATTGGGAGCGCTCCTGCCGCGCTCCAGAGGCTTTGCGTTGCTTTCTCTGAAGCCTGGAGAGAGAGGGGGGGGTCGGTGTGCACTGATCCCTCTTGCTCTCCTGGCTTCGCTTCGCTGGAGAGGTGCTGCGCAGCTTTCGCTCTCTGCGCAGCGCCCCTTCAGTGAAACAGGAGGAGAAATGGAAGGGGCTCCGTTTCTCCTGCGGCTTCGCTGAAGGGGCGCTGCGCAGAGAGGGAGAGAATTTTTTTTTCTTGTTCTCCCCCTCTAAAACAGGGTGCATCCTATAGAGCAAAAAATAAGGTATTTATTGTCCCCCTTGAGCCTGATGTCGATCTTCACCCACCCTACTTCCCTGGCTGGGAGGGGGACTCCATTCTGCAGCTCGCCTCAAATGGCAAAATATATTGGGCCGGCCCTGCCAAAGGGTAATGGATAGCGCTATTTCTTTTTTTCATTAGGCGCTATGGGGAGATGCTGGATGTCCTGAACCTGTGCCAGGAGGTGGTTCAAATATGAAATGTGGAGCGTATGTTTTTTTAGACTTGCTAGGAAATCAATATACATTTACAACAGCGTTCGAAATTTGCCAGCTGCATTTTGCACCTGGTCATTGGCCACTTGCGACCAAGTGAAGATGCCCAGGTGTCAGGATGGCGCATGATGTTTCTGCCATCTGGCCTGGGAAACCTTGGGTCTTGTCTGTTTTCACACACCAGCAACACATCTTGTAGAACTGAACCTGTGATATTTTATCTGCACAATCAGGATCAATTTCAGGAACCAAAAAGTCTTATTGAAAAGCATTACTTTCGAGCCATCTGGCCAAAAGAAGGCATTTTGTTTTGGCGACTGTCAGGGTGGATTTGATTTAAATCAAATTGATTTAAATCACTAGTCATTAAGACTTGATTTAAATCATTTTTTTACAGAAATATTCATTCTTGCTGGTATAATCTTAATATTTACAACCAGATAAAGCTTTCATTTTTGGAATAAAAAATTTTCAGAGTTGTTTTTACAGTTATATCAAAAAGACACATGAAAAACTTAAAACAAATCCTTATTTCCTGATGAATAGCCTTTGGACTATAATGTAACTTAAATAGAAAACTATCTTTAGAAAAAAAAATCGTCCAGATGCATTTAAATAAAAAAAAATCTAATTTAAATTGAAAAATTCTGATTTTTAAAATTCTTTTAAAAAAATCTTTGATTTTTATCCTCCCTGGTGACTGTAAACCTGTTTGCTGTCTAGTTTATATACCTGTGTTTTTAACACAGATTTAAAAGAATAATATTCTATAATAATAGAGGCAATTGCTGATAAAGTGGGGTCTAAACCATTTAAATGAGCCCTAGTCCTTAAATGATGCGAAATGTTGCTCTGATTACAGGTGGCGAAAATGGCCGAAAATGGAGACAGCGAAAACATGTCTGACTTGGAAAGGAAAGTCTGCCAGCAGATTGAGGTATGAATATTGAGACTAGCGTAGCGTTAATGAAAAACGCCTATTATAAACTTTGTGTAGCTGTCTTGGTTGAGTACTTAAAATGAGGATTCCCCACAGCTTAGAACAGTTTTATTCCTAGTATCAGCCTGATGTTTTGGGATAGGACTCCTCGTCTGCACAGCTTTGCTGGCCGATCGCTGATAAAGTACTTCTTAAGTTGTTTTGTAAAAACAAAGATTAAAAACAGCCTTGAAAAGTCAGGCAAGGAGCTATAAAGGGTTCTGCAGCTGCAGAAATTCTCCGTTTGTTCTGATGACGTATGAGACGAGATGCAGTTCAGGAGATTGAGATGCAGTCCAGAATTGAATTGTCAGAACAATTTTAAGCATCCACAAATTGTGACCAGTTTCACAATTGCCTGGGGGGGGGGAGCGCTTTGAACTCAATAATGTAGCTTCATCTGTGCTGATATTTTTCATACATCAAGCTTCTGGCAAGCAGTTTGTAATATAAAACCATTGAGGGAACAGCGTTAAGGCATTTTAAAATGTTGAACAGAAATCAGGACGTTTTTAACCTGCCGCTCAGAAATGTGTGCTGTAAATTCTGATGATGCTCTTAAGAAAGGTTTCTGGAAGCTCCTGAGCATAGAAGCTGATTTCTTGGTGCTAAATGAAGCAGTAGGTTGTCTTTGGCTTCTAATATTTGTGTTGCTCTTCGTACTTGTGTCATAGTACTATTTTGGCGACCACAACTTGCCACGGGACAAGTTCCTCCAGGAGAAGATCAAGCTGGACGATGGCTGGGTGACTTTGGAAACGTTAATCAAATTCAACAGGTAAATCTATGGGTGCTTATTCAAAGTTAACTTAAAGGAAGGGGAAGTGGTGACGGGGGTTTTGTTGAGTCCTATGAGTCCTGCCAGGGACGTGGGTGGCGCTGTGGGTTAAACCACAGAGCCTAGGACTTGCTGATCAAAAGGTTGGCGGTTCGAATCCCCGCGATGGGGTGAGCTCCCGTTGCTCGGTCCCTGCTCCTGCCAACCTAGCAGTTCGAAAGCACGTCAAAGTGCAAGTAGATAGGTACCGCTCCGGCGGGGAGTTAAACGGCGTTTCCGTGTGCTGCTCTGGTTCGCCAGAAGCGGCTTTGCATGCTGGCCCCATGGCCCAGAAGCTGTACGCCGGCTCCCTCGGCCAAGAAAGCGAGATGAGCGCTGCAACCCCAGAGTCGGTCACGACTGGACCTAATGGTCAGGGGTCCCTTTACCTTTATGAGTCCTGCCTCCCTCATCATCTTCCCTATGCTGCATCCCATGTTGTCCAGCAAGGCTTTAAGGCAGACTTCTTCAACCTCGGCCCTCCAGATGTTTTGAGACTACAATTCCCATCATCCCTGACCGCTGGTCCTGCTAGCTAGGGATCATGGGAGTTGTAGGCCAAAAGCATCTGGAGCAGCCTTTCTCAACCTGTGGGTCCCCAGATGTTGTAGGACTACAACTCCCATCACCCCTAGCTAGCAAGGCCAGAGCTCAGGGATGATGGGAGTTGTAGTCCAACAACGTCTGGGGACCCACAGGTTGAGAACCGCTGATCTGGAGGGCTGAGGTTGAGGAAGCCTGCTTTAAGGGGTGCTAGGTGAGGAGAAAACTACAGGTTGAGGAGTAAAACTACTTCTATGAGCTTCTTACGTAACCTTACTATGGCATCCAAGCCAGTATGTTCAGTAGAACGTAATGGTTTCAGTTTTAAGAATTTGTGCAGCCTTCATCATGTTATCTGAATGCAATGCAAACAATATTTTATAAAAAATATGAATTTAGTACAAATCCAATAAAAGCCACATTTTCACAATACCCAGTTACAATCCAATTAAAAACAGAGCCAATTATTCAAAAACTGAATTAAACAATTTGAGGTGACTTCCTATGCACTGGTTTCAGGATACGAGGTTCTTATTCCTGCTTTCATAATCTTCATAAATCCATTTACAGCAGTTCCGATCTTAATCATTTGTTTAACAGCCACTGGTTTCCTGACTTTCATTTGTAGTTGCAAATTTATTAACTTTCGTTTCTGCAAAAGGAGTTTGTGTCCAATATGTTTCCTGTGCGATATATTGATTTTCCATCTATTTCTTCATTTTTCCTGATGTAATCCAATCATAAAGGGCATCTATGCTTCCACTTTTTCGCTCAGGTTGTATTTAGAGGAGACTTAATGTAACTGATCTTTTTTTAAAAAAAGAAGAAAACAAGTAACCTCTTTTTACCCACCTTTCTATCTTCCTTCCTAGGTTAAATCGCCTCACTAAAGACTTCGATGTAATAGTGGGGGCGTTGAAAAAATCAACGACTGAGCTGATGGAAATTAGCGAAGACAAAGCTAAAGTCCGAAGATCTCCAAACAAACCTTTGCCGGAAGTGACGGAGCAATATAAGAACGCGGTTAAAAGCAGATCTGTGTATATTGTAAGTGGGAACGATATGTGTTTTAATGCAACCGGATTTCAAACGTTCTAGTTTGGGGGACCCCAGTCCTGCATGAAAATTTCTTTGCCATTATTGAGGACACCCTGTGTATTGCAAAGGATTCTGGGAAGCATATTGTAGGCCCTGGGCTTCACTTGGCTCAGTGAATTGAAAATGCACTCTTCCCCAGGGAAGATCTGCAGTGGTACCTTGGTTCTCAAGCTTAATCTGTTCTGGAAGTCCATTCAAAAACCAAAGCGTTCCAAAACCAAGGCACACTTTCTCATAGAAAGTAATAAAAAATGGATTAATCCGTTCGAGTTTTTAAAAACAACCCTTGAAACAGCAATTTAACATGAATTTTACTATCTTAACGAGACCACTGATCCATAAAACGAAAGCAATAAACAATGTTCTGTGGTCACACAATCAAGCCATCAGTAGCTGAACTGGGTTCCACACAGTCACAAAAGCAAAACAAAAAGCCGCAAAAAGGCAAAATATGTAGCAAAAACAGACAGACCAAAACGGAAGTACGGCACTCAAATCGGAAGCGTAACACTCAAAACACAGCATGTTCAGCTTCCGAAAAAGGTTCGCAACCCGGAACACTTACTTTCGGGTTTGCAGTGTTTGGGTTCCAAGTTGTTTGAGTACCAAGGCGTTTGAGAACCAAGGTACCACTGTACTATGAAAATGATGAAGCTGAGGCTGCAGGGCCTCTAATCTCAGAGGAGCCTCAGAAACGACTTTAGCCCACAATGCTTAAAAAAAGCTGGGTCTAGTCGACGCAAGTTGAGTCGCACGACTCAAAATTGATTATTTTTTGGTTGTATATATTTCAGAGTGGATTTGATTTACATCACATCAATTTAAACCACTAGTCAGTAAGACTTGATTTAAATCATCTTTTTTTACAGAAAGACTCATTCTTTCTGGTATAATCTCAATATTTACAACCAAATGTAGGTTTCATTTTTGGAATAAGAAATTTTCAGAGTAGTTTTTGCAGTTGTATCAAAAATGGCTGATTTGGTTATACTATTAGAAATACACAGATAATTGTGAAATTATTGTGAGGTTTAATAAGTTAACTGTTTATATTTGGACAGCTTTTCTGCTGTACTTTATTGGAAAGAGAAAAATAATCATTTCCTTAATAACAATTTAAACAATTTATTTAACTAAAACAATAACATGTTTGTTAACTGATGTGGTTAAACATTAAAAAAAAACACACCTTAGACTGAGTTTTAACACACAGGAAAAACTTAAAACAAATCCTTATTTCTTGAGGAATAGTCTTTGGACTGCAATGTAACTTAAATAGAAAATGATCTTTAGAAAGATTTTTTCCTCGAAAAGCATTTTATCTTAAAAATCCAATTTGAATTTAAAAAACCTCCAATTTAAATTAAAAAAAAGTTTTTTTATTTTTTAAAAAATCATTGATTTTTATCCACTGTGCCCCATATTATGTTACCTAGTAATGAGCAGTTTAGCTTAAGTTGGCTAATTCTGCTTGACATTCGATTTTTGCTCGTCTTGAGGGAGACTCTCAAATATCGTTCTTTACCGCTATCCCTCCAGCTTATGGGTATTGTTCACAAACCGGCGGCAAGACTACACCCGTGTAAATACCCTAAACGTCCTCAGATATGTGTTTGCATAAACGTGTCTCTGAATATGAAGTCACTGACCGAATCCTCGATTTTCAGAAAGGTTTTCCACAGGATGCAACCCTTGATGATATCAAGGAATGGCTAGATAGTAAAGGCAAAGTTGAAAACATTCAGATGCGGAAAACCATTCAGAAAACGTTCAAGGTAACTCCTTTTCGTCGAAGCTCTGCCAACTCTTTTCAGTTATTATTTTTTCCTGTAGGAATATTCCACCGATCTAAATTAAAACGCCTCCTTTCTTACCTCCTTCAGGGATCAGTATTTGCAGTTTTTGACAGCGTCGAATCTGCCAAACAGTTCGTTGAAACTCCAAACCAAAAATACAAGGACACGGAGCTTATTGTACTGTTCAGGTGAGTTATGTATTTGATATCGTAACGCTTTGGACTTATAGATTGTTACTAGTCACCCAGTGTGTTACTATTAGTATTCAAAGCCCTTAACAACATGGGACCAGTTTACCTGCAAGATCGCCTTGCCCATATATGCCCACTTGACCTCTTTGATCTGCGGAGCTGGCGCTGGCGCAGAATACCTGATCCACATTTGTCAAAAATTGGATCTCTTAGTGTAATGGCATCTAAAATTTGAAACTCCTTGCCTGTTGACACCAGGCAAGCCTTTTCACTGTACCCATTTTGGCGCCCGCTAAAAACACTCTTGTTTATATGAGTTTATCCAGGTATGTAGAGTATTGCGAGTTTTAATCTGTTTTTAGTTTATTGCTGATTTTATTTCTATTTTTGTTAAAAAAACACTTTAAATGGTTGTACTTAACCAATTTATTGGTTTTATTCTTTTTGCAAACTGCTGAGAGCCAGCAGACAGCAAAATACATTAGTATCAGAAGAGAGCAGCAAAAGAGTCAGATAGGAAGATGATTGCGTGACTGGCCTTTTACAGGCGCTCACAGATCATGCCCATCTACCTGGTCACACTCGGGGAGGATGCTCTAAACAGGTGTGACAGGAAGTCCTCCTGGCTGGAGTAACACCCCCGTCTGTGTCCACTCTGGGCACAGTGTTGTACTTGACTGCTTATGTTACATCCCACACCAAGTTGTAAAGGCAAGCTTTGATAGCCTTGGCAAAGGAGCCTACGATCAAGCCTGGAGTGGACTTTTGCTTGTAAGTCTCTTGGCAGATGCTGTTGGGTGTGCTGCGCTCTAGTCCATTACACCAAGTGCTAGAAAATGGGTCTAGGAGGGGTCTTCTGTCTTGCTCTGCCTGCCTGCCCTCTAGCATCATAGAATTGTAGAACTGGAAGGAATATTAGCTATAAAGCATCCATGACAGATGGCCATCCAACCTCTGCTTAAAACCCTCCAAGGAAGGAGAGTCCACAACCTCCCGATGGAGATCTTTCCACTGGCAATGGTAGCGATTTCTTGCAGTCTGAGGAATAGAGCACAGCGGGGAGAAGAGTCTCATTGCGCTTTGAGGGGGAAACAGATGGCCAGTTTTAATAAGTGCTGATTATTTTTTTTCTTGCTAC
Source organism: Podarcis raffonei (assembly GCF_027172205.1). Classification (NCBI taxonomy): domain Eukaryota; kingdom Metazoa; phylum Chordata; class Lepidosauria; order Squamata; family Lacertidae; genus Podarcis; species Podarcis raffonei. The sequence goes on along the minus strand of NC_070602.1, from coordinate 118,383,131 downwards.
AAAGCCAGTCTTTCTGTCAACGCTAATTGGTCACCATTGTCTATAGCAGCACCAAGGCGGCGATTAGCTTGCTTCAAAGAACAGCCAGACATCTTAAGGGTGGCTTTCATATTCCTTTCTGTTGCATATAGTGCCCCTAAATTGGCTCGCTTAATTGAATTATATATTCCGTGCAGGGATGATTACTTTGCGAAGAAGAACGATGAGAAAAAACGGAACAGATTGGAAGCGAAAGCAAAGGCCAAGCAGTAAGCGGAGACTTTTTAACCTCACAATTATCATCTCCTCTTTGTTTGCCAGCAGTGCGCTCTGCTTAACTACGCAACCCTTTTTCTTTTTTTCTTTTTTTGTCGCAGGGAGAAAGAGGAGAAACAGAAGCAAGCGGAAGATGCGGAAATGGTACATGCCCCTTGATTTCACTGTCAAAACTGTGTAATCCACAGTGCCTCTGTTTCCCCTGTGTAATTTAGAAGGATAAGGTGGAAGAATAAAGACTTGAAAAGCAATTAGCTAAGACCAGCTTGAGTCTTCTCTCCTGGACCTGATAAGAACAATAAAACAAACAGGAAATTTTCACCTCGGTTATCCAAAACATACGATGCTGTTTAGTAATTAAAGGTAAAGGGGCCTCTGACCATTAGGTCCAGTCGCGGCCGCCTCTGGGATTGCGGTGCTCATCTCACTTTATTGGCCGAGGGAGCCGGCATACAGCTTCCGGGTCATGTGGCCAGCATGACTAAGCCGCTTCTGGCAAACCAGAGCAGCGCACGGAAATGCTGTTTACCTTCCTACCGGAGTGGTACCTATTTATCTACTTGCACTTTGACGTGCTTTCGAACTGCTATGTTGCCAGGAGCAGGGACTGAGAAACGGGAGCTCACCCCATACGCACTTGATTTCTTACACATACTGGGACTGAGCCAGTAGTCGGCCCCAACATCCGTTTTCAGTGCGAAGGCTCAGTCCTAGAGCATATGAAGTAAGTAGGAAATGCCCCTGAGCAGGTACAAAGCGCTTTTTTGTCACAGATATGAGTAACTGGCCGTGGACTGGGACTAGCTGTAAGGAGGGTTTGCACAGGAACCTGAACCTTGACAGCATTTCTTCTGCTGATAATTCCCTGTACGGGACAGCTACGTATTCCTGCATTGCAGAGGGTTGGACTAGATGACCCTTAGGGTCCCTTCCAACTCTATGGTTCTCTGATTCTTCTAGAAAATAACTCCTGAGTGCCTCATTTATAAGGGCTGTTTGCCTAGTGCTGCTGGAGGTATAGGAGACCTAGAAAGCAGTTCTGCTCCTTTTTATGTCATTAGGTCGGCCTTGTATTTAACACCTTGCGGAGTAGACAAAAATCACCTGGAATTTCATTCCGACAAAGGAGCTGGCTGGAGGAGGAAGGGCCTTCTCTTCCAGTCCACTTGGTAGAAGGGTTTTTTAATTTAAAAAGCTAGTCAGCATTTTCATGCTAGTCGCAAACTTAATCAGCCAAGGCTACATTTAGGCCATACAGTGGAAAAGGCTGTTCTGACCCAGATGGGAGAGAATTGTCATGAAAAGGTTTGTAAGTGTTGTGTGGGTAAGGCTAAAGGCAACAGTACTGTTTGGTTTCAAGCTTCTTCTAAAATAAGTCTTTCGGAGACTTAAAACTCAATTGCCAAAGTGTGTCTGGGATTGTAATACCCCCCCTTTGGGGGGGACAATAATTTTTACTAATTTTCAATTGCTAATCAATAATAGCCTCATTATAACGATGCCAAGTTATAATACAATAAATAATACCTATCTTTGAGATGCCAAATTATACCATTTAGGTGGCCCTCCACATGCTAGAATTGATGGTTTAGTGATTTACTTTGTTTCTGTGCTCCAGAATCTTACAAATTTCAATTGCGCTCCAATCAGACTGGAGTGTAATACTCCTCATACCAGTGTCCTGGGCTAAAGTAGCTTTCCTGGAAGAAGCAGGGCACCCCCTCCCCATTCCAGATTTTATGTGATCATGGGTACCTTTGTGTACATGGGTTGGGGGAGGGAGATGAGCAGTGCCAAATAAATTCACATTCTTGAAGTTGTGGTTGCAAGACTTTGAGCGTATTGGTTTTGTGTTGGTTCCACTATATACTGCAGGAAGGTGTGATCCAGGGTACTCTTGTCTTAACCGAGGTTAGATCGCTGGAGCATGCCTGGGAAGCTGAACCTTAAAATAAAGCAGCACATAGCTGGATGCATGCAACTCAAAATGCGACTGCTATTACGAGCCAGCAGCAGCACTATGCAGCCAACAGCACTGAAGGAATGTTCCACTTTAGGCGTTCTCTTTCATGACATCATAATCACATGGTGGAAGGGGGTGGAGCTGTGTTGGTTGGGGAATGGGTCCTCCCAAAGTGTGGATGGCAGTGGGGGGTGCAGGGCCATGGAGCCAGTTGAGGAGTGTGGAGGTACAGTGGTGTGGCCCCCACCCTTCCTCCATGTGATTATGGTAGCATGAGAATCTCTGAATGGGGCCATTTTAACAGCTAGGAACTTGGAACCTCGCTAATGGTCTTATCTACAAGCTTGATCCCCCCCCCCCAACCTTGGAACGTTCCAAGTTTGTGTACATCTCATTGCCCAAGTGCTGGGAAGCTTAAAAACCCATCTCTTGCTTGAAGTCTTGTTCAGTCCTGCGGGGTACAAATGTCTGTCCTGTCTAATGGAATCTTTTCCCTCCCCTTTTGTAAATGAAAGAAATCTCTGGAGGAGAAGCAAGGCTGCTTGCTGAAGTTCTTTGGAGACCTGGAAGATCAGACTTGCCGAGAAGACCTCCATGCCCTTTTCTCTGGCCATGGCGAAATTAAATGGATAGACTTTGTCAGAGGTGCCAAAGAGGTCAGACCCGGGGCGTTGCTGCATCTGGCGAAATGTTAACAACAAAATGGGGCGATGTTTTCAGGTTTTGCTGCACTCGCTGCCCGATACGAAGGTGGTTTTCTTTGAAACGTATACACCAGGGATGTCCAACTCCCCAGAGACTGCGATCTACTCACAGAATAAAAATCTGGCAGTGATCTACCCCTTCAGGTCAAAGTGGAGCTTTTCTTAGGGAGGAAAGACAAGGTTGTGGAGCCTTTTTTTAGATGGGGAGGTAAAAAATTGTTGAGCTTTCTTTAGGGGAGAAAGGAAAAAGTCGCTTACCGAAAGATTGCTCAGGAAACAATCAGCCTCACAGCGAAAACTCCATCTTGCGTTCTAGCGATCATGTGCAAATGGAGGACGGGGAGAGGGGGTGAGGCCAGATGCTCTTTTTCCCCAGCAAAGGGGGGAAAGCCAGCGATCAACCGCAATCGATCAGTAGATCGCAGTTGACCTGTTGGACATCCCTGGTATATACAATCTATTACTGAAAATCAGAATGGAAAACTTGGCAGAAACATTTGATTCCTCCTATCCAAGACGCACTCATAAAAACAGGGAACATAAATTTCATTCTTGCTTGCTAGACAGAATGCTGTGATTGCTTTGCTTTATTCTTCTAAGCAGCAAATTAATAGGTAGAGGTAAAACTTTGCATTGTGGTGAATAACTTTAACAATGGGTCTCAAACCTAGGAGACCTGTGGCCTGCCTTAAAATGTTCTGCACTCCTGCCAGCCCCAGCTGGTGGTCACAAGCGATGGAGGTTGTAGTCCGAACAGCACCTAAAGGGTGTCTGCTTTTCCCATCCTTGCCTTGAACAAATTGGGTGGTATTTCAGCTAAGATTTTCTCAGAGTACACCCATTGAAATTAATGAGCATGACAAAGTTAGGTCCATAAATTTCAGTGGTTCAACTCTTGATACCTCCCATGGATTTGCCACACCAGCGATGTCCCAGGAGCCAGAGCTAGTATAAAACACCCCAGGAAATTCTGGCAGCTACTAGCTGAAGGAGCCACAGCTAGCTTTGGGAGGCCTGCTTTATGCTCACAAGCTACTGGAACTGGTTGATTCCCTTCTGTAGTCTGCTATAGCATCTTCTCCTGGGAAAGAGAGAATAGTTAAAGGGCAGAGTTGTGGGTAGTGACCCACGTGCTGCTTTAGGAACATAGAAAGCAGTATTGTCTATATTGACCGGTAGCAGTTATCTGGGATTTTAGACAGAAATTTCTCCCGGCCCTAGCTGGAGATGGCAGGGATTAAACCTGGGACCTTCTGTGGGCAAAATTGATGCTCCGGCACCGAGCCACTGTTCTTTGGGTCATAAGTTTATCCTGTCCGGCTTAGGCCTCAAATGAAAAGAACAGCAACTAATGCCAGTACAGTCGTACCTTGGAAGACGAGCGCCTTTGAACTCAAACGTTCCGGCTCCCAAAGGATCGAAAACCAGAAGTGATTGTTCCGGTTTTCGAAGGATTTTCGGAAGCCAAATGTCACGACTTCTGATTGGCTGAGGGAAGCTCCTGCAGCCGATCGGAAGCCACGCCTTGGTTTTCGAACTGTTCTGGGAGTCAAACGGACTCCTGGAACAGATTAAATTAAAAAACCAAGGTATGACTGTGGTACCTCTGGTTATGTACTTAATTCGTTCCAGAGGTCCATTCTTAACCTGAAACCATTTTTAACCTGAGGTACCACTTTAGCTAATGAGGCCTGCTGCACCGCCAGCGCGCAATTTCAGTTCTCATCCTGAGGTAAAGTTCTTAACCCGAGGTACTACTTACGTGTTAGCAGAGTTTGTAACCTGAAGTGTTTGTAACCCAAGGCACCACTGTAGTGGCTTATCTCAATTGTTCACAATAATAAACACATGCTTTTTCATAAAAGCACCACTTTTACACCAAGTGCATAATGACTTCCAGATATGGAGACACCGATGAGCACAATATAAAACAGAGTAAAACTGTAATGTAATAATTATATAAGCACCTAATACCACTTAACCTCTGTCTGAGTTGTATTACATGTGGCCAATACAGACCTAATACCGCAAATACCGCTTGTGTTTGTGCACACCTATACGATGTCAGGATTTATTTGTATAGTTGTTCAAGTCTTTGAACTTTTTAAAAGAGCTATCGTCTTGTATCTGTGCACTGTGTTCATGCCACACCCCAGTAGAACCATTCTTGCGTTGGCTACTATGTGCACACATGTGTTATATGCCACCACATGCCCCGATATCTGTGAGCTATCGTGATAGATGAGTCTGTGCATGGTGTGAATTTGGTGCTTTTCTGAAGAAGTGCACGACATGCCAGCTATGCTGCTGCAGCGCTAAAAATGAAATAGGAGTACAGTGGTACCTCAGGTTAAGTACGTAATTCGTTCCGGAGGTCTGTACTTAACCTGAAACTGTTCTTAACCCGAAGCACCACTTTAGCTAATGGGGCCTCCTGCTGCTGCCGCGCCGCCGGAGCACAATTTCTGTTCTCATCCTGAAGCAAAGTTCTTAACCTGAGATAATATTTCTGGGTTAGCAGAGTCTGTAACCTGAAGCGTATGTAACCTGAGGTGCCACTGTACTTAACAGTGGGCTGCCTTGAGAGGGCTCAGAGGAGTGATCAGTTATGTTCCTGGGCAACTGGTGTCAAATAAGTCATACCTCATGTTACAGCCACTTCAGGTTACGTGTTTTTGGGTTGTGGACCACGAGAAACCCGGAAGTACCGGAACGGGTTACTTTCGCGTTTCACCGCATGTGCAGAAGCACCAAATGGCACCTGTGAAGACGCGGCACTTCAGGATGCGAACGCTGCAGGTTGCAGACGTGCCTCCGTCACAGATTACGTCTGCAACCCGAGGTTCCACTGTAGACTGTTCCAACAAACCTAGTTTAGGCCTCGTGGGAGTGCTTGGCCTGCATGATCCTTACCACTGCATCCGTTATGACTCGGCGGCAAATTTTAGCTATCAAACCGCCACCTTGGCAGTCTCTTCTGACCTCAGGGAAGCCATAGAAAGAAAATGTCTGAGCGAACGGTTGCGTATTGAGATAACCACCTTGCGTTTCTGCACACAGGGAATCATCCTGTTCAAGAGCAGCGCCAAAGAAGCGCTGGATAAAGCCCAGACGGCAAATGACGGGAGCCTGCAGCTGCGAGGCAGAGAGGTGACGTGGGACGTGTTGGAAGGAGACGTGGCGAGAGAAGCGCTCAAGAAAATCATGGAGGGGCAGCAAGAACTGTTGAACAAAAAGAAAGGAAAAGGTGACGTTTTGCCTTGATTTTTTTCTTCATCTTTCATTTAGTTTACCTTCTTGGAAGCCTTATGATGTGGATAGCAGGTGTTGAGCAAAGCTGTGGTCTGCTCTTCTCAAGTAGGGTCCTAGTCTTGGGATCTGCAGCAGAAACCTTTTCTGAACCCACAGAAGCCATATATGGACACAGAGATGAGTCTGGCTAGATCAGACCAGGGAGCTATCTTGTCCAGAAATGGTTTAATGCAGCGGTGGAGCAGTTGCCTTTGGGAAACCTGCAAGCCAGACATGAGGGGCAGTCCAGTGCTGGAATAGCTCAGTTGGTAGAGCATAACTCTCTTGATCTCAGGGTTGTGTGTTTGAGCAAAGCATGTTAGGCAAAGCATACCTGCATCGCAAGGGGTTGGGCTAGGTGACTCTTGTGGTCCCGATTCTAGGAATGCTGGAAGAGCAGCAGTGGGGGGGGGGGGCTTTGGAGGGGACTGCAAAACTGGTGGTGAACTGGACTGTGCAGCAGAGGGGAAAGCCTATGAAACAAGATCATGCTGGGGCAGTGAGAGCGCGCTAGGGATGTAATCCGAATTCTGCAACTGATTTGCACACCTCATTGCTCATGGTTAGATGGGCAGACTAACTCTCAGCGCCGTGCATGGAGGGGAAGCACGAGTTCTGCTGGCGGGGTTTGATCTATGAAGGCTCACCCGCACATACCGGCAAAATGCTTGGGGAGTGTTGCACGTGGATATGCTTTGCAGAAGGGTCCAGTGTTCAAGTTCTGGGCAAGGCAGGGCAGGGCAAAAGTGGAAAACCACTGCCTGTCAACATTTGGCTTAGATAGTTGAGGTTGCAGTTTTCTTATCCTCTTGAGATGCGTTGCGGGAAGCCCCTAAAGCTGAATATTAAGCGGCCTAAGACGTGCCTATTCTTGCCTGACAGGCCGCAAAGGTAAAGGAAAAGGTGGCAAGGGACCTCAAGGTGCGCAGGACAGGAAAGTGAAATTCCAAGGCAAGAAAACGAAGTTTGAGAGTGAAGATGAAGAAGAGGGGGAAGACGAAAGTGCGACAGGTGAGCGCTTTCCTTTATTAGAACAAGATTCTGAATGCATGCATTGGGTTTAGTATCACATACTTTTAATACTGGCTGGGGTTTTTCCTGGTTCCAAATGCAGTTTCCCACTGCAGAATAAAAGGGCTAGGTAGGGAATAAGCCTCAGCAACTCAAGTCTCACATACTTTAGGTTGAATGTCTTTGCAGAACGGTTTACCCAGAACAGGCAAAAATAGTGATGTGCAACAGAGGCTCCAGCCAACCTGATCTTTCAAGGAGCCTCGGCAGGGCAAGTAATAAAAAGGCAGTATTAATCTCCACGAAAAAGCCAGAAGGCCAGTAAGATTGGTTGGCAACTCATAGCTCAACGCCAAAATACATTCCCAGCACACTGGGCTGTGTTTACCATCCAGCTTGTTCAGGCTTTTGCAGCTGGGGGAAAATGGCTGATCAGTCAAAATAGGCTCGGAGGCCTCTGTTACTTCAAAATAGTCACTTTACAGCTGAATCTGTTTCGCCTTGAACAGCTTCAGGTCAAAGGGCAGAATGGCTGTCTGAGGGTCACAAGCATTCCTCCGTATTGTTCCATCCAAATACGTAGCGTAAGCGTTTGGTGTTGTTCTGAGAGAGGCACCAAGGACGGTTGCACAAAAAGTTTCAGTAATACTTGCTTTATTGGCAGAGGTACGGATCTGGCTGTTCTTTAGATCAAATACGGAGTTAACTCTTAGATGTTTTTAGGGGCGGCGAGTCCAAAGAAAAGACCACTGGAAGAGGCTGAGAAGGAAGAGCCTGCCCGCAAACAGCTGAAGACAGAAAATGGAGCTGGAGATGCAGAATAGTACTCCAAAAAAAGCATTGAGGGTTTTGCTTTAAAGAAACAAATGATTTGTTTTCAATCATTCCTCCGTTCATCCTGTTTTCTGCAAGAGAATCTAATAAAATCGACTTCGATGTCCACCTGCAAAAAGGGGATAGAAGAAAGAGTTATATTTCTTTGGGATTTTTTTCTTTTTAAAAAACACATCTTTTTATAATAGCTATTGGAGTGAAATCGAACTGTGTTGTCCCTCTTAGCATAAATGGGACTTGCCTTTTCCCTCTATTCTCCCCTTACAACCCCCTGCATGTCCCCCCCCCCCTGTATACTCTGGAGGATTGGGGGCAGGGACTGTGGCCTGGATAAAAGCATAAATTGTTTGTTATACAATGCACCAAGAGTTGCCAACTCTTTTTGTAGGCCACACACACTAATTACGGCAACCTTTTCTATTAGCTACAACTGAATGCTCTTTTCGAGCCTAATTTCAACAGTGGGGAAAGGCAGGGCAGCCGTGGGTACCGGGAAAGGCTTCTGCAGGGAAATCTCTGCCCCTGGGCACCACCTCCGTAACCCCTGGGCCAAAGGGGAAAGGCTCAAGAAAACTGAACCACCTTCATTCAAAACTATGTACAAAAGTTGTATTTAGTAGATACCAAATAAACTTAACGTGCTTCAGTGTTGGAATTCAATGAATTACATTGCATTAGGTTTCAGAAGTGGAACAACGGGTGTACCACCGTCTTGAGTTTGATGGGAAAGGTGGGCTTAAATAAAGCAAAATGTGTACAGTTACCCGACTTGAGTGATTCGATTCTGAACTGCTTGCCAATGCTTCTGTTAAATAGCTACCTTTGAATTTCATTTGCTTTTTCTGTTTACCACAACACTGGGAGTTGGGTCGTGTGTGTGATCAACCTGGTGTCTGTAAAAGCCTTTCTTGGCATCCCTCAAGCAACCAGGGGCACCTGTCATTTAAGTTGGTTTTTCTTGCTTTGCCACATGGGATTTTTTTTTTTTTTTTAGATGGGGAGGGTCAAGGAAGAGGAAACTGCCATTTTTCTCCCCACCAGCCACATAGAGCCCCTTAGAGGGCCTTTTTTTCCAAAATGGGGGGGGGGGGAGAAGAAAAGGAACAAGGGCCACCTTGCTTGCTCAGTTATTGCTTGCCTGCCAGCAGGGAGTTGCTTAGTACTGCAGAGGGCCTTTAAAAAAAAACTGAGTGGGGATAACCCTGTACAGTGGTACCTCGGGTTAAGTACTTAATTCGTTCAGGAGGTCCGTTCTTAACCTGAAGCACCACTTTAGCTAATGGGGCCTCCTGCTGCTGCTGCGCCGCAGGAGCACGATTTCTGTTCTCATCCTGAAGCAAAGTTCTTAACCCGAGGTAGTATTTCTGGGTTAGCGGAGTCTGTAACCTGAAGCACCACTGTAAATGTGAGAAAGATTGGGGGTGGGTTGCCTGTGAGAAAATAGGTGGGTGTATCCACTTTGTATATTTTTGCTTCTACTTGAATATGGTGCTTTCTAGCAACAGCACTTGCGTGTGAAAAATCAATATGGTGTAATCCATAATGTGGACCAGCAGAACACAGATGACTTCATGCTCTGTTAGTAAACAGAGGCTTAGTGTAATGTTTACCTGGATCTCTGCTGGCCAACACTTAGGTTGTACCACCTGCTTGTATCACCACCAGTTTGTTTAGGGGGATGTGTACCTGTACAGTGGTACTTTGGTTCTCAAACTTAGTCTGTTCCAAAACCAAAGCGTTCCAAAACCAAGGCACGCTTTCCCATAGAAGGTAATGCAAAACGGATTAATCCGTTCCAGACTTTTAAAAACAAACCCTAAAACAGCAATTTAACATGAATTTTACTATCTAACGAGACCACTGATCATTAAAATGAAAGCAATAATCAATGTACTGTACTATAAAATAAATAAGATAGTATTGTAGATGATAAAAATTGTTTGGATTGGGGGCTTTTATCCATTTCCGCAGTGTCACAATCAGCAGCTGAACTGGGGTTCCACACAGTCACAAAAACAAATTAACTGAAAAAGCCTCAAAAATGCAAAATAAATAGCAAAAACGAAAACAATTGTTCAAAAACCGGAACACTTACTTCCGGGTTTTGAGAACCAAGGTACCACTGTATACATAATCATGTTCAAAATAGGTTTCATGTTATACGTTGGAGTTAAGTGGCTTCTAGGGCTGAGCCATTCTTAAGGTCTCTGCTCCCACAGAGTTGATTCTCGGGATCCTGATTTCTGTTCCTGGATCCACCTTTAGTGCCTGAACAGTTCAGTCACAGAATACACAGAACTCCTTGCCTAAAAGGTTTTCATTCGTGGTCCTAAGTGCTTGGTTCAGTTAAAACTAACAAGTTCCTATATTCACTCTGGCTCAAGAGTGATGTAATACTTGCCGATTTCTTCTTGTGAAACTTGAACGAGGCTGGTAGGTCATATCTCAGTTCTGAAAACAAAATGAGTAAACACATTAAGCTGTAATGGATGGTATCAGGCAATTATGTCTCTGGGTGTAAACGGCAAAAGCACTAGGGAATAATGATGCGAAAGCAGGTTAACTGGAATCGGGAAGAAAACACAAGTTTGCACAGACTAAATGCATTTTAGATACACGGCCTGTTTTTCCAGGGCCATCAGCCATCAGCTGCTGTATGATAAAGATTCTGGGAGAGGGAGACAGGCAGGTGAAGGCTACAAAGCCTGAGCTAGATGAACAATGCTCTTGCCACAAAGGAGGGACATCTACCATCTGCTGCCCTCGAGGAAGGTTGTTGCAGGCTTGTTATGCATGCTGATTTATTTATTTTTAGAAAAAGCATTTTGATATTTGTAAACTGTCTTAGAAGAACCTATCTCAGTGTTTGCCAAACGGTGGGTCTCCAGCTGCTTTTGGACTACAATTCCCATCATGCCTGACCACTGGTCTTGCTAGCGAGGGATGATGGGAGTTGTAGTCCAGAAACAGCAGGGGATAAGGCAGGATATAAATTAAAATGCATATTGGAGGTCAGGGACATTATTTGTCTAAGGTTTGGACAGGGTGGGGGGGACCTACACCGTTGGACAAGCAGTAAATCACCTGGATCTACTTCTAAAATGCAATTTAAAAGATTTTTAAATTTGTCTGCTCTTATTTAACCATACAGTGGTACCTCGGGTTAAGTACTTAATTCGTTCTGGAGGTACATTAACCTGAAAGTTGGCACCCCTGGGAACATTTGTCTCTCCAGATCATGCTAAACCACAACTCCCATCAGTCATAGCAAGCATGAACAATGGTCAGGGATGATAGTTCAGCCAGATCTGGAGGGTCAAAGCTTCCCTATACAGTGGTACCTCGGGTTAAGAACTTAATTCGTTCTGGAGGTCCGTTCTTAACCTGAAACTGTTCTTAACCTGAAGCACCACTTTAGCTAATGGGGCCTCCTGCTGCTGCCGCGCCGCTGGAGCACAATTTCTGTTCTCATCCTGAAGCAAAGTTCTTAACCTGAGGTACTATTTCTGGGTTAGCGGAGTCTGTAACCTGAAGCGTCTGTAACCCGAGGTACCACTGTACTTATTTTCCCTAATAGCCAAGTTCTCAGGGCAACTCAACCGGAAAAAGCAAAACTGGCTCCTACAACGTACGTAATCAAGTCAGCATCGTTGTAGCTCTTACAAAGTGACTTTTAAAAGCAGCTCTTTTGAGTTTCATTTTTTTAGGCACTATAAGACAACCCAAATACAGTCAAACCTCAGTTGCCCAAAGCCTCCGTTTTCGAACGTTTCGGCTCCCGAATGCCAAAAACCCGGAAGTAAATATTCTGGTTTCCAACATTTTTCGGAAGCCGAACATCTGGACGCGGCTTCCGCTTGTGTGCAGGAAGCTCCTGCAGCCAATCAGAAGCCACGCCTCGGTTGTCAAATGTTTTGGAAGCTGAATGGGCTTCTGTAATGGATTATGTTCAACAACCGAGGTTTGACTGTATTAAGCATAATCTGTGTTTTCATTTTTTTATTAAATTCAGGTTGCTCTTCCTCACAGCAGCCTCCCATCTAGGCCAAACCTTCTCTGAGCCTGGCTTCGGCTGGGGAGGACGGGATATAAATAAAATTATTATTATTATTATTATTATTATTATTATTATTATTATTATCAAGAGGAACTATGTGCCTTTAAGGCTGATCTAAACCGTCAGCTCTTACCTGCTAAAACTTCCATTTTCACGTTCCATTCATCTGCTTTCTTCTGGATATGCTAAGCATGGAAGAAATGCAAGATGTTTAGTGGTCACCTTGACAATCGGCAGAAGCGTGCCTGATCTTTTGAACTGACGCAATAGGTGCGATAGGACTGCTTCCATCGTGACCAAAGGGTAATAATCCTAAGCACTGACTGTTGTAATGTAGCTGATCGTGAAATTATGTTCCAAAGTTGTGATCTTTGTGTCGCTAGAGCTCCCATAAGTTCTGACCCACTCAGTCCCTGTAATGTAGGTGGAAAGAAGACAAACTTGCTTGAGATGTACCTGTCGGGTCGAAGTCTTGTGCAAGGAATATACGGCTGTTCTTGCCAACTGCAATGCTGTCTTGAGAAAAGCCATATCCATGCCTAGGAAATTAAAGCTGGTTGTTAAGTTTCAAATCACCTATTGAATGAGCCAAAGCAAAACTTGTTTTACTGAAACGGGTAGCAATCTTGAAAGGTGCGATGACAAACATTAAATTGATTTTAAGCTTTGTCCGTCAGCATTAAGTGAAACTTGCATCACTTTTGGAAAAAAAAAAGTTTTCTTTAATTTGGAAGCCAAATGTGTCTCTTCCAGGTTTTTCAGCATTGAAAGCCTAATTAAACAGTATATTTGAATATTCAGCTTCCCTGCCCGAGAAGAGTAAATATTTTAGCTACCTGTTCCTGTCTAACATCATGCTTTTAGTTACAACCTTAAACGAATTAGTGCATCTTTCTGCAGTAGGTGGCAAACCTTACTGACGAGTGGGAAGGAACAGAAGCGATATGCCTAAACTTCAGTAAGACTTTTGCCATTTTCAGATGACTTACTCCGCCCACCCCACCCCCCCAAAAAACAGGGAAGGTTTTGCCCCCTATTAAATAAAGGTAAAGGGACCCCTGACCATTAGGTCCAGTCGGGACCGAGTCTGGGGTTGCGGTGCTCATCTCGCTTTATTGGCCAAGGGAGCGGGCGTACAGCTTCCGGGTCATGTGGCCAGCAGGACTAAGCCGCTTCTGGCGAACCAGAGCAGTGCACAGAAACGCCGTTTACCTTCCCGCTGGAGTGGTACCTATTTATTTACTTGCACTTTGACGTGCTTTCAAATTGCTAGGTTGGCAGGAGCAGGGACAGAGCAATGGGAGCTCACTCCGTCCCGGGGATTCGAACCGCCGACCTTCTGATTGGCAAGTCCTAGGCTCTGTGGTTTAACCCACAGCGCCACCCATGTCCCTTTTAGATGCCCCCTATTAGATGGCTACAATATGCTGGCTAAAGTATCATATGTTTGGAAATATTAACAAGCAGAACATCACAAGCATCTATCCTAAATCTAGTGCTAAATGTAGAAAGAAAGTGAACACTTTTGAAGAACAGAAGGAATTGGGTTTGCACAACCTGGGAGGAGAGCAAAACAGGATTGGTGACATGAGTCTTCCAATACAGTGGTACCTCGCAAGACGAATGCCTCGCAAGACGAAAGAGTTTTCCGTTTTTTGAGTCGCTTCGCAAGACGAAGTTCCCTATGGGTTTGCTTCGCAAGACGAAAACGTCTTGCGAGTTCTTGCGAGTTTGTTTCCTTTTTCTTAAAGCCGCTAAGTACCGTTAATAGCCGTGCTTCGCAAGACGATAAATCCACAAGACGAAGAAACTCGCAGAACAAATTAATTTCGTCTTGCGAGGCACCACTGTATATAGAAGATGCATGAAGACAAATCCTTATTAACACCACACATGCAGCCTAAAAAAATGGCACTAGACTTTAGAAATCGCCACTCTTACACAATCCAAAAGCAAGTACTGAAAGAAATTGCCAAGAAGTGTAATTACAAAACATTTAGTTTGTAAAGCTAGTTGCTTTATCACTGGAAATAAGGCTGCATCATTACCAACCTTTATTGTGCTTCGTTCCAAAGGGAGGATTCATAATGACTGTATCAAAGGTTTTTGGCATTCTGTCAGACAAAGAACACACATTGCACTGGACCAAATCAATATTTGTCAGCTCAAATTCTTCAGCGTTCTTGCTAAATACTTCCAAGGCATCAGCATCTATGTCAAATCCTATACATAACCTGGAAAAGGGGAAAATGAAAAACAGCAATTATAGTTATGAATATTTCTAGTTACAGGTAGGTTGCCGACCAACTAAGTTTGTTATTGGTATGAGCTTTCGTGTGCTTGCACACTTATCTGAAGTGGTATCTGAAGAAGTGTGCATGCACACGAAAGCTCATACCAATAACAAACTTAGCTGGTCTATAAGGCACTACTAGAAGGATTTTTTAAAAATTTTGTTTGAGTTACGAATATGTTGATGTTATTCCAGGTATAGGTTAAAGGTAAAGGACCCCAGACGGATAAGTCCAGTCAAAGGCGGCTATGGGCTTGCAGCGCTCATCTTGCTTTCAGGCCGAGGGAGCCAGCGTTTGTCCAGTGTTAGTTTTCTGGGTCATGTGGCCAGCACGACTAAACCACTTCTGGTGCACGGAGGACCGTGACAAGTGCCAGAGCGCACGTTTACCTTCCCGCTGCAGCAGTACCTATTTATCTACTTGCACTGGTGTGCTTTCAAACTGCTGGGTTGGCAGGAGCTGGAAGCTCACTCCATGGCGGGGATTCAAACCACCGACCTTCTGATCAGCAAGCCCAAGAGGCTCAATGGTTTAGACCACAGCGCCACCTGCGTCCCTATTCCTGGTATATGTCTACTGTGAAAGAAGGATTGGTCTTACTTTCCCCACTTGACTAAGGGAGGAGCAAAGTGGGAAAACACATGAGCTTTGTGCACAGTCAAGTTAAACAAACCATACTCTGTGGCTCAGTGTGGCATTTGAAGGCAGCCAGTGTATTTAGGAATACACATTATATTCAAAGCAACAAAGCATGGCTAGACTGCATCCCTACTCAGTAGTGTATCCAATTTATGCCTTCAGTTTTCAAATCAATATGGATACAAGCCATTACTCAGCAGGTCCCAGGTTCAATCCCCAGCATCAATAGGTGGGACTGAAATGTCCCCAAACTGCAACTCTGCAGAACCACTGCAATTCACTACAAACAATACTGAGCTAGACAGACCAATGGTCTCACTCAGTACAGTGGTACCTCGGTTTAAGAACAGTCTGGTTTAAGAACAATTTGGTTTACAAACTCTGCAAAACCAGAAATAGTGTCTTGGTTTGAGAACTTTACCTTGGTCTAAGAATGGAATCCGAACGGTGGACGGGTACCAGCGGCAGGAGGCCTCATTAGGAAAGCGTGCCTTGGTTTAAGAATGGTTTTGGTTTAAGAGTAGACTTCTAGAACAGATTAAGTTCGTAAACCGGGGTACCACTGTATTAGGGATTTCCTAATGCACATGTATAATAGGTCCAGGTCCTTTAGTATAGGTCCAGATCAGGACGCTAGCCTTTAACGTAAAACCCTTTCTAAAACTTTACTAACTGCACTTTTATAGGTTGGTTGGCTTCATCAAGGCTTTCTGGTTACACACTTTTAACATTTTTCAGAAATACATCCAGTATCGGCAGCCATTATGAGAAAGCAAGAAACACATTGCTGTAAGAGACCTACCCTGCTCCCAACATGGCACTTCCAACGCTCAACACACCACAACCGCACCCAAGATCTGCAACAGTCTTGTTTTCAATATCACCAAAAGTATTGTGAATTGTATAAAGCATACATGCTAGATGACAAAAACAAAGAAATACGGGTGACAGGTTCCGGGCAAATACAAAACCATACTGTAAGGCTGGAATGAAATGCAGGCCTCTAATCTATCCCCTTTTCGCCAGCTGAGCAGTTTCCTATTAAGTCCAAACACTCCCAGCCAACTTTATAGTGGGCAAGGCAAGCTAAGAAAACTAAAGTAAATATATTTGCAAGACAGGTTGTAAAAAATCCAGGTGGCTCAAGCCAGTGATTAGCACTGAAGGACAGAACAAGTCAAACAAGAACGTGTTTCTGTTCATGACCCCAAAATATGGGAATTATCTTGGAAGCATGTGTTCTTCCACTAAACAGTTTCGAACATGGACTCTTGCTTTTCAGAGGAGTGCAACAGCATAACAAGACAGTCATAATTCAATATTCACCAACAATTAGCAACTTAAGCTCCAGGGATACAAATTTAGCTCTTGACTTCCTTGACAGCCCCAGGAGAAAAACATGTTTTATCCACAACTTAAAGCTTGTTAATGAAACTTTTTGCTGCCCACATGACTTAAATTTAATGCTAAATACACATGATTGCTATATACATCATCCACACCAACCACCATAGGTTCTAGAATGAGGCTCCTTTCTTGAATTAGCGTTTGCAGAATAGATTTATAGGGTTGCATCCAAGTCACAGTAAATCCATTTAAATCAATAAATTTAAGTTAGTCATTATTAGCTTAACCCTTTTGTTTTCAATAAGTCTCTTCTAAGTATGTTAGCCATACTGTTAAGAAATAGAAAAAAATATTGAGATTTACCTGCAATATGTGGTCTTGTTGGATATTGCTCAAGCAGAAGTTTTGGATTCTCAAAATCATCAACTTGTTGAAGATTGCTCTCTAGTTCTTTAAGTTTTAACTTCTTCATGTTTACAGTTTAAGCTTGAAGAGAAATTTATAATAAGATATTCATAGGAATTAAACACGGACGTGGTTGTTACATGCATGCACTGGGTTCAAGAGCACAATTCCTGTTTTTCTTTAATTTGCTTTTGTCCTCTGCCACCTGTATTTATTAAAGTTTTAGGAAAGAACATAAATAATACAGCAGCAAGTCAACAGATTAAATTTGTAAAAAAAGATAAAGTGTTACCAAGCACGATAAAACAACAACAACAACTTTATTAGTTATACCCTGCACATCTGACTAGGTTTCCTGGCCACTCTGGGTGGCTTCCAACATATATTAAAAAAATTATAAAACATCCAGTATTTAAAAGCTTCCCTATGCAGGGTTGCCTTCAGATGCCTTCCAACTTTTCTTTCAATTTCTAACACTCAGATTTTTCACTTATTCATCCGTTCAGTTTATAAGCCGCAATATAACAGTCCTCCAGGCACCATACAAGGTACGACGACAATGCTATCAAACAAGCTTACAAATTAAATACAGAAAACACATGACCGTAAAACCAATCACTCTTTTAGAAAAAAACTGCCCAGAGAAGGAAATGTTACAGCGCTATGACAGTTGGAACAAATAAGCAAAATAATGTGAAATGCAAACAAAAACAAAACAAAACCCCACCCTACAATAGAGTAAAACTTTTATTTAGGCCAATTTAAAAAGAGCACAAACTCTCAGGCTGGATGCTAATAAGGAGAGAAACAGGCAGGAGAGAAAAAGGTGCCAGGCCTTACGAAACTGAAGCCATCAGGCCTTCAGTATACATGGACCAATATTTTTTAATGCGCTTCAAGAATCGTGAGACATGAAAGATCATTGGGGAAATTCTCAAAATTGGGGAGAGCTCAAAATCGAGCCCCCTGGTATTGGAACAATTGGCATTAGGAATTGTATTACAATTAGGTGTTGTTATAATGAGGCTATTATTAGATTGCAATTGAAAATTTATTTATTTATTTTTTAAAATCGAGCCCCCTTTCACGCTTACTCGGAAGTAAAGCTGCACCTGAATGAAGCCTGAACGGGATAGCAACCGTCCCAAAGGGAAAAGGAGCTTCTCTTCCAGCGTTGTATTCGTGTTCCCGAGAAGATAGTGCAAAGAGCAACAGCAGCAACGAGGTTTCTTTTTTGGAAAATAAAATAATACTAATTTTATCATTCATATGCCGCCCATCTGACTGGCCTGCTCCCAACCAAATATTAAAAACACAATGAAACTTCAAGCATTAAAAAAAACTCCCTGAAAAAACTTCAGATGCCTTCTAAAAGTCAAATAGTTGTTCGCAAGAATAAGCACGCGAAGTGTCTTCCAAGAAGATTCCTTTTACCTTCTTCGCTGCAGCTTCCACGCCACGAAAGATCACATTTCCGCTTTGTGCGGTTTCTTAAGGGATCCCCTGTACACAAAAGAAACAGCAGCCCCCTCGCTTTAGTTCCTCTTGCTGCTGCTGCAGCGAAAACCCGGAGCAGGAATCTGGCGCCTGCCCTGGAAGCGCGTTGGATTGGATTGGATTGCCATATATATTCATAGCTGTCAACTTTCAGATTTGAAAATAAGGGATCAGCAGCCTCACCTGTCCCGGGGACAGTCTACAGGATATCTAACAATCCGGGATAGCAGCGGGAAACGGCGCTGGAATAAGGGAATTTCCCGCAAAAAAGGGAAGGTTGACAGCTATGTATATATTTCAGAAAGTAAAGAACCCAGGACACTGCGAAAGTTGTGGGGCTTTTTAAAAAATTATTTTTTAGGAAGAACCCTAACCCTAACCCCCCCCCCAAAAAAACCCACTCTGCGATTTTTCTTTTGGAAATAGTTTTATTTGGTTTTACAAATGAAAAATTAGTTACAATGCCTAATAAAGGTAAAGGGACCCCTGACTCTTAGGTCCAGTCGCGGACAACCCTGGGGTTGCAGCGCTCATCTTGCTTTATTGGCTGAGGGAGCCGGCGTACAGCTTCCGGGTCATTTGGCCAGCATGAATAAGCCACTTCTGGCGAGCCAGAGCAGCACACGGAAACGCTGTTTACCTTCCTGCCAGAGCGGTACCTATTTATCTACTTGCACTGCATGCTTTCGAACTGCTAGGTTGGCAGGAGCTGGAACTGAGCGGGTGGCACTGTGGGTTCAACCACAGAGCCTAGGGCTTGCCGATCAGAAGGTTGGCGGTTCGAATCCCTGCTCCTGCCAACCTAACAATGCCTAATACATATCCATAAAATGAAATTTTCTGAATCTCGCAACTTCCCCCCACCCCCTCCAAGGCTCCTATTGTCAGCATTTCCAACTGCATATTCTTTCATAGTCTGTGTTTGGTATCTATCCATATTGTCCATGATATTTGTTACATTACAAGCGAAGTTAAAACCCTGCTAACGTTTTCTTCTGCTTTCAATCAACTTGCCTAAGATCCAGGACAAAGCACCACCTTTTGGAAATTCAAACCAGATGTCAATTCCGCCTTTGAAATCCAGTTCATGTCCGGGAAAATCCGGACGTATGGCAGTCCTACACCAGGGAGAAGCGGTTTGGGGAGCGAGATTGATTCAGCACAGTTGTTTTCCCTTCTGCCTAAAAGCTCCATTGGATCAGAGGGGTGGATCCACCGGGTTCTGCGCAGATTTTTAAGCGATTGCAAACCCACTTAAAGCTCAGGATTCAAACGTGCTAACTTCAGTACAGATGGCAGCTTTTAACTATTGCATTTCATGTAAGCCGCTTATGTAAGATGTTACGTGTTAAGTTGTGGGTGAACATATCAGACGACATAGCGATTCTTCAAACAGCTCTTATTTATTCACAGGCCAGAACAGAACTGAACTGAAGGGTTCAGCCAGCCTGCTTATATAGAGCTCCACTACAACGCAACTGTAACAACTTTCTGTAACTATCCAATCACTGAACGTCACTTTCAATCCCTTATTTGCATATGTGGACCTGAGTGAAAACTATCAACAGTATCCCCCTGCTGGCCCAGGGTGAGAACTTCAGTACATAACATTACAGGGAAGCAGCATACAATTCTCAGCCAAATAAGCTGCTTTCAGAAACCCAACGCCCGCCAGTAGTACAAGCCAATCCATGCCTACTCAGAAGCGAGCCCCGTTGCGTTAAGTAGGATTTACTCCCAACTTGGTGTAGCTTTTGGGGAGCTATCTGGGATTAAAGGGCAGCCAGTGTCCAATTAAACCCTGTGGCGGCCCCTAGGTAGTCGAAATCTCAGTGCCCCCCAGCAAATGATCTCCTAATACTTGACTGTAATTTTCTTTCAAGATCATTATTTTGATTTGTTGTTGCGGGGTCCCTAAAAGGTGTAGGGTCGGCCCCTAGGCCTACTCTGCCTATTTGGTAATCAGGCACTGAGGACACCCAGGCGCATTGATTCAAAACTTTCTGTGGCTTTTGCATATTTGCAGCCATTTGTTTCACCACTTTTTGTGCTGGGCCTTCTATACCACTGCCTGCGGCGACAGAGGTTAACAGAGTGCTATCAGGAGTGGGGTGCATCCAAGGCAGCAGTACATATGGTGGAATACCCTTCCTTGATTATTTTCTTTCAAGAACAAATCATATTATTTTAATCTGTTGTTGTGGGGCCCCTAAAAGGCATGGGACACATAGGCCGGTGCCTACTCCATGGGGATAGCCAGGATTTTTGTTGACCGGGGGACAGAACCTCAGATTTGATTTTTACTAATTTTGGGGAGGGGGCAGCAACCCTCTCTGCCCATGGCCTATTCTACCTTTCTGGTTAGCTAGCACTGCTTCCAAATCTAGTAGGTGCCTGAAGTGAACGACTATCGGTCAAAAAACGTCATCAAACCTTCCTTATGTGTAGCTCGAAGGCCCTTCGTGTGCATGCCACCCACACAGTTGCTCCCCAGGGGTGCCCAAACTTTTTTCAAAGAGGGCCAGATTTAATGAAGCGAACATGCGTGAAGGCCGACCATAGTTGTTGAGGGTTGAAGTTGTTGAGCTTTTTTTTACGATTTTACCCCAAAGTTGTTGAGCTTTCTTTAAAACTGAAGTTGTTGAAATGAAATTAACTGACACAGGGGCCGGATTAGGCCCTCGAAACAGACTTTGGACACGCTTGCCTTAAAAACCAGCGTTTCCCAAGCTTGGGTCTCCAGCTGTGGTTGAACTATAACTCCCATCTTCCCTAGTTAGCAGGACCAGTGGTCAGGAATGATGGGAATTGTAGTCAAAAGAACCTCCAGCTGTGGTAACCCAAGTTTGGGGAACACTACTTGGGGGTTGCTGTTTGTATTTTGATTATATATTTTGTGGCTTTATTTATTTTTGTGGATTTTGTTCTGTGAACGGCCCTGAGGGCATAGGGCGGCATATAATAAATAATAATAATAATAATAATAATAATAATAATAATAATAATGCAACCCAGAGGAGCCAACTTGAATATTGAGGGGTGGGGCAGGTAAACCTCACCTCACATGACCCATCACCTGATGCGGTGCACAGTGCCCATTAACTTTGGCCTCAAAAGTTTTATGGAAAGTGGGGTGTCCCTTCGGCCCCTAGGAGTTGGCTCCTTATGCCTCTAACTAAAGAGTTGGGTCGGGCCTCCGTAACGCGCGTCTCGCTTCTGAGTGGACACTTTGGCCGAAACACGCCGCTTGGCTCGCCGTGTGTCGTGTGAACGCCGCGAGCGCTTTGCGTTTCACGCGTGTCAGCAGGCGCACCAACCCGCCCTGTACACACGTACATATATAAACACGCAGGTTCCTCGGAGGCTGCACACCGGAGGGGGCGGGTGTGTGTACAGTAACATCAGGGCGGGGAGGCGCCGCCAGCAGCCAGCCGTGCCAGAAGGAGGCGGCGGCAGCGGCGGGTCGAGCCGAGGAGGCGGCCTGAGGCGGGCGGGCAGGGCGCCGGCTTTCCCGGCTATCGCGAGAGGCGGCGAAGGGAGGGGAAAGAGGAGCCGAGAGGGCCGCGAGCGAAGGAGCCCGGCGGCCGGAGCTGCGTCGCGGTTGCTGAGGGGGGAGAAGGCCGCTGCCGCCGTCATGGCGGGCGCCGCCGGGGGCTCGAGCGCCCAGGAGAAGCGGGCCACGGCGTCGCGCCTCAAAGCGGCCCTCAGCCTGAGCGCGGACGAGAGCGAGGCCGCGGCGAGCGAGCTGCGGGCGCTGCTGGAGACGGTGCTGAGCCCGCCGAGCGGCGGCGCCGGAGGAGGCGGCGGCGAGTCGGTGTCGGAGGCGCTGGCGTGGTGCCGCTGCCTGCTGGCGGGCGGCGAGCCGTGGGACAGCTTCGTGCAGGCGGTGCGGGCCTACGACCCGGCCACGCTGTGCGGCCTGGTGTGGACCGCCAACTTCGTGGCCTACCGGTGCCGGACGTGCGGCATCTCGCCCTGCATGAGCCTCTGCGCCGAGTGCTTCCACCAAGGCGAGCACGCCGGACACGACTACAACATGTTCCGCAGCCAGGCCGGCGGAGCCTGCGACTGCGGCGACGGCAACGTCATGCGGGAGGCCGGGTGAGTGCGCCGGGGGGGACGACCTGGCTGGCTGGGTTGGGGGTGGTGAGGGGAGACGCTTGTCTAGGGCGGAGGGGGGGGGGAGGCCAAGGGAAGGCCTTCCGGGCGGGTATCTGCGAGGGGGTGGCAATCCCCCACCCCTCCATAAAATACCCGAGGGGGCACCCCCAAAGTGGATGGGCACTGCCATTCAAATGGTGCGTGTGCGCCACGTCATGCGATCGGTTATGTGAGGTGGGTCTTTACCTGGAAAAACAGACAATATTTTATTCAAGTTGGCACCCCTGGCATCCCTTTCACGGACAATAATGGTGAAAATAATAGTACCAGGGAGGACCGGTTGAGTGTGTGCCAAAACCAGACCGAATCCATCCTATTAAGTAACCCAGAGCAAGCATGTTTCTGCGCTCATGGGCTCTGTTTTGACTCCACAGACGGACAACAACAACAGAATTATTATTATTATTATTATTAGCTATATGCCACTCATCGGACTGGGTTGGCCCAAGCTCTCTGGACAGCTCCCGACAAAAAATAGTAAAAACCCGACAGGAGTCAAACACTAAAAACTTCCCTGAAGAGGGCTGCCTTCAGGTGTCTTTTAAAAACCACATAGCTGTTTATCTGTTTGACATCTGCTGGGAGGGCGTTCCACAGGGCATATGTGCCGCGTAATCCTAGGCGTGTCTGCTCAGAAGCAAAGCCGCACTGAACTAAATGGGACTTGTGTACTCTGTAAAGTGCTGCACACATTGATTGAATAATAATAATAATTTTATTTATACCCTGCTCATTATCTGGGGCGGCTTCTAGCACATATAAAAACGTAATAAAAGTCAGGTATTAAAAACTTCCCGATACCAGTAATAATGGATGCAGAATTGCAGCCTGTTTGCGGAATAAGTTTATTTGGTGAAGTGAGCTTTATGGAAACTTTGGTCCAGCAGAGGTTTTTTCATTGGGGCAAAGGTGGCTGTGCACCACCAACCTCAGTTTGGCCTTAGGCAGTGTCCACTTGCCCTCCTTCTGCCTTGCATCCAGCCCAGGAGGTGGCACTGATCATTGGCTTCCCTCTCTGGAGCCTCCCCGTTATATAACTTGGTAGGATTGGGGCAAAACTAGAATTAATTTGTTCTGTGTGTCATTTGCTGTTGCTCTACCCACGGTTGACCTTTCTGCCTTCTGTCCTTAATGTGCACCGACTTCCACTGCTTGTGTTGCAATGTGAAAGGCTTTAAGATGTCACAGCACTCTTTATTTGTTTGCTACCTCTGTGCGGTTTGTCATGTGGGTTGAAATTCTCGCTTCATCCAGAAGTATGCATTCCAAGGGGAGAAAATAACAATCATCAGACGTATATTATGCAAATCTTGACAGGTGAATCTTGCTGGTATGTAATCTATGGATGACGGTCTTGTAAATGCATCCTTGGTGCGTGTTACAAGTTAATGGCTTGCGCATGCTTATGTGAAAGCATTGAGAGTGAAACCAGTACTAAAGAGTAAAAAGTGGAGCATTGTAACAGTGAACATTTCTGTAGCACTTTCAAATGGTCTAAATGTGTAACATGATCCAGTTATCTGACAGAGAGGTGAGTTTCAAACCAGGGATTTTCTGAGTATTTGATGGTATGTGAAATGAGAGAAATGTATGTACAGTTGTACCTCGGGTTAAGTACTTAATTCGTTCCGGAGGTCCATTCTTAACCTGAAACTGTTCTTAACCTGAAGCACCACTTTAGCTAATGGGGCCTCCTGCTGCCGCCAGAGCACAATTTCTGTTCTCCTCCTGAAGCAAAGTTCTTAACCTGAAGCACTATTTCTGGGTTAGTGGAGTCTGTAACCTGAAGCGTATGTAACCCGAGGTACCACTGTATTGGAGAAGACAGATGGATGCATGTCCATGGAATGAATACACATGATCACAGATTTCATCACGTTGATCAAGAATGCCAGCAAACGTATGATCTTGTGTTTTTACAGACACATTCCATCCATGTGGTTTTATGCACAAAAGCGTGATAAGGAGTAACTAACCCAGAAATCAGTCTTTAGATTTTGCTCCAAACCATGCCATACGTACAATACAATTCTACCTTCTACTGCTTGGTTGTGTTGGTCTGTATGTGCCTGGGTGGGTTTTATAGACCATGTAGACACTGAGTGATGCCACAAGGTTTGGTGTACAGCCTTACACCTAGGATCCCTCCCCCCCTTGGCTGTTGTACAGTCTTCATGTTGCACAACCCAGTGCTTCTTACTCCTGTTCTTGTGTGGCATAAAGTAGAAATATTGTGTACATTAACGTACCGTATTTTCCGCACCATAGAACGCACTTTTTCCCTCCTAAAAAGCAAGGGAAAATGTGTGTGCGTCCTATGGAGTGAATGCAGGGGGGAGGCAGGCGGGAAAAGCCCCCAAGAGCCGCACACAAGCTCCGTGCGCTTTTGCGGGCTTTTCCACAGGAGGGAGAAGGGACTGACTGGCCGCATCAGTCCCTTCTCCCACCTCCCAGAAGAGCCAGGAGAAGCCGCGATCTCTTTAAAGGGGTTGCACGGCTTCTGCGGGCTTTTGCGAGAGGTGAGGGAATCCCCCCACCTCCCAGGAAAGCCAGGAGAACCCTGCGCAGCGTCTCCCGGCAAGGTGAGGCTGCACGGGGCTAAAGGGGAAGCCAAAACAGCGAGCAGGATCCATCCTGCTTGCTGCCTTGGCTTGTGCCATAGCCCCGCTCAACCCCTCCGGCAGGGAGAGGTTGTGCACAGCCTGTACGCTGCTCTTTGGGGCTGGGGGGGGAAAATATTTTTTTTCTTGATTTCCCCCCCTAAAAACTGGGTGCGCCCTATGGTCCGGTGCGCCCTATGGTGCGAAAAATACGGTACTTAAAAGGCGTGAAAAAATTGTAGAATTTGGGTCTCCAATTGTGGGGCAGGGGAAGATAGACACACAGGTAAGGATGCTGAAATAATTTGTGGGGAAGAGTGATGCTTAGAGCACTGTCAGCCTGTTCAAGTGTTACTTTGTCCCAGGATAAAATTTGTGTGTGCTCCCCCTCTTTCCCCTCATTACAGGTAGAAGGTAACTGTGGAAATGAGCTACTTCCAAGTTTGCTCCTGCAACACACCTGTTTTGGCTTGAGTACCACTAACACATTTTGCCAAACCTCTCGGTGCTGTGGATGCTGCTGCAGTCTCCCTGCAATCTTGCTTGTGCATGCATGTAGCCCACATATACACAGAGCCCCCTTCCTCAGTTGATCCATTATCAGCCCCTTCCCACTAATCTATATGATCAGTCTGATGACCAGGAATGAACAGTCTGCCTTCCGAACAAGGTGCTGAGCTGGCACAGGAAGCGGGTGGCGCTTGGGTCTAAACCCCTGAGCCTCTTAGACCTGCCGATCAGAAGGTTGGCGGTTTGAATCTGCGCGACGGGGTGACTTCCTGTTGCTCTGTCCCAGCTTCTGCCAACCTAGCAGTTCAAAAGCATGCCAGTGCAAGTAGATAAATAGGTACTGCTGGGGCGGGAAGGTAAACAGCGTTTCTGTGTGCTCTGGTTTCCGTTATGGTGTCCTGTTGCGACAGAAGCGGTTTAGTCATGCTGGCCATATGACCCAAAAAGCTGTCTGTGGACAAACGCTGGCTCCCTCAGCCTGAAAAGTGAGATGAGCACCGCAACCCCATAGTCGCCTTGACTGGACTTAACCGTCCAGGGGTCCTTTACCTTTTTTTACTTTGCTGAGCTGGCCAGAGACATAGTGCTGTGTATCTCCTTAAAGTTTTGTCTTATTGGCACCACTTCCAAAATGGGTGGAGTCTTGTTGGGATACTGCCAGGGAGACAAAGTCCATCTGAGCCCCCAAGCCGGCTGCCGGACGATCCATCGATCTCCCGTAGACACGCAGTATCAGCAATTAGCGACACGAAGCCTCAGAAATAGATTGCCACATTCTTAGGCTGGTGCACACTCTATCAGCAGAATTCATACAGCAAAAGATGCACAGCAGGAGAGCATATTTACAGTTTATTCAGCATTGGTCAGAACAAAGAAAAACATGACCGCCTGATTCAGCGTTCAGGCACGAAGAAGGGAAAACGAAAGCAACTGAAAACATAAACATCCTGTGAACAGGAAATACGCAGACTCTGTGACTCACAAAGCCTGCTCCCTTTTAAGGTGGAACGGAAATATCCTAACAAGTCTTATGGGGGGGGACAGAAAAATTTGTGGGGGGCATGATTTGGCCTCTAGGCCAGGAGTCAACCACCCCATCCTACGTTATTTAATTGTACAGTGGTACCTCAAGTTACAAATGCCTCGGGTTACAAATGCTTCTGGTTACAAACTCCACTAACCTGGAAGAGTTACCTCGAGTTGAGAACTTTGCCCCAGGATGAGAACGGAAATCGTGTGCCGGCGGCGCAGCGGCAGCAAGAGGCCCCATTAGCGAAAGCACATCTCTAGTTAAGAACAGTTTCAGGTTAAGAACGGACCTCTGGAACGAATTAAGTTCGTAACTAGAGGTACTCCTACGGGGATTTCCTGCAATGCGGTGGTTCCTGGTAGAAGTCAAAGGGTATAATGTGCTAAGCGGCTTCTTGTTGTTTTTTGAAGCATTTGAGGGTGGGAGTACCTGCTGTTGCTGCAGTAATGGACAGATGTAAAGCTGTGAGGGTGTAATTTCAGCAGCGCAGTAGTGTTTTATTGGCAGGGCGAGACGATGAAGTGCTGCCAAATTATGGAAGAGTCACTAGCTGTCATATTGAACACATGTGATAGCTGGAGTCATCCTATCCCCTACTCTCATTTTAGTAAGGACTGAAGTGTGAACTCTGAAGGTATGCCAGTATGTAAACAATTCCCAAGTGTCGTCTGATCATCATGATAGACACTGTCCATTGTTGGCAATGCCAGCTGTGGAACTTGGCTGTTTTTATTTTTGTGTGCTAATGCTGTGTCATCACAGCAGGCAAGCCTATAATTAAAATGTAGCTGTGCCTTATAAATTCAATGGGGGAAAATAACATAATGCAGTTGTCATAGTTTCTAAAAAGATTGCTTCCTGATCTGTTTGACTGCTAAATTGCTATGAGAATCTGCCGTGTGTTGCTGGATTCTTCTTGTTTTTTTTTTTTAAATATTTTATTAAGGGTTTTCTTGTTTTACAGTGTAAGTGTAATGCCTCGTATTTTTTTTTTCTTCCATGTAACAATTTTACAAATCTGTTTCATTTGATGAGGCATTAGGGAGAGAAGAAAAGAAAAAAGAAAAAAAAAGGAAAGGGGGTGGAGGGAGGGGAGATGGATGGGGGTGGGGTCGGGTAGCGGTGTTTCTGTTATGCTTAATGTATGTAGAGTTTGGTGTCAGCGTGCTTGTGTTGTTCACTTGTGTTCCTTTGGTGGTGAGAGAGGTTGGGGTTGGCCTAGGGTGTGATTGTTTGTTTGTGATTGGCTGTGGTGATCTTTGTTTTCGTGTGTGAGTGAGGTGGGTGGGTGTTTTGGATCAGGTTAGCCATATTCTTCTTGTTGAAGTTTGCGTCGTTGATTATCGATGCAGTGTGAATGTGGGGACAATGAAGTGGGAATGCGGGATCTGATTGGGGTTATTTTAATTTAGTGATAGTGTGTAGTGGCTGTCTGCACTTAGGTTTTCAGATATGCCAAATACTCTTTTGGATGACAAGTAACAGTGTGTTTTGACAAATCCAATATCATCACATTTGAAGGAGATGTAGCAAAAGTCAATAAAGATGTTTCCTGGATTATATACTTGGAGTTGATGTGCAAATGAACTCAGTTAGGCCTAGTTCCCAGAAATAACAAATGGAATTGTAAGGTTGTTACATGTGGCCATAGGGAACCTAAATTCAGGTGGTCATTCGATGGCTAGCTCCTTGAATTGGACCACTTGTTCAAATACTTTGGACTTCATGTCAATGAGAATCTCTCATGGAAGCAACATCTGGGTGCCATTAAATTATCAAGAGCCCAGGTCCATTGGCCAGCTCAGCAGATTTTTCTGTACAAAAGAAAACCAATGAATTAATGCTGTTCTCAAGATCTTTATGGCTAAAATTATAGCACAAATGTAGAAATCTGGGAAGTTGGAGCAAAGTACAGGTTCTGCAAAATAAATTTGCACTAGCAGCCAAGAAGCTGCATTCTAGTCATATCAAGAATTATAGTGTATTGTAAAGTTTTATCCCAGGGGTAGGCAACCTAAAGCCCGTGGGGCCGATCACCTTCTCAATCCGGCCCATGGACGGTCTGGGAATCAGTGTGTTTTTACAAGAGTAGAATGTGTGCTTTTATTTAAAATGCATCTCTGGGTTATTTGTGGGGCATAGGAATTCATTCATTTCCCCCCCCCACCAAAATATAGTCCGGCCCACCACATGGTCTGAGGGACGGTGGACCGGCCCATGGCTGAAAAAGGTTGCTGACCCCTGTTTTATCCAATGTTTTGTTACCCCTGGGGTAACAAGAAAATTGGCATGTCAGAAAGAAGTTTAGTTTCTATGTTCAGGGAAACTTTTAAATTGAGAATTCAAACATGCGAACCCCACTTTCCGTAAAAAGGCTTACCACCTCCTCTGATACTTGTAATAACTAGTATTTAATTCCCAACAGTCTTGCATTAATTAACGTATCTTGTGAAAACAGTGAATGTGTTTATAACATAAGAGTATGCTAATTGCTGTAGTAACCAATATCCAGTGAGACTTTGTAGTCGCTTTTATGTCTTGGCAAATCTGCTGACTCTTCCCACTAAATTGATAGACGTCACTATTTAAGCTAGGGAACTATCAAGTATAAAAGATAAAACCGCAGTCCCTTTTGGGTAACTGAAAAGGTTGGAGGAAAGTGAGCTACTATATTTTGTGTGTTGCTTCTTAGTTTACAGCTGAGATCTTTTGGACTGTTTCAAGTTCTGGAATAGGAATTTGCCTCTACAATTCTAGATTTTTCTCTTTCTCATTGTTCTCATTCATTCTTCACCTCTCCTTAATATTGTCTACCCTTCCCATGGTCTGTGTGAATATCCAGCAGACCAATCAAGACTGTATTAGTCAAGATCATCCTTGATCTGTTTTGTGTTTTAAGTTTTTCATCAGAGCAAGCAGTTGCCCTCTCTTTCAGGTCAACATTAACAGCTATGTGAAAGATCAGGTTTCTTGGTACTTTTGCCACAGCAAAAATTTCTACTATGCAAATAAATAAAGTTCAAGTCATATCCTGCCTGGCACTACTTTTTTTTTTGCTGAAATCCCTGGTTGATTGTGTCCAGTGTAACGTTTCCTAAAACAACCTCCTTGGCTGCTGAGCCAATGAATGGTGGTCAGTAAAGCTATGATTCACAGTGCTGTGTACCCATACACAATCTCTTGTCAAACTAAACTTTCTAATATTTGCTTTGCCTGAATACATTTTGGCTTTGAAATCAAGATGGATTTAATTATTCATCTACCTCTTCCCCCTGACACTTTAGAGATTTTGGGGCTATAAATTAGAGCATAGAAGCTCAGAATCAGGTAGTTTATATTTGCAATGTGGCTTTTGTCCAATACCACCCCCCCCCCGAAAACCCCAATCTAGTCAAATGCTAAGAGATGCTTTTTGGTAAATCCAGGCAATTATGAAACAGTTTTTTAAATCACTGAGTGGTTTTCTGTTTTAAAATTTATCCAGTTGTACTTTAAAACAACAACAACCCCAGGCTTATGATTTATTAGTGAAACATTTTTATTGACATTATAATTTTACCCCTACACTTTTCTGTGACATTTTTTGTGCACTAATTTTGTATGTGAGTCTTGAATATGCACTTCTGAAATGTCTTATGTTTTTATATAGTTGTAAAACAAATGAAAGAACTTCGTTTGTATTTATGTAGAGGATGCTCTTTAACCAAAGACATTCCAAGATCATTAATATCTAAGGAAACTACTTTAGCTATGACAAGTAAAGTGAGATTTTGAATAAATTATAGAAGGGAAAGTCATATGAGAAATAAAAAAAAATCCACTGAGGATTTTGCTTTGACAGCAAGCCTTCAGGAACGTGTACTTGGCAGG
Organism: Podarcis raffonei; assembly: GCF_027172205.1. Taxonomy (NCBI): domain Eukaryota; kingdom Metazoa; phylum Chordata; class Lepidosauria; order Squamata; family Lacertidae; genus Podarcis; species Podarcis raffonei. Next base: position 118,352,663 of record NC_070602.1, on the reverse strand, counting down.
GCAACAAAATAGAAGCCAAAGGTTATTTCAGTGGTTTATTCAAGTAAGTGGTGTTGGGCATACTTTGAGTGAAACTCTTCACGCATAGCTGAGAATGTGTTCTGTACCAGACCTTTAAGTGAAACATTCTTCAGTTATGTCTTAGGAGGATTCTGTTCTCCAAAAAACTTTTTTGTAATTTGTGGAGTCTCTGTTTCCTCAAACATTTAATGTATCTGCAGCTTTTCTTTTATTGGTATTTTTTGCTGCTGCAAGGATAGACCAGTGTTTTTTGTGTGGTCCAGGCAAATCACATCTTACACAAGCTCTAAATTATCTGCAAATAGTTTGATTTCTCTCTGTGTTGGATTTGTGTTTTGTCTTTTGTGTTGAAAGAGCTTCAGTTGACTTCCAGACCTGTATTTCCGCATTTGATATAAGCATTATGTAATAGACACTATAATCCTTCTTTCTCTTTCATTTCTCCTGAAATTGTAACTTTGCTTCTGTTGTAGCATTTAAAGTTGGGTGAGAAACTGTGCTTTCTGAATGTGTGCAAACGAAAGCATTCCAACTAGTACTGCAAGATCCCGTAGTTGTTTGGTAGTACAGATGGTTGTATGGCAAGTCCTATATCAGTGAGCTGTGAGAAATGCTATGATTAGAGTTTTTCTTTGAACTTTCTTCCCAGTTTCTCTACAGTTTATGGCAGGAATGGGGAATCTGTAGCCGACCATATGTAGTTGCGGGAGTTGGGAGTCCAGTAATATCTGGAACAGGCATAGGCAAACTCAGCCCTCCAGATGTTTTGAGACTACAGTTCCCATCATCTCTGACCACTGATCCTGTTAGCTAGGGATGATGGGAGTTGTAGTCCCAAAACATCTGGAGGGTCGAGTTTGCCTATGCCTAATCTGGAAGGTTGCAGGTTTCCCATCACTTGGATTACTTGGTGGGTATAAAGAGTTCTCGTTTCTTCAGCTCAATAGAGCTGGTAAAGATTCAGAAAAGGACAACCAAAATGACCAGGGAGATAGAGCAACTTCCCTTTCCTGTGAGGAAAGGTGACAACAGTTGGCGTTTTTAAGTTTAGAGAAAAGATGAGTAAAACTATGCTTGGTGTGAAGAAAGTGAATAGAGAAAGGTCTTTCACTTCTTACAGTGCAGAACTTGGGGAAATCCAACGAATCTGGATGTTGGAAGAGTCAGGGCAGACAAAAGAAAGTACCTTTTCACTCAGTTAAACTGTACAATTTGCTCCCACAGGGTAGTCACCAACATGGATGGCTTTAAAATAATATTGGACAGTTTCATGGAGGACATGGTAATCAGTGGCAACTACCGGTACTAACAATGGCTGTGCTTCTGAATATCAGTTATTGGAACTTGCAATGAAAGAAAGTGATGTTGCACTCATGTCCTGCCTTTTGGTTTTCTGTAAGAATCTGGTTAGCCACTGTGACATCAGGATGCTGGACCCATTATGCTCTTTTTATATTATTATCAGTGCTATTTTTCTAGAAAAAGGGGTGCTGGAAAACCTCCCTTATTCTCTCAGAATGGCAATGGTGCCCACCTGAGAGGTGCCTGAACTAGTTCCCCTTGAAAAAAGCCCTACTTAGCTTATGTTTACATACGCAGCCATAGCAAGGGGGGTTTCAAAATTAGCAACTATCAGTTCTTTGTTATTAATTAGGTGGCTGAGTATAACTTTGTATAACTTTATTTGTAGGTTTTGCAAAAGGCATCGGATAAAATCAAGCTCAGAAGTTCCGTCTGTTCCAAAAGATCTGTTGATAATGTCAGAACTAGTTCTTCCACAATTCATCTTCTGTCTTATTCAGTACTTACGGGAAGGCTATGATGAACCAGGTATGGATGCTATTAATATTTTTGGAAAAGTTCACAAGGCAGATTCTCAGTGTTGTTAGTTTCATTTTTGTGACAGTCTGTTTTGTTCTGAAGGTAAGGATGATTTCAAACTGTTGGTGAATTGCAAGTGGGCTTTTAATAAAGTGTGATTGTCAGGATTGTGAAGTTGAATATGGTCAGTGAAGCTGAGGTTAGTCTGCTCCCTGCCACCCACGTAAGCAACTCCTTATATTTTGCAAAATGGGAGAAAAGCTGAAATCCTAGAGAAAGTTGATGCAGAGTGTCCTGGGTTACACAGAAGAGAGAGGAGTGGGAGAGAATTATACTTTGAGTGGAGTAAGCCATGGTGTGAACGCTGGGATAGAGGTTAATGTAACTGAGAGGCATAATGATAGAGTGTAAGGGAAGAATCTAGATACCTGATAATGTTAGAATTGAGGGAATGAAAGGCATCACTCTGTGGAAAGGAAACAAGAACTTCCAACATCCTGTCTTGAATATAAAAGGAAAAGAAAAGCCAGTTGCTTGGTTAAAAAAAGTTTATTACTGTTTTTTCTTCCTTTATTGGTCATAGAGATGTGAGCAGCTTATGTCTCTTACAAATATTGTAATCAGCAAGGGGTGTATAATCTAAAATTTTAATTGTTGGAATGGGGTGATGTCGTAACAAGTAAGGAGCCACAAAATTGCTAGAACGGTTTGCTCAATCTGCTACAAACTTCTTGCTTGTTTGTTTTACAGTTCTTGATGTTCCATCAGAAAAAGACCTTCACAAAGTCCTTCAGATATTGGAATCCCACATTTCATTTCTGGAAGATCTGACAAAAATGGGAGGAGCGATGCGTTCAGTCCTTACTCAGGTTTTGACAAATCAGCAGTTCTATAAAGATCTTAGCTCTGGTGAGTTGGTGTGTTATTACGTCTTGAGGAGTTTTTTTGTATTAACCATCCATTCTGTACTTTAAAAAGTCACAAAATAGTGTGGGCATGGGAGAAGGGAGTGGCATTTATTATTGCCGGTGATGTCACAGTCTGTGACACACAACCACAATTCCACACTGGTCTTGTGGTAGTTGCAGGTGTGCTGCCAACAGAGGAGTCAAATTTTCCTTATAAAAAAGCACATTGAAAACACTACTTGAAGGAATAATAATAATAATAATAAGTTATTATTTGTTCCCCAGCCACTCTGGGCGGCTTCCGACAAAAATTAAAAATACATTAAAATGGCACACATAAAAAACTTCCCTGAACAGGGCTGTCTTCAGATGTCTTCTAAATGTCAGGTAGTTGCTTATATCTTTGACATCTGATGGGAGGGCGTTCCACAGGGCTGGCGTCACTACCGAGAAAGCCCTCTGCCTGGTTCCCTGTAGCTTTGCTTCTCGCAGTGAGGGAACAGGCAGAAGGCCCTCGGTGCTAGATCTCAGTGTCCGGGCAGAACAATGGGGGTGGAGACGCTCCTTCAGGTATACTGGACCAAGGCAGTTTAGGGTTTTAAAGGTCAACACCAACACTTTGAATTGTGCTCGGAAACGTACTGGGAGCCAAAGTATGTGAATCCCATGCATCAAATGTGTTATAGGACATTTATTGTGTTGCAGAGCCCAAAATGTATTTAATTCTGTGGGCTAAATTTATTTTTTTTAATCTCTAGTCAAACTTTCTAACCCATTTCATGCTACAAGGCACATGTGAGCAACTCAAGGGCTTTGTGTTTCTCCTCGGTTGCTCATAGTGCAGCCTTCAAAGCCCCAGGAAGCCCAGTTCACTTTCTGCATCTGATCAGCTGTCAGTTGGGCGGTGGTGGAAGGGTTGCTGTAACAGTGCTGCTAAGCGGGGGGGGGCAGCAGTTTTAGCTGCCTTGGGATGGCTGTGGAGTGCAGGCTTTGATCTGCCTGCCCAGAGCTCTCAGTGCAGCTGAAATTGCAACCCCTGCACTGCCGACAGCAGCGAGAGGGCAGAATTTTTAGCTGCATCAGGATTACTGGGGGTGGCGTGCAGACTTTAATGGTTAAAGTTGCATCAGAGTTCCTGATGCAGCTGCAAAGGGGAAGATTAAGCTGTTGTTGTGAGGTGGGGAGAATATGTGTGCAAGGGGGAGGAATGCCAGGCTCTGCCCTGCCCATTGGCATGCAGCCCCTGACCAGCTGCATACCACCACATTTGCAGACAGGTGGCCACCCCTGCAATAAGGCTTGGTAAGGCTGGTTCCTAGAGTGAACGTAAACCTTTTGAAATACATTCCAGGTGGTGCAGAAAATGCATGTGCGAAGAAAAGCCACGAGAAGTATCTTGTAGCTCTGAAAGGTTCTGGACTCACATTTCCCGAAGACAAGGCTGCATGTGGAGGGCAGGAGCAAGCAGCTGGAGGAGCAAGCTCTTCAGTAGTTCAAGGTCTCTCTGTTTATTTATTTACTTAAAAATCTTTGTTATTTGAAGAATCTTCTTAGACTTACAGCATTGCCACAGGTCTGCTTCTGAAATAATTGACAGAATGCCATCGAAACTACACGGTACCAGATACAGAGAGGAAAACAGAACCCCTTTTCAATTGCTACAATGGGGAAGTATCTCAATTCTTACAGAAGTAAACTGCAAATGGAAGCTTTGGGTCCCTTTGATCCTATCCATTAGAAAATGTGTAAGTTTGAATGAGCGCTTAGTAATTGTGTGGCACAAGGTCACATTTCATTATCAGCAGCAGCACTACCCCCAGCAACATGCATTTCTGCACTGTTCCAGGCATTGTCCCAAACCACACGTAGCACTTCCTGAAGTATTTACCATTTTCCTCCTAGTATTTTAATTCCAATATTGCTAGACCTAATGCAGCCCATGCTCGAAAGATAAATCCAAACATACATGGAGAGATAGATGGGGGTATTTATGAAATTATCTGATTATTCTTTTGTCTAGTTGTGTGTGAATTAGAAAAGATAATTTAATCTTTAATTTCTCAAGGTTTTGCAGGTGCTACGCCAGCTTCAGGGCAAGGTGACTCTTCAGATGAGGTGAGATTTCTTCAGAAATAAAATAAAGCACAATAATATGTGAAATAAATTGAAATACCCTAATTTTTATCATGCTTGCCTTTGCTAACATGTACTGTAGACTGGTGGTGTCAGCCCTATAAGCCATTAAGCAGAAAACACAGCTCTTTGTATTTATGTAGGGCCAGTCCCTCTCTGCTTTCTCCCCTGGGAGGGTTGTTGTTAATACTGCTTTCGTTGAACTAATTTTAGCAACACTGGGGATCGCAGTGTATATAGCAACTTCTGGAAATAATGCTAACTCATTACTATGTCAGATTCACATGCTGGGGCAGGTTTTAACTAGTGTTAAGGCAGCGCAAGTTGTGTTTTAACTGCATCTTTCTAGTGCTCTTGTGTTGACAACAACAGCTTGTTCTTAACCAGGTTCCTTTTCTTAGAATTTGTAGGATAGGAATACTTATTTCTAACAGGGCACTCCTAAGCGTGTTTATTCAGAAGTAAGTCCTGCTGAGGTTGATGGAGTTTATTTCCTAGAAAGCATGCTTAGGATTTAACTGGGAGAAAGTCCTATTGGAACACTGAGTAGGTGTGCATGGCATTGTTCTGCACGTTAACTATGCTAGGCGAAGAACTAACAACATACGTGTGTTTATATATACACATTTTTAAAACAGAAATAATAAAGTACCTATGAGTTGCAGGTGTTTCCCAAGAGCTCTTGTAAACCTGACGTAGGACTCTGTAAAGTTGCTAGATTAGATGCTGAATAAGCATCTTCCTGAGATCCCTTTACCTTGTAAAGAAGAGGAGTAAAGTGAGAAAAGTGGAAAATTGGGGAAAGGGCCTGCTGTTTCAGTAGTTCCGCCTCTGGTTCTAATCTAGAACTGGGTTCTTGGCGACTGGACAGGAAAGATTTTGTTGAAGCTCTTCCCACATCTGCATGCAACCAGGAGTCATATGCTGCAACTGCGTGCATCCTCTAGCTTTTCGTACGCTTAGATGCTGAAGTCCTGTTTTTCTAACATGTAAATGACGGGAATCTCCCATGGCAAATAATAGTCCATCTTAAAAATAAAAGGTTCTTAACAGTAGCCTGACTTAACAGGAGTGGTACCTCTGGATATGAACGGGATCCGTTCCAGAGCCCTGTTCGCATCCGGAAGTAAACGCAACCTGTGTCTGTGCGGGTCGCGATTCGCTGCTTCTGCGCATGCACGTGGCGTCATTTTTAACGCATGCGCGAGCAGCGAGACCCAGAGGTAACGCGTTCCGTTGCTTCCGGGTCACCGCAGAGCGCAACCCAAAAGCGCTTCAACCCGAGGTATGACTGTATAACCAGTGAACCTTTCATTGATACTGATAACAGTGCTAGGAAAAGCTTTATGAACTCAATTTCTGCATAACAGGCTGCAGTAAAAGTTGCCAGAATAAAATGCAAAAAAAGAAAAAAAGAAAAGAAAAGTATCTTTGTTTGAAAACCTTAGTTCAAAACTTTTTGCAGTATTTTTCAATTTTTTTCAGCTTCAGGAACAAAATGAAGATATTGATGGCTGCTTCAGTGTCATTTTCAGATGTAATTGCAAAATGAACATGTTGCATGTTTATAACATTTGCAAATGATTTCTGGTTAATGCTGAACTGTAATTAAACAGATTTGGAGGAGGGAAAATAATTGGTTTATATCCAGAACAATTTATTAGAAGTTTGTTGTTGTTTGTGCAGCAGAGTCTGCTATGCTTTTAGCAGTGCTATTTTAAGCTAATATGTTTCAAAGTGCTGCTGTACTTTCACAGTTTTTAAAAACAAAGCTATTTTTAAAAAATGGCAGTGTAACCAAAGGTGAACTTAAATCTCTGAATTAATGAGACCCAGCTAAAAATGATACTTACGACACTTCATATTCGCACAGTTTATTGTGAAGGAAGGAATATGGAAGGTTAGGATTTAGACAGGAATCTGGTACAATGATCTTAACAGGGGGAAGTGGGAATAGGGAGGGTAGCACACCCTGACTTACTGCTTGTGGTGTTGGGAAGGAAAGATACTGGATCATTTCAATAAAAGATGCAAATATGGGAATTTTCAAATAAAGAAATTTAAATAATTAAATGGTACAGGAAACAAATCTAAGTGCTTTATACAATCATTCCTTGGGTTAGAGACACTTCAGGTTGCACTTTTCGGGTTGCGCACAGCGCCAAACCCGGAAGTACTGGAACAGGTTACTTCCAGGTTTCGGCGCATGCGCAGAAGCACTAAATCGCACTATGCGCAGAAGCACCGAATCACAACCCGCGCGTGCACAGATGCGGCGCTGTGGGTTGCGGACGCTGCAGGTTGTGAATGTGCCTCCCGCACGGATCACGTTCACAACCCGAGCGTCCACTGTACTTGCTGGTGGCTAGATTATTTAATTTTGCCTTTCTAGTATTTAAGTGGATGCAGATCACTAAATAGTTTAGTAACCTGTGTGTGTGCATATCCAATAATGTCTGCTAGCAAAAAGTGCTTGTGCAAGGCAAGAGTACCCAATTTTTGTTAATCACAGCTTATTAACCCATTTCTGTGTGCCCATGTTGAACCAAGCAGTGGTTTGTACCAGCAAAAAGCACTCTTGCTTGTGTAAGACAGAGCACCTAATTTTCATTTAACACCCCCCCCCTCACTATAGTCTTCTGCTTCTCCTAAGCTGCTCCTGGAGCTTAGGAGACCCTCCCGTTATGAGATATGGCAGAGGGCTGTAGTGGATAGGGAGGATTAACAAAAGTTACGTACCCTTCCTTACATTATCAGAAATGGTTTCCATTAGTGCAGAACCACAACTAGATACAATCCTGTGTGTATATCTCTCTCTGAAGTAGATGTAAAATTCATATTATGGGCAAGCTTATTAGACCAAAGAGCACTTGCCTACGAGAGAGCAATGTCAAGGTCTCAAATAACACACTTGTAATCTTATCCAGAAAACTGAGTTAGCACTTACATGTCTCGTTCAAGGCTTCTACATGTAAATAATCTAAAACAAGGACATCTGGTAAGATACTAGTAAATTCTTCAGTTGCTTGTGTTTTATCAGAGTTTCCGTTTTCAACTCTGCAAATACTAAGCGGATCTAGTTGCATCTATCTGCGAGCGAGTAAAAAGTACTCTGTTGCTTTTGCTTTCCTTAACACATTGATGTATTTCAACTGTTTTTGCCTCCGTATACTTCTGTGTTGCCACATATTGGTAAGCAGGTACTGCATATGAAGACAGACTTCCCATGAGGGGTCAAAAAAATCTATGTGAGAGGTCTTTCTTTCCCTTTCCTCCCATTTGCACAGTTCACAATTCTTGCAGTTTTAAGTGACTATTCTGAGTTGGCTCTGGGGACATAAAAGCTGTTCCCCCCCAAAACCCTGTAAGAGGAGGAGCTGGATTTGAGACATCCTCTAGTGATAATTATAGGGACGTGGGTGTTGCTGTGGGTTAAACCACAGAGCCTAGGACCTGCCAGAAGGTCAGCGGTTCAAATCCCTGCAACGGGGTGAGCTCCCGTTGCACGGTCCTAGCTCCTGCCAACCTAGCAGTTTGAAAGCACATCAAAGTGCAAGTAGATAAATAGGTACCGCTCTGGCGGGAAGGTAAACGGTGTTTCCATGCGCTGCTCTGGTTCTCCAGAAGTTGCTTAGTCATGCTGGCCACGTGACAGAAGCTGTATGCCGGCTCCCTCGGCCAATAAAGCGAGAAGAGCGTCGCAACCCCAGAGTCATCCGTGACTGGACCTAATGGTCAGGGGTCCCTTTACCTTTACTTAGTGATAATTGTGTATCTATAGTCAAGACTATGAGAACAAGCAAGGGATGCAAAATTATATATGGTTGCCATCTAGGGTGGATAGATTACTAGGAAAGACTTACCACTCAGATACCACCCCAATAGCTTTCTGTTATCCAAGCTTTCAACATACTGGTGCCAAGTATGTTCATTTTATTCATTGTGCTGCTGAATAAAATTAATTATTAGAAAATACTAATAGTATTTAAGCATTCAAATGTTTTATGATCGCTTTCTACTTAGACTGTGCACACATTTCTAAGTGTGCATGTTTCTAAGCAAGTGCCATTAAAACTATTTGCATCCAAGTAAATATATTTAGGATTGGGGCAACTGACATGTAATACCTTTAACTCCAGAACTTGAATAAAACCATTAAATCAATTGGTAGATGTGCCATTCTTTGTTTTGGTTCTAAAGCCACAAGTTGAAGTCAGTTCATAGAGAATCAAATAGCAGCAATAACAATCACCATAGTTCAGATTATGCATTTGTAAACATAATTAGAAGCAGCGGAAGGAATGTTTCAGGAAGATTATTAAGACCAATCCAATGAAGAATATGTTATTAAGAGTTTGAGTTCCTACAGTATTATTGGAATGAGTTGCTGCAATAATTAAACCGTTTCTTGTTTCATTCTTTTTTCATTGAAAAGCATATTCATAGCATATATAGTCTTTGACAGTTAGACATTTTATATTGATCCACTTTCAAACTCTTCCCATATCTCAGGAGGACCAGGATGGTGGCCAAGACGTGGGGAAACGCAAGAGGGTAAAACTAAGCAGCAGCACCAAAGGTACATGGCATATAGTTTGTCAGCTACTTTCGTGTTTTTGTATCTTGATGTCACCAAGCCTGATCAGTTTTTGATCAGTCTTGGCTGAAGAATGCAGTATGAGAAAAGACTGAGAAATATGCCGGCATGACACACTTTCACCAGAATTCACTGCTGCTGTATTGGTTGCATATGTTTCCTGTAAGCAGCCAGTAAGTTTGCAAAATGCCCCTTGATCAAACGATGAAGAGAGTACTTAGAGTTGTATCATATGGGGCTTTTGTTTCCTCTCCACACACCCCCTCCGCTACATCCCCCCATAATCTTCTTTGGTAGGTCCCCCAACTCTCTGGAGCTGATTTTGAGGGTGCATGGGGGGTTGGAGAGGACAAGAGCAGAAGAGGAAATTCTGGTGTGTGCATAGAAATCTGATGTAGCAGCAGAGCTGCAGTGTTTGATACAACCCTTAAAATATAAGTGTGTGTGTGTGTGTGTGTGTGTGTGTGTGTGTGTGTATTACACAATATTTTCTTTGGGACAAGGAATTCCATGGCTCAGCTGTCTACAAGCTAAGTACAGTGGTACCTCTGGTTACGTACTTAATTCGTTCCGGAGGTCCGTTCTTAACCTGAAACTGTTCTTAACCTGAAGCACCACTTTAGCTAATGGGGCCTGCCGCGCCGCTGCCGCCGCACAATTTCTGTTCTCATCCTGGGGCAAAGTTCTTAACTCAAGGTACTATTTCTGGGTTAGCGGAGTCTGTAACCTGAAGCGTATATTACCCGAGGTACCACTGTACAGGCATTTGATCTGGAGGTATTTGTGACTCACCACCTCTGTTTTAGGCAGAGGTTGCTGAACTTGAGGGTCTACATGGAAAAGGCTTTTTCTATTATATTTTTCCTTAACCATTCCCCGTAACTTTTTCACCTTGTAATTTCTTCTCCTGATTCTCCTTTCATACTCAACTTGTACCTTATTTCTGTACCTTATTTCAACCCCCCCCAATCATTTTCGTTCATCCCTCCTCTCTGCTCCTTTCCCCCTCACTTTTTCCTCCTTTAGCAGCTTTACTCTCTAGCGCCTTACTTTCTATTCTCAGGTTATTTTATCACTAATAATTATAATTATAATATCTCACTTTCTAATTCTCTTCAGCAACACCCCTGGAGGCCTCCCTTCCCTTCCTCCACTCTCCTGGCCACTTTCACTTTCACTCAGCAAGCATAGAGCTCCAGGCATTGGTCCAACTAGAAAGCTTTGGCATGGGCTAGGGGGCAGGACAAGGGACACGGGTGGCACTGTGGGTTAAACCACAGAGCCTAGGACTTGCCGATCAGAAGGTTGGCAGTTCAAATCCCCGTGACGGGGTGAGCTCCCGTTGCTCGGTCCCTGCTCCTGCCAATCTAGCAGCTCGAAAGCACCTCAAAGTGCAAGTAGATAAATAGGTACCACTCCGGCAGGAAGGTAAATGGCGTTCCCGTGCACTGCTCTGGTTCGCCAGAAGCGGCTTAGCCATGCTGGCCACATGACCCGGAAGCTGTACGCCGGCTCCCTCGGCCAATAAAGCGCGCAACCCCAGAGTCGGTCACGGCTGGACCTAACGGTCAGGGGTCCCCTTTACTCTTTACCTTTGGGGGCAGGACAGGCAAGCGACTAGGCATTGGGCACACTGAGGCCCCTCTGAAATTGCCCCGGGGTGCATTGACGGGTCCCTGCTGTTTGAGAAACCTCGGTGCAAATTGTTATGAGCGGCTGACCCCTTCAGAATTGCACTGAACGATGTGACAAGACATGAAAGATGACTGTCTAAAAAAAAGAAAGAAAAGATTGTAACCTAGCTGCCAGATGGCATGCAATTAGTATAATTTGCACATCGTTTTCATGGATATGGTTCGTGTCAAACTGCAGTTGATGGATGTGTTGTGCCGGTTCTCAGTATTATTATGCACACTTTGTTATCCTTAAAGACAACCCTCCACAAGCCATTCAGCCATCAGTAGTTAGGAAAAACAATTAATTTAGATATGTCTTGGTTTTCTCTCTATTACTTTACAGTACTCAGAAACACACCTTTTTACAGTACTTTTTAAAAACAGTAGGCTATTTTGTGTGAAAAGGGTAAATAGTGTGTGTTTTGATTTTTAATGCTTGCTGGATCTACTTTAGGACAAGATTGTGGGTTTGGAGGGCCTTGACTTCGGTAGAATAATAGGAACAGAATAAAGCTGAAATTCTAACCAGTGCCCGTATGTACCAGATAAGTGGCCCCAGCACAGTGGGCAACCTGTCGGTTGCAGATCATTGCTTGTATCCTCCTGTATCTGTAACCTTTAATTATTCACTATGAATGATCAGCAAGCTATTGTGTACACTTTTCTTCCTGTCCTCCATTTTCTGCAACTATGGTACCTAATTCTTAAGCAGCCTTTTAAGCTTTGAGCAGATGAGATGAAAAACACCGGCCTGTTTATATGATGGGGTTTGTAGTTGCTGTGTGTGATTTGAATTGTATGGAAGATTTGTACTGAAGTCTTCTTTGCAAAACAACAGCAACAACAACAACCCTCTGAAAATAAAGTTCCCTGGGCCAGCCAGATGTACTGATTTGCCCAATCTAGTTTTTCTCTTAGTCATAAACTCCAGACTTTTTCTTTTTTGTTAGTAGAAAACTATTAAAGAGTTAACAATACTTCTTAACAACCTCCTTCCCATTTTATTACTTGTTTTTGTACAGATCAATCCATTATGGATGTTTTGAAGCATAAATGTTTTCTAGAAGAATTATTATTTTGGACAATAAAATATGAATTTCCCCAGAAGATGGTAACTTTCTTACTCAACATGCTTCCAGATCAGGATTATAAGGTATTTGTGTGTTTCCTCTTTCCTTTCCTGTCAGAACACTTCCCCGCTTCAGTTTGCATACAGTTCCCCATTGCAGTTTACATTGGGCACGGGGTAGGTATTGCAGAACATCTTCGAATGCAGCATTTATTTATTTTTACTGCAGCATAAGGTTGCTGGTTGAAAATAGCGCAGAAGAACATAAATAGCTCAGACTAAGTTAGAAGGAACAAATTTTAAAACCTGTAAAAATGCCTGTTTCTTTTATGAGCCATAATTGGAAGGAGTGCTGTCTGCGTAGCTGGTGCTTCCTCACGGTTGGCATGCAATAGCTTGCAGTTACTGTTCTTTGAGTTGCAGAGCTAGGATGTGGAAACTAGCTGCCCCTTTAGTTTTCTGAAACACAGTGCAAAATTTCAACTGCTAATGGAGCCCACAAGAAAAGGTTAAGATTTGTACGCATTTGATGGTTTCTTAGCACTTGAGTGCTTTGGATAGCTCCAACTTATTATTAAGGGCTTATCATATATGATAACAGGTGCCAGTTCAGACTCTGCTTAATAAGCTGCATTATGAACAAGGCTCATTCCCCTTTCACACAGCAGATTCTCTTCTCTCTTTGTCGGATTGACAGATAAACCTGCAAGTCTTCTGTTAACTCTAGGTTTTCCATTTCATCTGAATCAGCAAACTATGGCTAACTGCTTCAGGATATGAAGCCACAATTCAATTCACAATTCCTAGCTTGTTCCAGATACATTAACCATTGTTTCCTGGTTGGGTTGTAACAGGAAACTATACTTAGCTGAAGACTTCCTGGCTTGTTTCCTTGTGCAAAGTAATAATAATAATAATTTTATTATTTATATCCCACCCATCTGGCTGGGTTTCCTCAGCCACTCTGGGAAGCTTAAAACACATTAAAAATTGTAAAACATTAGACATAAAACCTTCCCAATACAGGGTTGCCTTCAGATGTTTTTCTAAAAGTCAGATAGTTGTTTATTTCCTTGACGTCTGATGGGAGAACGTTCCACCAGGTGGGTGCCACTACCGAGAAGGCCGTCTGCCTGGTTCCCTGTAGCTTCACTTCTCGCAATGAGGGAACCGCCAGAAGGCCTTTGGAGCTAGACCTCAGTGTCCAGGCTGAACAATGGGGGTGGAGATACTCCTTCAGGTATACTAGGCTGAGGCTGTTTAGGGCTTTAAAGGTCAGCACCAACACTTTGGATTGTGCTCGGAAACATACTGGGAGCCAATGTAGGTCTTTCAGGACCGGTGTTATATGGTCTCGGCAGCCACTCCCAGTCACCAGTCTAGCTGCCACATTCTGGATTAGTTGTAGTTTCCAGGTCGTCTTCATAGGTGTCCTCACGTAGAGTGCATTGCAGTAGTCCAAGCAGGAGATAACTAGAGCATGCACCACTCTGGCGAGACAGTCCGTGGGCAGGTAGGGTCTCAGCCTGCGTACCAGATGGAGCTGGTAGATAGCTGCCCTGGACACAGAATGGAAGTGAAATGACTGTGTTCAGGGGCAGAAAGTTTGTTCATATTTCACCTGGTTACATTGAGATGTAATTGTACAAACATGCCCATTGTGTCCTCTAGATGACATTTGGTCCTCATTAACAGATTTGAAAAAAACATTTATGTTAGAAGTATAGCCTGATTCATAGCAGAGTGAGGCACACATAAAGTACATTGAAATAATTGGATTGGGCAACATGTACTGGGAAAGTAATTGCACCGCATGGTATACTAGTCTTGGTTTTGTGCAACAACTGGTTTAATATACTTTCAGTAACACTTCTTATTGAGACTTGTTCGGGGGTTGGGAATGCAAATGGTAACGCTAACCTTTATTTTATACCCTGCAGATTGCTTTTACTAAAACTTTTGTGCAGCATTATGCTTTTATTATGAAAACCCTGAAGAAAAGCCATGAATCGGATACCATGTCTAACAGAATAGTACATATTAGTGTCCAATTGTTCAGCAACGAGGAGCTGGCACGCCAAGTGACAGAGGAATGCCAGCTGCTTGATATTATGGTTACTGTCCTATTGTACATGATGGAGAGTTGCCTTATTAAAAGTGAGCTGCAAGGTGAGTCAAATTCAGAATTTGCTTTAAGAGCACTAGAGAGGCGCACACAGAATATTCTCAGCCTGCATTTAGGCTTCTTTCTGTAAGGGGATGTAATCTGTTGGACTCCATGCTAGCAGTCGGCAGGGCTAGAGTCCAAGATGGGCCACCCTTTCGTCTCTCTTATCCTGCTGTCTTCTTTCCAGCTTGTTTCCCCATCCTCTGCATTCCCATGAAATTAGACCCAAGTGTCACAGTTTACCCACCCATAGGCTATAGTGGAGGAAGGTCTGTTTTAAGCTTTCCAGGTGAAAGAGTGAAAAATGGCTATAACAGAAGGAAAACAGCCCCATCATCCTTCCCCTTCCAGTTCCTCTACCAGAACATGCAGACAGAGAGACTGCTTTGCGTAAAAGAGAGAAAATGTCGGAGATGATCATTACTGCTGTAGTCTTAGACATAAAGACCAGATTCAGAGTTCACTGCATCCGGGAAGTCCGCATGGAACTTAACTAGCAAGCAGACACCTTGTGAGGTTTGGGAGAAACAAGGAAGGTGGTTGTAAAGTGAATGAGGAAGTACTGATACAGGTAGAAGCTCAGTGTGTATGTCTAACACTGGCAGTCTTAACATTTATGTCTTCAAAACCACTTTACTTGCCTTTTAGATGAGGAAAACAGTTTGCATGTAGTAGTGAACTGTGGGGAAGCTCTACTCAAGAACAACACCTACTGGCCACTTGTCAGCGACTTTATAAATATCCTTTCACATCAGAGCGTGGCTAAGAAATTCTTGGAAGACCACAGGCTATTAGTAACATGGATGAACTTTGTATCATTTTTCCAAGGTATGTGTCGCTTTTGCTAATTTGCCCTAGTATTGACTGTCCAACTATATATACCTGTATTAGATAGGGTTTAGGGGATGCAGGTGGCGATGTGGTCTAAACTACTGAGCCTCTTAGGCTCACTGATCAGAAGGTTGGCAGTTCGAATCCCCGCAACAGGGTGAGTTACTGTTGCTCTATCCCAGCTCCTGTCTACCTAGCAATTCGAAAGCACACCAGTGCAAGTAGATAAATTGGTACCACTGCAGTGGGAAGGTAAACAGCTTTTCTGTGCGCTTTGGCTTCTGTCACAGTGTTCCATTGCGCCAGAAACAGTTTAGTCATGCTGACCACATGACCCAGAAAGCTGTCTGTGGACAAATGCTGGCTCCCTCGGCCTGAAAAGCAAGATGAGCGCCACAACCCCATAGTTGCCTTTGACAGGACTTAACCATCCAGGGGTCCTTTACCTTTTACCTTAGATAGGGTTTTGATGACTAACTTTCCTTTTCTGTGTGTTTGAATTGTGTACGGTGCGAAAAAGATGGTGTACTGGTTAGCTGTAACTTTGTGCAACTTTGTCTTGATCCTTTAAGGAATGAATTTAAACAAGAGAGAACTTAATGAGCATGTTGAGTTTGAATCTCAGACCTACTATGCTGCTTTTGCCGCTGAGCTTGAGGCCTGTGCCCAGCCAATGTGGGGGCTACTATCACACTGCAAAATCAGGGTAAGCTGAGCACTACCTCCCCCTTTGGTTCTCTAGTGATTAAATATTTTAAATATGAAATATGCAGTTTTAGAAAGTTGTACACTCTCCTTGTGTTAAGCTGGTACACACTCCCCAGGGCCTGTTGTGTACCTTGCAGTTAATATGATAGCATTGTGCTCTTAGCTTAACACCCTTAAATTTTTATTTAATCAACTATACTCGTCAAGGTGAGCAGTAAAACTCCTTTTGAGGGTATGCTCAGTTAATCTGTTGTTCTGTTACTGAAAATGTGTTCAGGTGCTTTATTAGTTATGTTGTGCAAATAATAAATAGAATGCTTTCATGTTTTTGATGGAAGACCTTCAAAAATGTGCCTTTTTATCAAACATAGAAATGGAGGTCAAGTGACTCCAGTTTGAAAGTACATTTATTCTCTCAGCCCCCACTCCCAAGAGCACAGAATGAGTTAACATTTCTGAAGAATTGTTGTCAAAGACCATGGTTTAGTTTTGGTTTCTGTTTCTTTTACTTTGATCACACATTATCGTATAATTGTTATCAGTAGGTTGAAACACCCCCCTCCCCCAGATATCAGATTGTCAATCATATCCATAAATAAAGATTGGTTCTCAACCCTGAGGGTGTACATGAGGTGAGACTAGAAACAGGACTCAAGTTCCAAATCATACATTGGGAGAGGAGAGGAAAGGGAAGGGAAGCTTGCTGTGTCGTTTAACTTTAGAGAGTTCATTTTTCCATTTGTTCAACCTTTGTATCCCGCTTCAGGAGACGCAGGAATACACACGAAACGTTGTTAGGTACTGCCTAGAAGCACTCCAGGATTGGTTTGATGCTATCAACTTTGTGGATGAGGTTTGTGTGTCTAATGTATTTGACTTTGCATTACGGAGTAGGGTCTTGTATTAAAATGTGGAAGCATCTTCCCTTCAAACCTTTATTGCATGTGCCTCCATTCCACCCTCTCTTATTGCAAGAGATTTCCCTGAGCCAAGCTACCTGGTGGAGGGTTGCTTTTGTGTCTGTAGCAATAAAAGAGCGCAGCGCCACAATTTCTGGAGTAAAAGCAGAAGTGTATGAGCCCATGTTGAAGTTTTGGGGTTTACCAGAAGAGAGGAAATAATGAGTGATTTAATAGTGCGCAAAATGGAATTGTTTATTCCTTTGAATTGTAAGCAACCTTTGTTTCCATTGCAGCCGACTCCTAATCAGGTCACTTTTCACCTGCCTCTGCATCGTTACTATGCCATGTTTCTAAGTAAGGTAAGTGAATGTTTTTTTGCAGAATAGGTTTTTTGGGGGGTGGGGGGAGAGAGGCATTATTTAGGTAGACAAGTCCAGATCAAATATGTACATATTTTGTTTGTAGGCTGTTAAATGCCAAGAGCTAGATCTCGATTCCCTCCTTCCAGACCAGGAGATGTTGATGAAGCTCATGGTTCACCCACTTCAGATTCAGGTAAGTTGGCCAAGTATTTTTCTCTCTCTGCATATATCACTTCTGTGGTGTGTAAAGCGGTAATTGCAAATAGTAAGCAGGTACACCCACAGTCAACAACACAACACAGAAAAAAGTTAGGCGGTATAAATAAGCAGGGGAAATATTCAGATCCTGTGGAACAACTGCTCAGTGGTTGCAGTTTAAAATGTGATTACATACTTGGTTGTGGCTGACATTTTGTCTGGATGGCATTCTATGCATTAGTGAAAGTCACAGGGAAGAAAGATTGCTATGTTTGCTATGTTGGTTTTGCAGTGCCTCCGAAGTCTAGTGTGCCACCACGGATTGAAATATTCTGCAAAAAGCTGTGTGATCAGCTACAAAAATATATTCTCAGCTTTTCAAGTTTTTAACACTGCAAAATAGTATGCCTAAGCAACAGGTAGCATGTTGAGCTGAAACAGCTTTCTTTTTGCTCTTTCTGGTAGGCAAGCCTCTCTGAAATCCATAGTAATATGTGGGTAAGGAACGGCCTGCAGATTAAAGGACAAGCCATGACTTATGTGCAGTCCCACTTCTGTAATTCCATGATTGATCCTGACATTTATCTGTTACAGGTAAGTCAGTACTTTTTGTAACTTCATCTGCTCTATGTTATTAGATAGCTAAACAGTAATAACTAATATATATATTTTCTCCCCCCCCCCCTCCGGAAAACAGGTTTGCGCTTCAAGACTTGACCCAGATTATTTCATTTCCTCAGTTTTTGAAAGGTAAGATACTGTTGAAAAGAACACACCGTCTAAGCAATGTCTGCCTTGTGGTTTAAATACACCATAGGGGGCTCTTTAATTCACATGTGGTGGCAGTGAAAATTTGCAAAAAAAAAAAAAAATCTGGGTAATGGTATATGACAAATTTAAAAAGTGCACTTCCCCCTCCAAAACCAGAAGCATTCCAGTTAGCAATAGTAGGTCAGGAAACAAAGTTAAAAACTTATTTCTATACGGAACAGCAGCTGCAAGAATAGTGTACGCAAAAATGTGGAAAGAGAAGGCTATCCCGACAAAGGACCAATGGCTGCTTAAACTAATAGAATACGTCGAACTAGTATGCACGGCAGCCAAAAGAAGAAATAGATAGTAACAAGTGAGTGGGAACAATTGGAAGAGTGTTTAAAAGGAAGTGGTATTAAGATAAATCTACAAGCAGGGATAAATCTGTAGTCGTCAGCAGCAGACACAATAAAGCAGGGGTCACCAACGTCCGGCCCGGGGGCCGGATAAGGCCCAAGATCCTCGTTTATCCAGACCCCCGCCACCCACTCTTATCAGTGCAGTGTGGCGTGGGGACCCACTTCCAGGTCGGAGGAGCACCGGAAACAGTTTGTGCACATTTGCAGGGATAGTTCGTGCTGCGCTCCGGGGGCTTCAGGCAGCTATCCTCAAGCCTTCGGAGTGCAGCAGGAGTTCCCGCTGTGCTCCGAAGGCTTGCGGATAGCCGCCTGATTCCTGGAGAATGAGAGGGGTCGGTGCACACCGATCCCTCTTGCTCTCCAGGCTTCGCTTCACTGGAGAGGTGCTGCACAGTTTTCCCTCTGCGCAGCGCCCCTTCAGTGAAGCGGGAGGAGAAATGGAGATTCCCCCCCCCCCCCGTTCTCCTCCTCCTATGGTCCAGTGCGTCCTATAGAGCGAAAAATACGGTAATTGTTTTGATTATCTTGATGTCTGGAGACATGGAATGGAGAGTGGAATATTTGTAAAACAGTTTGGGTTGCCATTGAAGGGGAGTAGTTTTGGACACCAGCAGTGGATCCCCTCATTGGAGAAAGTGGCAACTTTGAGCGGATGGCTTTTATCCATGGGGTGCGTCGGTGGGTTAACCCCACCCTCTCTGTGCCATGGTTCTAGTTCAAACTGGGTTATCAAACAGACAAACAAAGCATGTAATACTCATTGGAAAGATATTTTTGCTGTTTAAAAGTAATCATGCACATTTCTGTTTGCCTGGATATCGGTTTCCCTTGGGTCATGAGCTGATTGCAAAATGGTGCCTTCACTCCAGCTTCTTGCAGGGCACTGCTGAGTTTCCTGGATAAAATGCAGCAGCACTTGTGCTCTGATGTTTATCCCGACGATGCGACGGCCCATCTGCCTTAATGTGCCCATATTCACATGTGTGCATCCTCTCTTTTCTGGCCTTAGTATTGTAGCGCTGTTGTGTTTCTGAAGAAGTGGCTGATGAAATGCATTCCGGCGCTATGGAGACAGTGTTCTCCCTCCTCCCCATCCTTTGTTTATGGCCTAGGGAATAGAGACGGGCAGCAGGCATTTCACAGTACAGTAGTACCTCTAGTTATGTACTTAATTCGTTCTGGAGGTCCGTTCTTAACCTGAAACTGTTCTTAACCTGAAGCACCACTTTAGCTAATGAGGCCTGCCGCGCCGCCGCCGCGTGACTTCTGTTCTCATCCTGAAGCAAAGTTCTTAACTCAAGGTACTATTTATGGGTTAACAGGGTCTGTAACCGGAAGCGTATGTAACCTGAAGCGTATGTAACCGAGGTACCACTGTACAGTGGTACCTTGGTTTGCATACGTCTTGGTTTGCATACGTTTTGGATTACAAACACATCAAACCCGGAAGTGCGTGTCCCGGTTTGCAACCTTTTTTTGGATTACACCCCGCCTTTTTTCTTTTTGTTTTTCTTTTTTTTTTTGGATTATGAACAAAAAATTTTGGGAGGCCCCATTGGCGAAAGCGCGCCTTGGGTTACAACCTGTTTTGGTTTACAAATGGATTATGGTTGTAAACCAAGGTACCACTGTAGAGTGGTACCTCAGGTTACAGATGCTTCAGGTTACAGACTCCTCTAACCCAGAAATAGTACCTTGGGTTAAGAACTTTACCTCAGGATGAGAACAGAAATCGTGCGCTGGTGGTGCGATGGCAGCAGGAGGCCCCATTAGCTAAAGAGGTGCTTCAGGTTAAGAACAGTTTCAGGTTAAGAACAGACCTCCGGAACGAATTAAGTTCTTAACCCGAGGTACCAC
This sequence comes from Podarcis raffonei, assembly GCF_027172205.1. Classification (NCBI taxonomy): domain Eukaryota; kingdom Metazoa; phylum Chordata; class Lepidosauria; order Squamata; family Lacertidae; genus Podarcis; species Podarcis raffonei. The sequence goes on along the minus strand of NC_070602.1, from coordinate 118,332,241 downwards.
TGTACTGCATTTAGTTGGAAACTCAGTGTCAAATGTATCTAAGCACCCTCCGACCTGCTCCCTCTGTGTTAAGGTTTGGTGAAAGGCTGACAGACTGTGTATTAGGAACAGATGCTGCATGGCAGCTCTGGGGCATGTAGGGAAGGAGAAAAGTAGAGCTATCTGTAGGCAAACATAGCACAAAGTGTGCAATAACCCATTTTTTTTAAATATCAAAATTTCAATGGAAGGTTGAATCTCGTACTGTGCGTCAGATGTTGCAGAGTGTAATGGCACAGAGAGACATTTGTTACTTCTTTTTTTAAAAAAATAGACAGTTGTTTATCCTCATAGATCTCATGGTGGTATACACTAGGCATGAGTAAAATATATTGTGCCAAAACCACAATAGAGTAATAGTCATCCTCATAAAAACAGTTAGAGGCAACCAAAAACAAGCAGGCTAAGTGATAGCGAACATCAAAATATCTGGGCAAGTAAGTAAGTTGCACTTCAATATTCGCTGCTGCTGCGTTGTGTGAAGTTAAGGGGTCTCCAGTTGATCACGTCTGCATGGGCAAATGCCTGGGAGCCTTGTGAGCTTCCTGGAGGAGCAACAGGAAATGTTCTCAAATTATTAACCGTACTAGATTTTCTAAAATTCATCTTTTCCTCTCCTGTAGGTTCAAGGTGGTTGACCTCTTAACAATGGCTTCCCAACATCAGAATACAGTGCTAGATTCAGAGCATGAGAGATCGATGTTAGAAGGCGCCTTAACATTTCTTGTCATTCTTTTAAGTCTCCGTTTACACTTGGGTAAGATTAATCGGCTTTCTGCTTTCTGCTTTACTCCTAGTAATATCTATGTCGGGGTGGGAGTGGTCACAGGCACCAGTGTTTAGGTAGGAATGGTGATGGAAACCTCAACCAAAAGCACTTGCTAACTCTTCATGTTCTTGAATTGTTTCTCGGGACCTTCGCCTTTATTAGTCCCTCTTGGTGGAAGCCAAAAGTTGTGGTTGCCCACTAAGTTGTGTTTATTTAGTCAGTCTCCATTCTTGTAACTTGAATCCATTGGTTTGGGTCCTAGCTTGCTCGATCCTCCTTGTGACAGACCTATAGATATTTGAAGCTGGCTATCCTATCTCTTTTCAGTCTCCTCTTTACTAGGCTATACATGCCCAGTTCCCTCAACCATCCCTAATAAGGCTCTAAATCAGGCACAGGCAAACTCAGCCCTCCAGATGTTTTGGGACTACAACTCCCATCATCCCTAGCTAACATGACCAGTAGTCAGGGATGATGGGAGCTGTAGTCCCAAAATATCTGGAGGGCCGAGTTTGCCTGTGCCTGCTCTAAATCCTTGTTCTTATTGATACTCTGGATTAACAGCCCAATTTTTTTTTATTAAAAAAAATCAGTCATAGTATTTTTTTAAAACTCTTTTAATGTAAAACTGAATGCACTTCTAGGTAGTAATAACTCCACCTCCGCTTCCTATCTTATGGTATGTATTATATGGTTCTGTTAATTTACCTTTCAATTTCTCCTAGGAATGACTGATGATGAGATTCTTCGGGCAGAGATGGTAGCTCAGCTCTGCATGAATGACAGGACTCATAGTTCTCTACTGGACCTCATATCCTTGGAATGTTGTTAAACACATTTTTTCTGTGATTAATTAACAGGATTCATGTATTGTGCTTCTTTTTGGTGTACAACAAGTAAGACTATTAGAAGCAATTTTGAATGCTTTGAAACAATATTGGCATATAATTTTCATATGAAAAGTTGCATGTTGAGCTTGCAATGAAATTTGATGTTGTTCTGAGCTGGAGATAGATATATATAGATATCATATACACACACACACACACACACACACACACACACATATATCATATATATACCATAAGCACTCTAGTCTTTCTAACTCTGGTCTAGGAATATAAATCATCACCTTTCTTTCAACCTTCTGATTCAAAAGGATAGATTTGGGATTTACAACTGTGTTTGCCTTTCCATTGAATTAAACTGCCTTCCCCAGATTGGGTTCTTGCACTCCAGGGAGTAATTGGGCAATATGCCAGGACAAAAATAAATAAATACTAGTGTTATCTGGTTTGTTTGAAATCCAAATTTCAGTCTTTTAAAAAACTGTAATGTACACGAAAACCCAGAAGGGTGCAGTATAGTGTTCTCCTTCTGGTGAGATAATCTTCCATATTTAAACATGTGAAATCTGTCTTCCTCCCCTGTTAGCAACCAAAGGGTGAGATTTCAAAAAAACCACAACTAGCCAAGGCTTTAGTGTTGTTGCACAGCTTTCTTTTTCTTACTGATGTGCATATCCTTAATCTAGTGTAATGTGGATTAAGATGGATTAGTAATACCACTATATTCATGCAATTATGTCCTTAAACCAATTAACATTTTGCAACTGTGATGGGGTCGTTTTTCAGAATGATGGACATTCTTTATTTTTTTTTGTTAAAGCTTCCTAGCACCTCTGGAATAAGCATTTAGTTATGTATCTAACCATTCTCTTAGTCTGAATTGTACAAACATGTATTTGAAATCTATGTACCGCCTCCAAGAAAACTTTCAACATTAACACTTAAAATGATGGATCGAACACCATTTAATTGTGCAATATAGACCTCTTCTGGTGAAGTGAAGCAACTGCAGAAATCCCTGTTGCTTCTGCCCATCAAAAGACATGCTTACACAGTGGTACCTTAGTTCTCGAACAAATTGGCTCCCGATTGCCGAAAAACTGGAAGTACGTGTTCCGGTTTCCAAACGTTTTTCAGAAGCCGAACGTCTGATGCAGCTTCCGCTTGAGTACAGGAAGCTCCTGCAGCCAATTGGAAGCTACGCCTTGGTTTTCGAACGGTTTTGGGAGCCGAACAGATTAAGTTTGAGAACCAAGGTACCACTGTAGAATCATGGAAGGAAGGGACTATGAGGGTCATCTAATCCAACCCTCTTCAATGCAGGAACCTTGATCGACCCACAACCCTGAGATTAAAAGTCTCATGCTCTACCGACTGAGCTATTAAAAAATGGCTGTGTATTTCTAGATGAAGTTTGGTATGCATGTGGGGATGATTAGGGAGGCAGGAGAGGATATATTCTTTAATGATATCCTTCCTAACTTGTGCTAGCAAGTTCCATATTCTAGCAGAGTTCCAAACATTCCCCTTTTTAAATTACACAGCGATCAGTTTGTTGCTGACTCATCTGAGTCTTACTATTAAAGATTCCTTCCTGGTAAAATCCCGTCTAATCCCTCTTAAAAAGAATAAACAATAGAATCTGATTTAACGTTAATATAAAAGTAGTTTACTCACAGATTCATTCAGGTTCACAGACATATCCCTGAAGGCAGGCTTAGGTCGCATAACAACTCTTAACTATTCCATAAAGAAGTTAGTCCCAAGTGACTGCAACTGAGCAGTCACTTCTCCAAACACACAGCAACATACAAAATGGAGAACACACACTGATCAGAACATGGAGGCCGTGTTCTACTCCATGCTAGTACAACAGACCAAACTCTCTTCAAGTCTATCCCAGCTCAGGAAGTCGTCTCCTGAGTGGTGCAAAACATTCCCTAACATGTCCACTGTAGGAAAGTTGTACAGTGGACGCTCGGGTTGTGAACGCGATCCGTGCGGGAGGCACGTCCGCAACTCGCAGCGTTCACAACCTGCGCGGGTCGCAATTTGGCTCTTCTGCGCACGGGCAAAGCTCTATTTAGTGCTTCTGCACATGCGCAAGCGCCGAAACCCGGAAGTAACCCATTCCAGTACTTCTGGGTTCGGCGCGGTGCGCAACCCGAAATCATGCAGTCCGAAGCGTCTATAACCCAAGGTATGACTGTACTTGACTGCAGTTTTACATCCCACAATGCAGTGGTGACTTTTTGTAACGGAAAGCACTTCTCCTCACACAAGGCAAGGCATGCAATTTCTGCTGACCCCCACCACCCCACGCATGCGCACTGGCAGGCCTCCACAGTGTCCCATATATGTATACTGTTGCAGAGGATCAACCAACCCTCAAGTTCAGCTAGAGTGGGTGCTAAAGTGACTAGGGAGAGTTGAAAAACAATATGCTGCCCCATCTTGCAGAAGCAGAAGTGTTTTCTTACTAGTTCAGGGCCACCATTGGATACAACCCGAATAAAGTTAATATATGCAACGCTCATGGGAACGAACACCTTTTTGTTGAAAAATTGGGCAATTGTTGTTGACCTTAACACGATCACATTCCAGAAAACCCAAATCCGAAAAGTGGCATTATTCCTGGAAGTTTAAGCTTTGAATCAATGCTGTCAGCTGTAGCTGATTTTAAGGCTCCTGTGTTTGAACCTGGGGGCTCTATGCAGCAAGGAATGTATACACCTAAAGGTATGTTCAGTTTTTATGGGTGTTTTAGTGGGAATCTGCAATATATGTATGGGTTCTTAATGAGCTGGTATTAATTACAACTCTAGAAATTAATTGTTGTTGTTGTTTTATTTATTTATACCCCACCCATCTGGCCAGGTCTCCCCAGCCACTCTGGGCGGCTCCCAACAGAATATTAAAAACACTATAAAACATCAAGCAATAAAAACTTCCCTAAACAGGGCTGCTCTCAGATGTCTTCTAAAAGTCAGGTAGTTGTTTATTTCCTTGACATCTGATGGGAGGGCATCTCTAAGATGTAAACAGCTTAGAGATAGTTGACTTCAGTTGCGTATTATGTGAATTTTGGTGGATTAATAAAATTTTTCAGAATTTCATTGTTGTTACATGCTTTCAACTTTTTTGCTTTTCCTTCCCTAATTCCTCTCTTTAAACAAGTGGTTGTTTTTCACACTTTGAACACCATCATGATATGTACAAGAACCAAAATAGTTGATCGGCGAACAGGTTACATTGTAATTGTGTATGTTGAGTAATGATAATAAAGATACGTGTTTGAGGATGTTGGCACAAAACTGAAACACTTAGCTGCTGAAAACCTGCATTGTGGTTGAGCATGCACGTAGGTTAAGCCAAACCTTATCTAAACATAGACAAACATGTGGGCACTGAGGGGAATGTGCTACTCCTTCCCTGGTCCTGCTGCTGCCATGCTACCCAGTGCTAAGATGCAGTTTGGCTTAGCATTATGTGTGATCCCATGCTCATGGTTTGTCTTGTTTTAGACAAACCAACAGTTGTATCTAGAGCAAAGTTTTAAACCATAAACCTCAGGGCCAGCTTTAGAGCATCCCATTTGATGGTGCTCTTGTGCCTACCAGATATGGGACCATTCTTCTTATCCGAAAGGTGTTTCAGAGTGAGCACTAGAACACCTCCAAGATCCAACGTAAGTGTGGCCATACTTAAGATTGGATTTGAGGAGTGGACTGTCCATTGAGTAGTCTTGTGTGTGCATACGTTATGTGTATTACATTACAGTTGTACCTCGGCTTAAGTACTTAATTCGTTCCGGAGGTCAGTTCTTAACCTGAAACTGTTCTTAACCTGAAGCACCGCTTTAGCTAATGGGGCCTCCTGCTGCCGCCATGCCGCCACCGCATGATTTCTGTTCTCATCCTGAAGCAAAGTTCTTAACCCGAGGTACTATTTCTGGGTTAGCGGAGTCTGTAATCTGAAGCATATGTAACCTGAAGCATATGTAACCTGAGGTACCACTGTATTTCTTATCATTTGTGGTATGAGAGTGGTTTGACTCAGTTTTAGGTTGTTTTCATGCTTGATTAGAAAGCAAATGGGCATTTTAACTGATACTCCAAGGGAGAGGTAAGGGAGAGCTTCTTGTAGAGTGACAATGTTTTCCTGCCTCTTGGAACTGGAGAAGTACAGTCCCACTTGGTGATTTCGTAGTGCCCGCCTTTTGGATAAAACTAAGAATTCCTTCTCATTAATGTGTCCTTCTTCTTTTTCGTGTTGTTATTTGAAGTACAGTGGTACCTTGGGTTACATACACTTCAGGTTACATGCGCTTCAGGTTACAGACTCCGCTAACCCAGAAATAGTACCTCGGGTTAAGAACTTTGCTTCAGGATATCGTGCGGCGACAGCAGGAGGCCCCATTAGCTAAAGTGGTGCTTCAGGTTAAGAACAGTTTCAGGTTAAGAACAGACCTCCGGAATGAATTAAGTACTTAACCTGAGGTACCACTGTACATGAATAAACAAAATAATCAGTCAGCTACTTTAGTTCTTAATCATTCAGTATTTTTCAAGCACACCAGTATAAACTCAGGGTTTTAATGGTTGTTAATTGGATTTCATTGTCTAGTGTTTTTTGATGTTTAAATGATCAGGTGAAGCTATGGTATGTTTGTAAGTGATTCTTTGTGTGTGAAGTAATTTGTAGTTATCTTTTTTTAAAAAAGTAAATCTTGAATAAATTTCAGAACTTAATGTCAAACATGTTCTATCTCTTTAACAATAGCTGAAGTCTGGGATAAGGAATTTGACCCAGTCATGGTAATTCTCCGAACTGTTTACCGTAGAGATGTGCAATCTGCGATGGACAGATATACAGCATTGTAAGTTGAATGTATTCTAAAATGAATACTATATTATGTAATAGTAATATACAGTGCCTTTTATTCTTAGGCAGTGAACCCGTTGGCAAGTCATGCAAAGCCAGTTTGTTTTAAATTGTGGCTTAATTGTGATTCTTAATTGTGAATTGTTTGTTCGCTTCAAACAAGCCATGAGAAATAAGACAGAAGTTAGCCCAGATTTGCTACTGACTTTATTTCTTGCTTACCGCTCGTGGTTTGTGTGAATACAAAAACGTTCCATACTCTGACTTGTCTGAGTACACCCTTAAAAGTAGATTGATACTCAATCTGCTGCCATAGTTAGCAAGGGCAAAATCATTCCAATTACATATTGTTCCCACTCACTTGAAACAAATTATTATTCAGCTGGCTTGGGTCGGTATACGGCTGAAGTCCTTACAAGTATAATTTTGTGCTTTTCACTGGTGCAATTCTGTGAAACGTGTACCTTTTAAGTTTTTTTAAAAAAACCTTCGTTTTGTGAAGTGGCATGTCAAAATGATGTATTACCTGCCATTTTGAAGAAATACATAACCTTTTCAATTTTTAGTGAACTGAATAATATGTTCCTTGAAGCCAAGTAAAAACAAATTGGAAGTCAACCTTTTGGATTTCTCCTTCCCTCCCATCTCCTCCCCTCCTACCCAATACTTGCATCTTGAAGAACTGTTCTAGATATACTAACTGGAAATGTTACCCATCTAGAGATTTGCAGTTGTTCTTCATTCCCATCTGTGTGGTACAACTATGTTTACTACCCATATTATTAAAAGGATGATTTATCACGTGGTCAGAAAACAAAGTAAAATTTTTGTTTTCAAGTCTCTTCACTTCCTTGTTTCTGCTTTCCTTTTGTCAGCTGTGAGTTACAGGTTTAAGATGAAATTCTTTGAGCTGAATCGCACTCTGGCAAAAATGGGAACATCCTTTTACCTGAAAAGATTTCGCCCTCCTTCCGCACATCTGGACTTGAGCTCAGTACAGATGTTATGCTTAACTGTCTTAATCAGAGTTAAGAGATTGGAAGCAGGCCACTTTTCTTTGTTGGTATCAACCATGGTGCACCAGAACATCAGCACCAGTATTAATGTTAACTGTAAACCTAGGCTTAGAAACTGGCTTGCAAACCTTTTGAATTTCTCCTCCCCTTCCATTAGTATTTACCATGGTTGCATACTTATCTTGCTGTACTTGGGTTAACACTGACAAGGACAGGAATATAGAGTCCATGTGGAAGGAGGAATGGGGAGTATCAGTTGTGCTGGTGAAATCTAAGACCACAATCCTAAGTACACTTAAAAGAGAGAAAACACACTGAACTCAAGATTCACTTTCGAGTACATGGTGCTGTGGTCTAAACCACAGAGCCTGGGACTTGCTGTTCAGAAGGTCGGCGGTTCGAATCCCCACGACGGGGTGAGCTCCCATTGTTTGGTCCCAGCTCCTGCCCACCTAGCCGTTTGAAAGCAAGTCAAAGCGCAAGTAGATAAATAGGTACTGCTCTGGTGGGAAGGTAAACGGCGTTTCCGTGCACTGCTCTGGTTCGCCAGAAGCGGCTTAGTCATGATGGCCACATGACCCAGAAGCTGTACGCTGGCTCCCTTGGCCAATAAAGCGAGATGAGCGCCGCAACCCCAGAGTCGGTCACAACTGGACCTAATGGTCAGGGGTACCTTTACCTTTACCTTTTACATCCTTAGTACATCTGTTGAGATATGAAGGTGGTGGTTGCCTCACTCTTTTTGTGATCATAATACAAATTCTCAGCTTTCACCATTCTATCTGATTTGCTGTTGGCTTTAGTATTAGAAGAGTCAGAGCCCTGCATCCAGGGTTGGATCCAGTGAAGGCACCCTGTTAGTGCAAGGATTTCTGCTTCCCATCTCTCCCTAGCCCCCTCAAATCTGTTCCTGGATTATGGCGAAAACCCATAATGCATTTGAGCCTATTTTATAACTGGCACCTGGCTTTCAAAATGTTCGGTGCAAGCATTTTTAATTTTTCATTTACCACCAGAAATGCTGAAAAGGGCATGCAGTCAAATGGGCATTCGTTGAGTATCACAGTTCTCAGTTGTATCCTCTGTAGCATTAACTTTGAGCAGGTTATTTTCTGGTTCTCTTACAGCTTAAAACAAAGTGGGAAAGTGCATGGAAACCCCTGGCCTCCTTACAAGAAACGGACACATTTACACCCAAGCTACAAAGGACTCATGAGGCTGTTGCACTGCAAAACTTTACACATTGTGTTATTCACTCTGCTCTACAAGGTACTACTGAATTGTTGGAGTAGGGAGGGGGAACCAAGGGACACAAAGCTACTTCAGACTTTACATAATTTTGGTTTGTGGAGGATGTTTGCTGTGGGTACAATTTTGAAACAGTGAAATAAAATTAAAAATTTAAGCCAAGTAATACCCTGATCCATTTTTAAAACTTGTTTTTCCAAGGGGAAATGGAACGTAACTGAATACATTTTAAGATTATTGTTAAGAGAAAATAGTGCCTCAAAGCCCTCTTGTTTTGCTCCTGTCCTGAAACATTCTGCACATTTTCTCAGCTATACAGGCTCAAGCTAAACTAGGTGGCCAGACTAGAATTTTTGAAACCTCATCTTGGGCTCATTTCTCTCTCTCCCTCCCTCTCCCTCCCTCTCTGTGTACTTCTTTAATTTGTTCCTTAAAATTAAAGCTTGCATATTTCCACAACACAAACATTTTCTAGTTGTGCTTGGGAAGGTGGTGCTGTGTGTTTGTGAATTGTGACCACCATTTTTCTCTTGGTAAATCGTTAGCAGCTGTCATTCTGAGAGGTTTTCCTGTACTGAATACTGAATCATGTGGAACTGATGTAGCTATATATTATTTCTTTCTGTTTCCCCTCCCCTCCCGCCAAATTCTGAAGTGGAAAAATTTTGAAAGGGAAAAAGGAAACTAACATTTACTTTTGCTTTAGATCTTAATGGATCATCAAAATCTGTCGGAACATGTCCTTTGCATGGTTTTATATTTGATTGAGTTGGGACTAGAGAACTCATCCGAGCAGGAAGCTGATGAAGAAGTAAGTGCTGACATTTCTGTACCTTTTTTGGTGTTGTGCTTGTATCTAGAACTACATTTTTATTTTATAGACAATATATTTGCTCTGCTCACAGCAAACCTTTATTGGAATGGAGGGGTGGGGGTAAGACAATTTTCATTCCTCCCTCCCTCCTGTGTCCCTTGGAAAATTACTTGGGTGGGCTAGGGGACCCTCCAGAACAGCATGGGAGGTGGCACTGTGGACTGTAGGAGGAGGTGGACATTACTGAAAGTTGCCCCTTTCCTACAGTTAGAGCCTCTGTTGACATGGCGTAGTGTTTAGAGTGCTGCCTTTGGCCCTGGGAGACCAGGGTTCAAATCTCCACTCAGCCATGAAGCTCACGGGGTGAGCATGGGGCAGCTACTCACTCTCAGCCTAACCTACCTCACAGGGTTGTATGTTTGTCACCTTGAACTCCTTCCATGAAAAGTGAGCTCATTAAAGAAGGCCCCAGACCGTCCTTCTCCAACCTTGGGCTACGCTCCCATCTGGGAACTTGGGGTTGGAGAAGACTGCCTTAGACCCTTCCTCTGTTGGCGGAAGGACATTTTGGATCCAATCCACTATCATGTCAGAGCCTTATTATTTATTTATTTTTAATCATTTTTTTTATTCAAAATTAAAACAAAACCTATTATCCAGAAACATATCATCCTTATTCCCCCCCCATTTTTCATCCCTCCCCCTCCCCCCCCCCCAGAAACCCGACTTCCCTCAGTTCCAGTCTTTGATTTCTCTAAAAATGCTGTTTTCTGCATGTTACACAGATGTATAGATCCTCAAACTATTTAGCTGATTATGATCAATAAAAAGTTTGTGGATGTTTATTCAAAACCAGCCAAGGAGTCCAGTTCGCTTTGTTGCGTCTTCAAATACTTTGTCAAGGGTTCCCATTCATCTTTAAAGTCACAGTTATCCTTGTCCCGTAGCTTGTGTGTCAGTTTTGCCAGTTCTGCATAGTCCATCAATTTTTCTTGCCATGATTCTTTAGTTGGGGTTTCTTCAGTTTTCCATCCTTGAGCCTTATTTTAATGGTGGGCTGCTCATTGGGGGTGGGGGTTGGCCCCTAGGAGTAACTCAAAGACCTCTAGTACAGTGAGCTCAGAGCCTGAAAATCCCAACTCAGTCATGAGCCCACCAGGTGGCTTTAGGCAAGCTAAACAGCCTCAGCTCACCAGGTGCCATACAGGGATAGCAATACTTCACAAGGCTATCATGGCAACACGAGAACGGGGCCTTCTCTGCAGTTGCTCCCTGTCTGTGGAATGCTCTCCCCAGGGAAGTTCGCCTGGCATCTTCATTATACACCTTTAGGCGCCAGGCAAAAGCGTTCCTTTTTAACCAGGCCATTGGTTAATTTGATTTACATCCTATGCCCTTTTAAAATGTGGTTTTTTGTGGTGGAGGGCGCTGTTGGGTTGTTGTTTTTATTTTTATTATGTGTTTTGTGGTTTTATATCTTGATTTTATTATGTGAACCACCCTGAGACCCCCCGGGTATAGGGCGGTATAGAAATTCAATAAATAATAATATTGGGAGAATGTATATGGCGCATAACATTGCATAGTACTGTCACCTTAGTATTTCCCCCAGCACTTAAAGTGCTCTGTAAATACTAAGATGGCAGCCCCAGTTATTCAGGAATAATTTTCCTCCATGTGCGGATTGGATGGGTTGCACTGACCACATCTGGTGCTGATGGCCTGCTTTCTTTTTGTTTGTTTAATGGCTGATGTGCCAGGATTCCATGGGAGGACAAGAGCGCTGCCACGATAGTTGGTTCCCAGGGAATAACTTGGTGTCTAACATGCGCCACTTCATTAATTACGTGCGCGTCAGAGTCCCAGAGATGGCCCCAGAGGTGAAAAGAGAACCACCTGCAAGTACCAGCGCCGATGGCTCAGCAGCTTCTCAGGTAAGGATGAGATCTTGCAGATTTATTATTACGGTTCAGGATCTCATAAGTCAATGCTGACCTCAAGGCCTTTTGCCTTTATGTGGTTGAATTAAGCTTTGCTGAACTTATAGCTGCCCATATTTGATACTTCAAGACCTGGTATGTAATAATCACATTTCTTAGGGTGTTTTAATACCATCCTTTTCCCTCCAACTTCCCAGAATACCAGGCGGCCTAAAGGACTTCAGAGAGAGGTAGAATTCTGTGTATCTTGCGTTCTAATGGCAAGATGGCTTTAGCTGTGCTGACCCTAACTTCCCTGCAATTCCACAGTCTTTTCAAGAATGTTATTAAGAAATAGCCGCCATTGCATATTTCTAACGATTGTGTTAAAAAAAAGTGCATTGGCCTAGAAACCCTGGCAATCCTTTTTGGTTCCAAATTAATTGTGCCATCTGCTGGAGATAACCTTTTTTTAAAAGGGGGGGGGGAGAATTGCTAGCCTGTTGGAATAAATACTGGCTGCTTTGAGTGTGTGTGAATTTCTGCTGCGGTTCTTGCTAACATTTAATAATGCTGCTGCTCTTTAGCTTCCCATTTTCAATAAGCCTGGCCCTCAATTTTGTTAGAAATTACTTGAAATGATAAATGGTTAGTTGATTCATCTTTGTGAACACATGATTAACTTGTTTGAATGATTTATAGCCAATTCATAATGGGGTTGCCACCTTTTCGGGTGGAGGGATGGTGAAGAACAGAGCCATGGCTCATTTTCTTATAGTAAATCAAGTATACACTACTACATATTTCATTAGCAGC